>NC_041392.1:634925338-635022030 GCF_002162155.2 Triticum dicoccoides | reverse complement strand
CATGGCTCGCGCTCATATATTACGTGAAAGATTATAGGTTTGAGATTACTAAAGTATGAAACAATTGCTTGGCTTGTCATCGGGGTTGTGCATGATCAGAGCATTCTTGTGTGACGAAAATGAAACATGACTAAACTATATGATTTTGTAGGGATGAACTTTCTTTGGCCATGTTATTTTGAGAAGACATAATTGCTTAGTTAGTATGCTTGAAGTATTATTATTTTTATGTCAATATGAACTTTTTTCTTGAATCTTTCGGATCTGAATATTCATACCACAATTGAAAAGAATTACAATTAAATTATGCCAAGTAGCACTCCGCATCAAAATTTCTGTTTTTATCATTTACCTACTCGAGGACGAGCAGGAATTAAGCTTGGGGATGCTTGATACGTCTCCAACGTATCTATAATTTTTGATTGCTCCATGCTATATTATCTACTGTTTTAGACATTATTGGGATTTATTATCCACTTTTGTATTATTTTTGGGACTAACCTATTAACCGGAGGCCCAGCCCAGAATTGTTGTTTTTTGCCTGTTTTAGGGTTTCGAAGAAAAGGAATATCAAACGGAGTCCAAACGGAATGAAACCTTTGGGAACGTGATTTTGTCAATGAACAAGACCCGGGAGACTTGGACCCTACGTAAGAAAGAAAAGAGGAGGCCATGCGGTAGGGGGCGCGCCTGCCTACCCCAGGCACGCCCTCCACCCTCGTGGGCCCCCTGTTCCTCCACCGACACACTCCGTCCTCCTATATATACCTACGTACCCCCAAACGATCAAATACGGAGCCAAAACCCTAATTCCATCGCTGCAACTTTCTGTATCCACGAGATCCCATCTTGGGGCCTGTTCCGGAGCTCCGGAGGAGGGGGCATCGATCACGGAGGGCTTCTACATCAACACCATAGCCCCTCTGATGAAGTGTGAGTAGTTTACCTCAGACCTACAGGTCCATAGTTAGTAGCTAGATGGCTTCTTCTCTCTTTTTGGATCTCAATACGATGTTCTCCCCCTCTCTTATGGAGAACTATTTTGATGTAATATTCTTTTTGCGGTGTGTTTGTTGAGACCGATGAATTGTGGGTTTATGATCAAGTCTATCTATGAACAATATTTGAATCTTCTATGAATTCTTTTATGTATGATTGGTTATCTTTGCAAGTCTCTTCGCATTATCAGTTTGGTTTGGCCTACTAGATTGATCTTTCTTGCAATGGGAGAAGTGCTTAGCTTTGGGTTCAATCTTGCGGTGTCCTTTCCCAGTGACAGTAGGGGCAGCAAGGCACGTATTATATTGTTGCCATCGAGGATAACAAGATAGGGTTTTCTTCATATTGCATGAGTCTATCCCTCTACATCATGTCATCTTGCTTAAGGCATTACTTTGTTTTTAACTTAATACTCTAGATGCATGCTAGATAGCGGTCGATGAGTGGAGTAATAGTAGTAGATGCAGGCAGGAGTCGGTCTACTTGTCCCGGAGGTGATGCCTATATACATGATCATACCTAGATATTCTCATAACTATGCTCAATTCTGTCAATTGCTCAACAGTAATTTGTTCACCCACCGTAGAATACTTATGCTCTCGAGAGAAGCCACTAGTGAAACCTATGGCCCCCGGGTCTATCTTCATCATATTAATCTCCTACTACTTAGTTATTTCCTTTGCTATTTACTTTGCCTTTATTTTACTTTGCATCTTTATCATAAAAATACCAAAAACATTATCTTATCATATCTATCAGATCTCACTCTCGTAAGTGGCCTTATAGGGATTGACAACCCCTATTTGCGTTGGTTGCGAGGATTTATTTGTTTTGTGCAGGTACGAGGGACTCGCTCGTAGCCTCCTACTGGATTGATACCTTGGTTCTAAAAAACTGAGGGAAATACTTACGCTACTTTGCTACATCATCCCTTCCTCTTCGGGGAAAACCAACGCATTGCTCAAGAGGTAGCAGGCGGCTGGAGCAAGAAGACCAGAGGTTGAAGAAGCACTACGGCCGTTGGATTGACATCGTACGGTCACTAGAGCTAGAGTCGTTCATATTGACTAAGTTGACAAAGCCCTCCTTCCCCATCAACTTAGTTGGCCAACAAGTCAGCCTCCCACTATTGTGGGTCCCAGCTAGTAGGGGTATTTGTTTTTTTGCGCGTAATAAGGAGGCACTTCCTTACGTGCGAAGATATAGCAGGTGGGTCCGATCTGTCAGTGGTGGGAATGTTTTTTCGCGAAATAGAGAGGCCCTTCTGGTGGGTCCTAGCTGTCTGGTGGAGGAATCATTATTTTGCGCATAATAAGGAGTCATTTCCTTGCGTGCGGCCGTGGACCCAACTGTCAGCCTCTCCACGCACAGTGTACTTCCGATGGTGTCGTTTGTTGACCACGTTGACCACTCCGCGCCGAGCGCATCCAAGGTGGTGGACAACAGCGAGGCCTGGGAAGGGGATGACGCGGAGCCGGGGAAGACGCGGCAGTGGATGCCCATGCAGAGAGGTGTCTGAGGGTTCACTGGTTTGGCTGCGGTGTGAGGCTATCGTTGCCGCAGTGCCTGGTTAGCGATGGGAGTAGTAGGAGGAGGTGAGGCCTCAACAGCAGCACAGCCGGCCACTAGAGGCAGGAGCAGGTGGTCTCGCCGGCGCTGGTTTGTGCGGCTGGTACAAGAAGAGCGGCGATTGAAGAAGCAGCAGGACCGTTCGATTCAAATCCAACGGTTACTGCTGCTAGAATCATTTGTTGACTAAGTTGACAAGCCCTGCGTACGTGTCAACTTAGTAAGCCAACAGGTCAGCCTCCCAACCGGTGCGCCCCAGATGTTAGTGGGAGGAATCATTTTTTCGCGTAATAAGGAGGCAGTTGATTGCATGCGTCCAGGCCAGCGGAGGGAGTAGGGTGGGTCGGGGAAGCCTACACGGCATCACAGCGGGCCACAAGCGGAGGCAGCAGGCAGTCCCGCCGGCGCTAGTTTAGGCGGCTGGAGCAGGAAGATCAAAGATTGAAGAAGCAAGTCGGCCGTTGGATGGACATCCAACAGTCACTACTGCTAGAATCGTGTGTTGACTGACAAAGCCTTGCGTAAAAAAGTCAGCCTCAAAATCTGTGGCATGTACAGCCCATTTTCAATTATTTTTATAATTTTCACTCGTTTTCTAATTCATATGGAATTTATTGCAGCCCATTTTCCATTTTTAGAATTGCTGCCCATTTTTTGGTCCGTACGAGGGTTAAAAAATTAACTAAATATGTGGGAAATTTTGAAAATTCGCAAATTTTTGCTGGGGAACAAAATATTCTTAATCCAAAATATGGTAGCCATACTAAAACAAATTTAAAAATAAATTAGTACCATGTCATGTTAAATCCAATGAAATACTCCCTCCGTCCCGAAATTCTTGTATTAGATTTGTCTAAATACGGATGTATCAAGTCACGTTTTGGTATTAGATACATCCGTATCTGGACTAATATAAGACAAGAATTTTGGGACGAAGGGAGTATAAGATATCGGTGAAGAACAAAAACAAAAAAAGAAACTAATATCCCATTTGCTATAATTTTTCTGGAATTTTCAACCCCTTTTGATATTACTTTTAACAGACACTGACCATACTCTTTGGCCAGGCCGGAATGCATCCCTCCTCATCTTGAAAGATTTGCAGCACAGTAAGTCAGAGAAAACAAATAGGCCTAGCTTGGGTATTCTTCAAAAAGAAATACTGGGCTACCTATTTTCCCAAACAAAAAAACTGCTAGGCTGGTCATGTTGTTAGACGGGCCACAGAGACAGCAGAACCCAGTTTATAGCCTGCTCTTCCGAATTACTACTAAAAAAAGTTGTGCAATTCTGTCGTTAATTGACTATACATTGAAAATGATGTGCATCCCAGATATCAGCAGGGTGGATTAGAGTAAAAAATGAGGGGTTCATCTGAGTAGTAAAAGAGGCGCTTGCTTGTGTTCGGGAGTGGACCTGGTGGGTCTGTACTGTCATACTCACAACTACAGTCCTCTCCCGATTCACTATGTTGACAAGGGACTGTTTCTAAAAAAACTATGTTGACAGGGCCAGACAGTGGCGCTGCAGCGAGCGCACCAAGGCGGAGGATAAAGTGATGTCGCCAATGTGTTGGGCTGGGTTGGAAATTCTTATTGAAAAATAAAAATGGACCGGAACTATTTACGACGTTGACTACGATTTGCATGGGTCCGCTGGTTGCAGGAAGAAAATGCTGGGAGAAAGAAGATTGGATGCTATCTGTGCCTAAGAATAATATCGACTGAATGTAACGACACTATCATAGGAAAAAATATCCTCCTGTTAAATCGTGAATTTAACGAACTGGTGCATGAGAATTTAGCTTTATTTATTTATTTACTTATTTATGTTTAGGGGACCATGAACATGTACCTGGGCCGGATTCATGTGAGAGCCTCCCTTCCAGTTAATTATGGGATTCTCTATTGGGCCTTCATTAGTGGGCTGCATGTTATCAACAAGTGGAAAATGTGTTCCGTATGAAAAATAGTATGCGCTATGTACAGTACGGGGCACTAAAGGATCGAACCGTGCAATGACTTCCAAAACATTGTGTTTGTCGTTCTAACAACACATTTATTCAACCAAAAGACGAAATATACTACTGATTGTACATTGAAAACAGCAGCAGCAACTAGGGCTGGGGGTGCAATAGAAGCAGTAAGCAGGCCAGAAGAGTGAAGACGCAGCTCTCTCTTCCAAACCAAACATCAGCCATCATTACAAAAGGGCTACCAAAAAAGAACAATTGTATGCATCAAACTAAATAAAGATCCTACTACACCAAGTGTACGAATCTAACAAACTGGCTCAGTTGGATGTTACTATTTATTAAGCTGTGGAGATTGGCTGACGGCTTGAACCAGATGGGCGCCTGACTAGGGAAACTCCAGCCAGCAGGTTGAAGTCTGATACTTGCGACCCTCTCTCCTACTTTGGGCTGCAGAGCGTGGCAGCATATATCAGGGTATGGTGCATGCATAGACGCATGGTACGCTGTGTACACACAGTTTTTCCTGGTGAACGAAACCGCGCTGCCATCATGATCCTTGCCGTCGGTTATCTCCTGGTTAATCGGATAATTCAGTCCGACAAACAGAGAGAGTGTACCAAGGCTACTTACCAACCTCTAGTTAAAAATTCCTGAAGGCCCAGAGAAGCTGGATCCTCCTCAAAGACCTTGCAGTGACTGTGATTGTATGCCGCGAAACAACATGTCCGGTACGTGCGAATGATCATCAATCGTTCGCCGTCATCTGATCGAGCCAGGAACCACCTGCAACTACCATGCCGCTTTTCTTTGACAGGTTCTGGGATTAGGAAGGGTAGGGACACCAGGCGTTCTACAATATCATATCAAGTTGGAGTCAAATAACCCTAAAAAAGTTGGAGTCAAATAGAAAAGGGCTCTTGATGTAGTCAATCTTAAGAACAGCATGTTATGAGCATGAATATTTTTTCAGTAAATGTTGACAGTAATATAAGCAAGCCATCATGATATCATAGGAAAGTAACATACTATTGTAACAACCGTTTGTAGCGATGACTGGAGTAGGCCAGCACTACGTTCAGCCATAGAAGGAGTCGACAGCATAAATGAAGCCCATGTGTTAAATGGCATCAGAGAACCATGGAGGATGTACGATCCTGCGATGGACATGTAGATTTACCCACTTACCGCAGTGACCTATCAGATAGGCGAGACCGCGGTTGAAGAATGCAATTATCCTGAAGTCTTTATAATTCGCAGATCTTGTGGGCACTTGGCAGATTACAACCTTGAGCAAATCAAACTTGGTATCATGTTGGCTACTGTAAGATTCTGAGTATTCTGGGCCGTGATTCCAAAGCAGTGCAGTGTTAATTGAAGGAAGGGGGATCAATCGCCGGGTGTAGACCTCCACGAGCATCCAGCTGCCGCGACCGTCGACGAGCACCATCCAAGACGTGTTCATGCCGACCCAGTACATACGGTTAATGTAGTTGAGGGTGACGGTGATCGGATCACAGTCAAGGGGGTTGATGCTCGCCACCCTATGATCATTATGCTGCGTGACACGCCATTTTTGAAGATCAGACGACATCAGCAAGCAAGGAGCAGGCTTAAAAAGCTCCGGCCTGAGGGCTTTGAGTAAATGGTACAGCCTCGACGAGCATGCGGTGAGCGGCATGGTACTGAGATTGTCCACATGTGAAACAATGAACTTGATTACCTCTGTGGGGAGCGAATTCCAGCCACTCTTTTGGCGGACGCTGCTCGGTTCTGTCATTGTTAGTGCTTGGGTTTTGGATGCGGGGGGAGGCGTCTTAGAAGGGATGGAAGATTGGACGAGGGGGGAGGCGCCTTAGCGAGGATGGAAGAGCGGACAAAGATGGAGAGGCGAATATGTGCTGCGGGAAGTGGACAGGTGATGATGACTACAGCACGCTGCTTGACTTACGATAAGAATTGAAAGTGCTAGTGATCGACTAGAGGGGGGGTGAATAGGTGATTTTTATGAAAGCCTTCAAATCACGGAAGTTTCGAAGACAAACGATAGAAATAAACCTATTACCATACAGCGGAAGGTAGACTACACTAGGCAAGCCATAGTCAAGTATTCAATGGAGTGAAAGCACAAAGATTAATAGCAACTAGGCAGTATGGATCGGGATGGAAGATAGTATGAAGCCAATCAGAACATGCAGTCGCTCAGTGAAGACATAAGATAATGCAGACAGGCAATGACTTCACAAGGACCAACTGTAAATAAAGAGATGGGAAGGATAGAACCAGTAGCTCGTTGAAGACAATGATTTGTTGGACCAGTTCCAGTTGCTGTGACAACTATACGTCTGGTTAGGGAGGCTGAGATTTAACTCAGAAGACCGTGTCTTCACCTTATTCCCCTTGAGCTAAGGACACCCAATCCTCACCCAATCACTTTGGTAAGTCTTCAAGGTAGACTTCCAAACCTTCATAGACTTCATTCACCGGCGATCCACAATGACTCTTGGATGCTCAGAACGCGACGCCTAACCGGTTGGAGGATTCACAGCCTTTAAGTGTAATAAGTCTTCATATCACACAGACAAGAAGACTTAAGTGATGCCTAACACTCTTTGGCTCTGGGTGTTTAGGGCTTTGTCCCCGCAAGGATTTCTCCCTCAAAGGCTTCGAGGTGGGTTGCTCTCAAACGACAAAAGCCGTGCACTGACTCTGAGCAGCCAACCAATTTATGGTGTAAGGGGTGGGCTACTTATAGCCACTAGGGAACCCGACCTGATTTGTCCGAAATGACCCTGGGTCACTAAGGAACTAACACGTGTTCCAACGGTCAGATTTCAAACACACACGACAACTTTACTTGAGCTACAAGCAAAGCTGACTTATCCAGCTCTGGATAAGATTTGCTCTCATAGTCTTCGCTCGAAGACATAGGATTTTGGTTAAGCATAACTTCAGTCATTCTGACTGGTTCACTTGGACCCCACTTAACAGTACGGTGGTTCCTATGACTCAACAAAGAAGAAAAAAATAACGACGAAACAACTAAGTCTTCGCGCTCCATAGTCTTCACGCGATGTCTTCTCTTGTCATAGTCTTCAATGTGAATGTCTTCACATACCACCTTTGACTTTAATGTCTTCATACATTTTTAGGGGTCAGCTCCGGTAGGAAAACCGAATCAATGAGGGACTTCTACCTGTGTTATCCTGCAATTATCACAAACACATTAGTCCCTCAACCAGGTTTGTCGTCAATACTCCAAAACCAACTAGGGGTGGCACTAAATGCACTTACAATCTCCCCCTTTTTGGTGATTGATGACAAACTGGTTAAAGTTTTCAACGGGGATAAAAGTATGTGAAATTGTAAAGGATTTAAGTATTGTCTTCGTAAGTAGCAGAAAGGCTCCCCTGAATATGTGCATATAAGTATTTTTCTTTTGAATGCAAATGCACATGGCAGGTTGTACTTGTGGAGCTCCTCTTCTACTTATGAAGAGAATTCATCATGCATGAAATGATATAATGAAGATAATGACATGCATAATGAAAAATGGACGTCTGCAAAATCACTTCGTGCAGAATTTATCGTCGCACATGCGGAATTTATCATCGCATCACATAGTGTCAAAAAAGGTAGCAGATGACCATTAAGTTTGAGTGTTACAACTCAAAACGAACCAAATGTTTCAAAAACAAGAGTTGTAAGCACTTGGAAAATATAGCAAAAAGTTAAGCAACCACCCATATGGACCCGCTTGAAGACTATCAACTCATATGCTTCTCCCCCTTTTGTCAGTAATGGCCAAAAAGGTTTGTAGACATAGAGCTTCTACTTGTTCCCATGAGGAGTAGGCGAAGCAGCAGGGTCGTCGTTGAGGTCCAGTGGTGCAGAAGAACTTGGTGCAGTGTCGATACGTGTGCTGAAGGTGGAGGTGGTGAAGTGGCATCATCTTGATCATCGATAACTCTGGCATTCACCGTTGCAGCGGAGGAAGAATAGTCAGAGTATTCAAGGGAGGGAGTCCGACGCAAGTGAGCATTTCTTGGAGGAGTGGAGTCAAACTTGAATCTTTCTGTGAAGCCATCATCTTGAAGTTCTTCTTCAGCAGTGAGCAAAGTCAAACTCTTCCAGGACCTTCGCAGGTTTCATGTGTAACAAAGGCATTCTTGGTGGCAAGATTGCGAATGCGATTGACGTCCACCAAGAGGATTTGCATCTGACGCTTAAGCCAGTCATGATGCTTATCTTGTTTCTGATGTAGAGCGATGAGAAGCTCTCGGTCATTGAGAACATGAGATCGCTTCCGAGGCCGTTGGGCATTGGTGCTTTCAGTGGCTTCAGTTTGGGCGCGAGGGGCACGTGTGTTGCCAGCCAAGGGATAAACACGAGAGATTGCCTGAACTCCTTCAATGGGCTGGGTGAAGCTTTGACGATCAACATTGTGAAGATAAATTGGATCCTTTGCAGGCTCTGGGTATACAGCTTCAACAGACAGATCAACCTCTGGCAAGAATACAAGATGATTGCGCGCAGACGGCTGATAGTTGAAGGCAGAGTGAAGCTTGATAAGATGCATTACCCATGGAGCATAGAACTTCACACCAAAGATGTCAGAGCTAGATGCAACCAACTGCCTGATGAAGAAGTCTTGAGCATTGAAGCTTATGCCATTGAAGATATAGAAAACCAAAGTCTTCATTGCTCCTTCAAGCTTCACTGTAGATGAATGTCCTTTGACATGCCATAGAGTCTTTCTGATGATATGGTAAATGGTGCGGGGAAGATACTCTAGGTCTTCAACAAAGAATTCGGTTGGGTATTCAGCGTCGCGTGGCAAAGGCTTCATCATGCTCAGCATTTGACTCATGTTGGGTTCTGGCTTCTGGAAAATGCTCTCCAAAGCATTCTGGTGTTGTTGACAACATGGTTCATAATATTCGCCAGGAGTGGGCAAGGTTGTAAGATCAATGATATCTTGGGCTTTAGCTTCATGATGAACATCTCCTGTCATCCACTCAAGGATCCAAGTCTTCGGATCCCTGTTGTATCCATGAATGTGGAGGGTAGCATATAATTGAAGCAGAAGTTCTTCATTCAAGTGTTCCTTGGCAGTCACAAAGTTGAGCAGACCCGCATCACGAAAGCAGTCAAGGGATTCTTCAAGGCATGGCAGTCCAGTAATGTCTTCACAATCAAGATGCATATGAGGGAAGATGCATCCCTAATTGTACAAGATGCATGAATAATAGCTTCGCTGCTAATAACTCCAGAATCGGTCCGACGAGATTCTTGGCCTTGTGTAGGGGTTCTTGTCACTGTCGAAGAATGTGTTGTGTGCCTTGAATCCATTCAGATTAAATGATCCTGGTGAAGTTGCAGTACCTGGAAACCGTGCTAGCCTTGGCTTTGTCTTTTGGACCTGAGGCATGTGCTCCACATGATAGGCAAAATGAGGTCTAAGAGCAGGCGAAGGAACCAGGATTGGCGAGCAGACGGTAACAAGCTGTCCACAATCATATGCTTGCTCGATGGTGTGTGGCCTTGGAGGAGGTACAGGAGCAGAGGCATCAGCTTCAGGCAGCGGATTTGCTTCGGGTGCTGCATTGGCTTCAGGTGCATTCACTTCTGGCACCTCATTAGCTTCAGGCGCCACATTAGCTTCAGGCGCCACATCAGCTTCAGCCATGACAATGTCATTGGTTAAGTGTTGATGTTGGTGGCCGCCTCAGTATTGGTAACCTCCACTTCAGGAGCTGGAGGGTCGGACACGTTCTCCTCGAGAACAACTTCAGGGTTGGACGGGAGTGTACCAACACGTTCTTCTTCTCTTGGTTCTTCTTCATGGTCATCAGCTAATGCAGCCGGAATATCTTTAGCCATTTTGGCTTCAGATTCAGGGATGTTCGCAGTAGGAGAGGCTTCAGGAAAGACTTCGCGTGAAATGGATTGGCGCTCTTCTCCTTCTGGAACACTTGACAATCTGACGTGGGGCCTTGGTCCTTTGCGAAGCCTGCGAAATGTTGGCGATGCCTGTGGAGATGGAGATGGTTGGGCCTCAAAGTCTTCATTGTCAATCACCGGAGTGGTGACCTATGGTGCGGGAGTGACTGGTGTTTCTTCAGCACGAGGGGATTCTTGAGGGTGATCAGCCCATGAGTCATCCTGAGCAATTGGCGTCAATGGACGACCAATGCTGATGAGTTCGCTATTCGTGAGAACAGGCGATGATACCAAATTGTGCTCGATCTGAAGAAGGACTTCATCATCTTCAACATTGTCATGAGGACCAATGTCTTCAGCTGTGGTGGGGTCAACAGCTGGATTCTCTTCAGCTTTAGGAGCCTCTGTGGAAGCAGGCTCATGAACTACCAAACGACATTCTCGATGTGCAGAGGAAGGACGAGCAATAGAAATTGGCTCGACAAAGGGGCTCTATGGAAGCAGCCCGGTCTCTCTTCTTTGTTTTTCTTTTCTTGGTTTGGGGAGCATCATCAGTGGTGGCTTTGGTCTTGCGCTTTCTGGCTTCGGCTTCAGCTGACCTAGTTTTCTTTAATTCTGAAGCCACTGTGGGGACCTTAGGCTTCGAGCCTGTCATACTGGGTGGGAAGACAATGCGAGGTTCTTCCTGCCTTGATGCTTCTGGTTCGGCCACAGCTGGCTTCTTCTTCTTCTTGGCAGCCATTCTGGGGTCGATGTCTGGTCGCCCCAAAGCCTTGCGCTTTTCAGCTTCATTGTAGCCTTGAACACATTTGGCAGCTAGATTCTTCATGAGCTCACGAGAACCTTTTGCTTCTTCTCGTTTCTTGTGGAACGCCTCCTTGAGCTCATGCATCATGACCTTGAAGTTTTGAATGTCTTCAACATTGAGCTTGGCCATGTGCTTCTTGAACTGAGCCTTTTCATAGTCAATTTTGTGCTTCAGCTTAACAATCTTCTGTGCAAGATCCAGCTCAGGAGCAATGGCTCCGTGGAAGGAGACGCTGAGGCCAATTGGAAGCTGAAGATCATCAAAACTGAGATCTGGGCTGTCAAACCACTCATCAATAAACTTGTATAAGATTTCCACATCAAAGAGGGGAAGATCATTGAAGATTTCCGCCTCTTACTTGCTCTTTATTAATTGCTCAAGAGCGTCATCTCCAAGATCATCATCGCTGGACAAATCAATGGCGTTATTCTCTTTTCTCAAAACGGCAGCAGGAGTCAGTGCTTGACCAGTGGGTTGCATGGGATTTTTCAACTTGTCAGACTTGAAGATGCATGAGAGATCTTCAAACTGCACACTGACTTCGGGAGGTGCAACGGCCAGAGGCTTCGCCCGTGGGACCTTTGGTGCAGAAGAGGGCTTTGAAGCCTTTGGTTTCTTTTACTTCACAAGCTTCGGTGGTGCAGGTGCTTCGTCAGAATCAGTGTCATCTGCCGAGTGATCCACGGCTGTCCCTTGAACCTGAATGTGAGTGATGATACCTTCTAAGTTGTAGAAGGGCCCAATAAGATTGGGTTCAGTGGGTTCAGCTCCGCGTGTGTCGTCAGCACGTGGTGCAGAGGGGCGTGGGTTGAAGTCTAATCCCAAAGACTTCTTGTTTTCCTTGGCCGAGTTCTTTGTAGCCTGATAGTTGCGCTTGAACAGATTATCTTCATGACACCATAACAGAGAGGATGGGTCGGCATTAGCAGGCTGGGGTCCACGAATCATGCAGGGGTAGAAGCCTTGAGCAATAGCTTCGGACTTCGACTTGGGCTGAAGACCTTTGTATATTATATCTCCCTAGGGGCCCTTTAAGGCATTCTTCTCAGCATACTCCTTGGTGACGAATCTGTACTTGAACCATTCCTCGGCCCAATGTCTTCGAATCCATTGGATTCGGTTCTTGCGTTCTCCATAGGTTTCTTCTAGATCTGACTTGTATAACTCATAGAGATCCGGTGGCAGGTCCTTAGCAGTGTTTCCACAGCGTTGTCTGCCGCCCTTCCTGGCTGATTTTTGAGTTGTCATGAAGTTTAGACTGAAAGGCTTCAACACTGTCGAAGTCTTCCGTCTACTGGTCAGACAGGAACTGGCTTCAGGATAATTTATGTGACGCTGTAAGAACTCTGCAAATGAATGCAGACTATGAGAACCAAGGGATTCTCCCACGGACATGTACCTGTGACAGCATTAGAGATGCGAGGGAAGGGGAAGAGGTCATATGCATTCTTAGAAGATTTTGAAGATAAATCAGTTTAGAAGACATTGACCTCATAGTGCGAAGATATTCACTCATATGTAGTGAGTTGGTTCCAGATTTGTACGAATCCACAAATAAGTACAAGTGAGGAATCTAACTACTTTGTGAAGCATAAGTGAACATACTAGGCATGCTATGAGTTGCAGAACAGGATAGATCCAACTTTGCAGCAACAGAAACCACTTGTGGTTGGAAAGGATGAATCTATCAGATCAAAAAGACTGTTAAAAAGAGGTTTTATTTACCACACAAGGAACTGCTAGACGGAGTGGGAGAGGAGGCCGAGCAGTTCGATCTTCCGTGCCCTAACTTGGCGACGGAGGACACCTACGGCGACGGCGGAGAAGACGATGTCCGCGGCCGGCGTGATGACGGCATCGGTGAGGTCGCGGCAGCTAAGCGCTTCGTCACCGGCGTCGTCAAGGGCTAGCGGTGGCGCTAGGGTTTGTGCGAGAGTGGAAGAAGAGATAATGACTGGGGTGAGGCATGTATTTATAGGGACAGGGGAGGCACAGCGTTATTACGCAGGTGCCCGTGGAGGTTCACATCTGAAGGACACGTGGCGATCATGCAACACATAGGAGGTTATTCCATGTTCCCACGCACGCCTGGATTGTCGGGTGGTCGTTTCCGCTTCTCCGGGTTTTAGGTAAAAAGGATTGAGCATTTAAAATAGATTTAATGTTTGTCTCTGTATCTTCTACTGACAAGGACGCAGCGAAGACATTCGACAGTTTGAATAGAATGCATATGATTTGGATAGATAGACTTAAGACGGGAGCATAGAAAGGTCAGGGTCCGATCACATTCACTTAGTTCAAAAGATTCAACTAGAAGACATAGCTATAAGTGAATGTTGTAGAGGACAGAAACCAAATCAGTACATTGAAGATAAACATGAAGACATGTTAACATTGAAGACAAACAAAATGAGAAGACTTTGCAAATGTAACGCCAATAGAAAGTATTCCAAACACAAGTTTGGTGGTGGCGTTACCCACCGTATAGGAAGTATTAGACCCAGACACGGCGCACAATTATTGTGGCGCTCCGAAGTCAAATTCCGCGTTAATGTATTCACACTTAGAGTGTAAGTCTTCATTTGTTGAAGATATATGTTACTTCGTGTGTTTGCACATCTAAGTCATCAACATGCATCAGTGTTAAGATGTGTGCATGATCACATGATATTTGAGGATTCCAAGATATTTAGCTCACACGCAACTTGCAAAACCTTTTCTCATCCAAGGGCTTTGTGAAGATATCTGCCAGTTGCTCTTTAGTGCTGACGTGAATGATATCAATATCTTCTTTCATGACATGATCTCTGAGAAAGTGATGATGGATCTGAATGTGCTTTGTCTTCGAGTGCTGAACTGGGTTGTTGGCGATCTTGATGGCGCTTTCATTGTTGCAGTAGAGTGGCACTTGCTTCATATGAATGCCATAATCTTTGAGTGTTTGCTTCATCCATAGAAGCCGAGCTCAGCAAGATCCAGCAGCAATGTATTCAGATTCAGCAGTGGAGAGAGATACACAGTTCTGCTTCTTTGAAGACCAACACACAAGTGATTGTCCCAGAAAGTGACATGTGTCTGATGTAGACTTGCGATCCACCTTGTCACCAGCATGATCAGCATCCGAGAATCCAACTAGATCAAACACTGAGCCCTTTGGATACCATAATCCTAGTGTTGGGGTGTAAGCCAAATATCGAAGAATTCGCTTCACAACTAAGTGATGCGATTCCTTTGGTGCCGCTTGGAATCGGGCACACATGCAAACACTAAGCATGATATCTACCCTAGATGCACATAAATAAAGCAAAGAACCAATCATGGAGCGGTATACTTTTGATCGAACTCTTTACCATTGGCGTCAGAATCTAGATGACTCTTGGTAGGCATTGGCGTCGTATAACCTTTGTAGTCTTGCATTCCAAACTTCTTCAGGCAATCTTTGAGGTATTTCTCTTGAGATATGAAGATGCTGTTGCGTTGCTGTCGTATTTGAAGACCAAGGAAGAACTTCAGCTCACCCATCATGGACATCTAATATTGCTCTTGCATCTTGTATCCAAACTCATCACTGTATTTCTGATTAGTGCAGCCGAAGATAATGTCATCCACATATATTTGGCACACAAACAATTCACCATCATATGTCTTCGTGAAGAGAGTGGGATCCAGGGAACCAGGTTTGAAGCCTTTGCTCTTCAGGAAGTCTTTGAGTGTGTCATACCAAGCACGAGGGGCTTGTTTGAGGCCATACAGTGCCTTGTTGAGCTTGTAAACCATGCCAGGATGTTTTGGATCTTCAAAGCCAGGCGGTTGTGCAACATACACTTCTTCTTCAATCTTGCCATTGAGAAAAGCACTCTTCATATCCATTTCATACAAAAGGATGTTATGATGATTTGCATAGGCTAGCAGTACGTGTATGGCTTCAAGCCTAGCCACGGGAGCAAATGTTTCATCGAAGTCAATTCCTTCAACTCAAGTGTATCCTTGAGCAACGAGACGAGCCTTGTTTCTGACAACTTGACCATGTTCATCTTGCTTGTTGCGATATATCCATTTAGTGCCTATGATATTGTGCTTACAAGGATTAGGACGCTTGACCAGTTCCCATACATTATTCAGCTCAAACTGTTGAAGCTCTTCTTGCATAGCTTGAATCCATTCAGGTTCCATGAAGGCTTCATCAACTTTCTTGGGTTCTGATATTGAGATGAATGCAAAGTTTCCATAGAAATTTTCTAGTTGTGTTGCCCTTGATCGAGTGAGTGGACCTGGTGCGTTGATGCGATTGATTATCTTCTCAATTTGTACTTCATTTGCAACACGAGGATGAACTGGACGAAGATTTTGCTCTTGCTGATCATTGTCATCGTTTGAAGGATTGTCTTCAAGCTGAGCATTGTCTTTAGGTTGATCAGGTGCAGAGATGATAAGTTCCTCTTCAGGCTGCACTTCAGACGGTATGATTTCTCCAGTTCCCATAAGCTTGATGGATTCACTGGGTGGAATTTCATCTAGCACATTTGGCAGGTGCTCTCTTTGCAAGCCGTTAGTCTCATCGAACCGCACATCCACAGTTTCAACCACTTTATAGTGAAAGAGGTTGAAGACTCTGTAGGAGCGCGAATCCTTTCTGTAACCAAGCATAAAGCCTTCATGTGCTTTCGGTGCAATTTTTGAAGTGTGATGAGGATCCTTGATCTAGCACCTGGCACCAAATACTCTGAAGTAACTGACATTTGGCTTGTTACCAGTGAGGAGTTCATAGGATGTTTTGTTCAGAATCTTGTGAAGATAAACACGGTTGATGACATGGCATGCAGTATCAATGGCTTTAGGCCAGAACTTCCTTGGAGTCTTGTATTCATCGAGCATCATCCGAGCCATCTCAATGAGTGTTCTGTTCTTGCGTTCCACGATGCCATTCTGCTGCGGCGTGTACGGGGCTGAGAACTCATGAGTGATTCCAATGTATCAAGATAAGTGTCGAGGTCGGTGTTTTTGAATTCAGTACCGTTGTCACTTCGGATGTGCTTGATCTTGACACCATAGTTATTCATGGCTCGATTGACGAAGCGTTTGAAGACATCCTGCACTTCAGTCTTGTAGAGAATTATATGCACCCATGTATATCTTGAATAATCATCAACAATGACGAAGCCATAGAGACAAGCAGTAGTAGTAAGAGTTGAGTAGTGAGTAGGACCAAAGAGGTCCATGTGTAGCAGTTTGAAGGGTTGAGTCATTGTCATGATTGTCTTCGAGGGATGCTTGGCCCTCGTCATCTTTCCAGCTTCGCAGGCCCCGCATAAGTGATCCTTCTTGAACTTGATGCCCTCGATGCTTATGATATGCTTCTTCTTTGCAAGAGTGTGCAAATTCCTCATGCCAGCATGCCCTAGCCTCTGATGCCAGAGCCAACATTCTGAAGCTTTTGCAAGAAGACATACGGCAAGTTGTGGCCCTGCTGAGAAATCTACCATGTACAGATCATCTTTCCGATACCCTTCAAAGACTAGAGACTTGTCAGATTCCATTATAACTAGGCAACGATATTTTCCAAATATCACAATCATGTTCAAATCGCAAAGCATTGAGACGGACATTAAGTTGAAACCAAGGGATTCAACAAGCATCACTTTATCCATGTGATGATCCTTTGAGATTGCAACTCTACCTAGACCCAATACCTCGCTTTTGCCAGTATCAGCAAATGTGATGTGACTCTTGTCAGATGGATGTAGAGTTGAGTCCATGAGAAGACTTCACTTGCCAATCATGTGATTAGTACATCCACTATCAATAATCCATTCTGAAGCAGCTGGTGTCATACCCTATAGTGCAGTTAGGGGGATATGCTTCACGAAGAGAATTGTGAAGCATAAACATTTGACGAGCAAGTGGATTATGAAAGCTTAGATCGAGGTTAGGACTAATAGGGCATGTAGCAAGCGACTCAGGAATAAAATACATAATAAGACCATTTGGGCATTTGATCTTGCACCCTACAAGATGTTTAAGGTCCCCAGCAATAGCTTCAGACGCATTTGATTTTCGGCTGGAGACCCTTCCCTACAAAAGAGAGTTAAGCTTTCTTAGCCACCCACATCTTCAAGGGTGGCTTCAAAGCAATGAGTCTAAGTGCAGCATCTGAGAACTTTGGCTTTGGAGCCCTAGCAAATAGTCTTGCAGGTGGACAATAGTACTCATAAGAATAAGCAGAGTAGTTCTTGGTCTTATGAACATGGCAGTTTGATGAAACACGCTCATATTCTTAGGCCTGAGTATGGTTTCCCTGCAAAACATTTGCGTTAGTGCGAATCAGGTGAGTCCTCTATCTGTATGAAGCCTTTGGATCATATGAAGCATGTGGTCTGGGGTTTGTCTTCTTCACTTGTGGTGTCATGACGACATTCACAGGAAGATTCTCCAGACACTTTTTCGGCACCCAGACTTTCTTCATAGGTGGCCCATTACTGCAGTTAGTACCAATATACCTGGCAAACACTTCACCATTTTGATTCTTAAACAGTTTATAGGTTGCATCAAAGGATTCATCAATGACAATGGGATTAGTACAAGCGAAGCCAGATAGGATGGATGGATCCACTAAAGGTTCCTTTGCAGCAACCCATGTAGTTTTGGGGTACTGCTCTGGTTTCCAGTAAGAGCCATGAACATTCATTTTCCTTTCGAACCCAACACCCTCTTTCCTAGGGTTTCGGTTCAGGATCTGCCTTTTGAGAACATCACATAGTGTCTGATGCCCTTTCAGACTTTTGTACATCCCTGTTTCAAGCAATGTCTTCAACCTAGCATTTTCACCAGCAATAGCAGTGGTATCCTCGGCAGAGGGGTTAGTTACCACATCAACAGTTGAAGATATTGCAATAGTAGCAGCAGTAGAACATCCAGCAACAGAAGTAGCATTGTCACGATCAATGCATTTAAGACATGGTGGTTCAAATACTTTCTGAGCGGAACTGATCTGTTTGGCGCGAAGTGACTCATTTTCCTTTTGAAGATCTTCATGAGCCGCTCTCAATTTCTCAAGATCTTGCTTCCTTTGAAGATAATCATAGATAAGCTTTTCGTGAGTTGTTGAGAGCGTTTCATGACGACTTTCAAGTTCCTCATACTTAACATGAAGATTTTTAATGTCTTCAATTAAGAACTGAGATCGAGTCATTTTAGCGTCTAACGGGTCATCGCTTTTGTCTAACAGTCTTTGAATATTTTCCATAGCTTTTTGTTGTTCAGTTGCAATTTTAGCAAGTGTTTTGTAGCTGGGTTTGGAACCACAATCAGAGTCATCTTCACTGGATGTTTGATAGTGAGTAGTACGTGAGTTTACCTTGGCACCGCGTGCCATGAAACAGTAGGTGGGAGCGGAGTTGTCCTTATCATCAGCATCGGCATTGGTGACAAAGTCATTGTCTTCAGTGTTGAAGATGGACTTGGCAACGTAGGCTGTAGCCAGACTTGCAACACCAGAATCGGACTCCTCCTCAGACTCCACCTCCGCCTCCTCAGAAGCAGACTCCTCCTCTGAATCCATTTCCTTGCCAACAAACGCACAAGCCTTGCCAGATGAGCTCTTCTTGTGTGATGAAGACTTTGAGGAAGACTTGGAAGAAGACTTTGAGTATTTCTTCTTCTTCTTGTCGTCATGAGCAGAAGCTTCATCATTCCTTGAGCTGGATCGTGAGGACTTTCTAAAGCCTTTCTTCTTGGTGAATTTCTAGAACTTCTTCACAAGCATAGCAAGCTCCTTTCCAATGTCTTCAGGATCATCAGAACTGCAGTTAGATTCTTCTTTAAATGAGGAAACAGCTTTTGCGTTCAGAGCACGAGTTCGCCCATAGTTGGGACCGTAGATGTCTCTTTTCTCATAAAGCTGAAACTCATGTGTGTTGAGCCTTTCAAGTATGTTAGACGGATCAACACTTTTGAAGTCATGGCGTTCTTGAATCATCAGGGCTAGGGTGTCAAACAAGCTGTCAAGTGATCCCAGGAGTGTCTTGACGATTTCATGCTTGGTGATCTCAGTAGCGCCGAGAGCTTGAAGCTCATTTGTGATGTCAGTGAGTCGATCAAACGTGAGCTGAACATTCTCAATGTCGTTTCTCTTGAAGCGGTTGAAGAGGTTGCGAAGGACACTGATCCTTTGATCTCTCTGGGTTGAGACGCCCTCGTTGACCTTTGGAGAGCCAGTCCCAGACTAGCTTAGATGTTTCCGGAGCACTCACACGGCCATACTGCCCTTTGGTCAGATGACCATAGATGATGTTCTTGGAAGTGGAGTCCAGTTGAACGAACTTCTTGACATCAGCAGCAGTGACACCTTCACCAGCCTTGCGGACACCACTCTTGACGACATACCAGAGGTCAACATCAATCGCTTCAAGATGCATGCGCATCTTATTCTTCCAGTAGGGATATTCAGTTCCATCAAAGACGGGGCACGCAGCGGAGACTTTGATTATCCCTACTGTCGACATAGCTAAAACTCCAGGTGGTTAAACCGAATCACACAAAACAAGGGAGTACCTTGCTCTAATACCAATTGAAAGTGCTAGTGATCGACTAGAGGGGGGGGGGGTGAATAGGCAATTTTTATGAAAGTCTTCAAATCATGGATGTTTCGAAGACAAACGATAGAAATAAACCTATTACCATACAGCGGAAGGTAGACTACACCAGGCAATCCATAGTTAAGTATTCAATGAAGTGAAAGCACAAAGACTAATAGCAACTAGGCAGTATGGATCAGGATGGAAGATAGTATGAAGCCAATCAAAACAAGCAGTCACTCAGTGAAGACAGAAGATAATGCAGACAGGCAATGACTTCACAAGGACCAACTGTAAATAAAGAGATGGGAAGGATAGAACCAGTAGCTCGTTGAAGACAATGATTTGTTGGACCAGGTCCAGTTGCTGTGACAACTGTACGTCTGGTTAGGGAGGCTGAGATTTAACTTAGAAGACCATGTCTTCACCTTATTCCCCTTGATCTAAGGACACCCAGTCCTCGCCCAATCACTCTGGTAAGTCTTCAAGGTAGACTACCAAACCTTCACAGACTTCGTTCACCGGCGATCCACAATGACTCTTGGATGCTCAGAACGCGACGCCTAACCGGCTGGAGGATTCACAATCCTCAAGTGTAATAAGTCTTCAGATCACACTGACAGGAAGACTTAAGTGATGCCTAACACTCTTTGGCTCTGGGTGTTTAAGGCTTTGTCCTCACAAGGATTTCTCTCTCAAAGGCTTCGAGGTGGGTTGCTCTCAAATGACAAAAGCCGTTCACTAACTCTGAGCAGCCAACCAATTTATGGTGTAAGGGGTGGGCTATTTATAGCCACTAGGCAACCCGACCTGATTTGTCTGAAATGACCCTGGGTGACTAAGGAACTGACACGTGTTCCAATGGTCAAATTTCAAACACACACGGCAACTTTACTTGAGCTACAAGCAAAGCTGACTTATCCAGCTCTCGATACGATTTGCTCTCATAGTCTTCGCTCGAAGACATAAGATTTTGGTTAAGCATCACTTCAGTCATTCTGACTGGTTCACTTGGACCCCACTTAACAGTACGATGGTTCCTATGACTCAACAAAGAAGAAGAAAAGAACGATGAAACAACTAAGTCTTCGCACTCCATAGTCTTCACGCGATGTCTTCTCTTGTCATAGTCTTCAATGTGAATGTCTTCACATACCACCTTTGACTTCAATATCTTCATACATTTTTAGGGGTCATCTCCAGTAGGAAAACCGAATCAATGAGGGACTTCTACCTATGTTATCCTGCAATTCTCACAAACACATTAGTCCCTCAACTAGGTTTGTCGTCAATACTCCAAAACCAACTAGGGGTGGCACTAGATGCACTTACACACATACCAGCAACGTAGGGTCATATCGAAGTCAGACAACTTGCTTGAGTGAACACAGTACTGGTACTCCCTACAGTACCTACTACTATGCCCTAACTTGCTTGAGTAGAGTAGTAGTGGAGTAGGACTCTGCTCTACTACTAGCACCAGAGGAGTAGTATATTCTAATCTAAAATAGTTACAAACTTCAATACCCTTGCGTGGAACAACTACGAACCACCATCGGTGCTAACTCCAATCCCCAGCAAACGTTCGCTGGGAGACATGGCAGTTGCAAACGCCCGCAACGCAGTTACAGTACGCGTGTAAGGGTGGCGGTTTTGTCAAACACTTTGGATTAAAAACAGGCCACCGTCAGATGGAAATCTGACGGTTACGTGGGATTCGTCGGGATTGAGCTCATGTCGAACACCTGCCAGATATCATTACTAAAAAAGGTTAAAACACCTGGGGCTATAACTTGCACCGGCTGACCACTAACAATGATACTAACATAGTTGTAAAATTGTCAAATACCGTGTCTACGTGGTGTTTGGAATTATATGCAAAAAAAAGCAAGATGTCCGTGCATTGCACGGCACACCATCATCACCAACTCAGTTTTTTGTCTACTCCTACTCCTATAAAAGACTCAGTTGGTGATGATGGAGGCGAGGAGGCGTGTTCAGCCGGGCGTGCAGCAGACAGTGTAGTACTATTCGATTTTTTATAAAAAACAAAGAAGAGTAGTAGAGATAGAGATAAGATTAGCGATAGAGACTTAGGCCTTCCACTATGTAGGCTAAAAGCGGAGCTAAATTTGCCTTTTGGGTATTTGGCACCGATGCCCTTCATTGCCCAAGCGATGCGAAACAAAAATTTATGGGCACCGGAGCACCGTCTACTGGTTCGTGTGCTACTACTGCGCTCCATTCGGCGGCCGCAACGTCCCCTACAACCACTCCCTCCTGCGCTCCACTCGGCAGGTGTTGTTGAAATTTGGGGAGCGCACACTCGCGACTGCTGGCAGCCACGACTTCACCGACGACGACTTCTTCCCCGACCTCGGAAACCTCTTCCTCAATGACATGGGCGACAACCTCAGAGCCAACGATGTTGCTCCCGTTGCATCATATGTCTTTCTGTCCTTCCTGTTCGAAATCATGGTAGAATTCATGTTTCTACTCTGTATCCTACTAGATTCTATTTGTTCATCTACTATGCTAGTCCACATGATTAGTTTAATCTCTGTTATAGCCGTCAGGATTTATTTTGTGCTTATTCGGATTAAATCTTGTAGTAACTTGCTCATATATTCAACTGGCGCAACGTCCCCTACAGCCACTCCTGTTTCATGGACGGCCTGGTCGATGCCTCCAAGGATCCCTTCGTCTACTGCTATGAGTGCCCGATGCCGTTTTGGGGCTCGCCGGCGGACATCGTGCATCACCTCATGAATGCGTGCAACGGTCACTACTGGCCCTTGGCGGAGAACATCAAGTATGAGACGTGCTACCCATTCACCATGTCGGAGTCGCTGGAGGATCATCGCCGCCTGCTAGTCTCGGAGGAGGATGGCAGCGTCTACCTCTCTTGATCGTGGGCACCGGCGAGGCCCGCGCAGGCCACCGCCCCGTCTTTGTAGTGTGCGTCAGGGGCAACGCCGCTGATGCTGACACTAACACGAGCCTGATGTACGGGTGCGCGCTCACTATTACTACCCCTCCGAGGTACGTGGGCGGCGACACCGGCTCCATCATGCTGACTAGGACTATGCAGAGTTGGGACCTTCCCATCGATGTGGACATGGAAGACGCATGGTATGATTTACCCCCAACACGGTGCACGGGGACTCCAAGGAGGTTCTCCTGGACATACACATTATGAAGTTAAATGTTGATCATTAGTCTTCGCTCAGTGTAATCCGCTGTCTAAGCATGTGGAGACTTCCATGCATGATCTTGCTCTATTGGAGTATCGCGCATGAATAAAAGTGTATCCATTTATAGTTTAGTCTAGAATCTTCCTTGTAGGAATTTTTACTACAGTACTGGTGAAAGACTTACTATGAACCATTTCTTACATCTCCTCTGACCCTTCCAAGTCATCCTGATTTAATCCCTCCATCTAGGTGTATAAAGGCATGGTTAATACTTAATAGTATAGCCAACTGTTGACTATAAGCACGTGCCATGTCATCTGTAGCCAACATGTATAACAATTGATACTCAAAAACTAATTCTTAAAGATCATTTCTTGCAAAGCACAATAAGTGTTATTTCTTCACAAGTTTTGGATGTAGGTTGAAAAGTTGAACGCTTTTGTTTGCAAAAGATACCTTTTATCTATTTCACCCGGATGTTTATGAGCTCTAGAGATGACCCCCACATCCTTTGTCAAAATAAACAACTCCCCGATCAATGCATTTCACTCTTCCGTGCAACGCATGGGCACGTTACTACTATATATTAGTACGACCAAAAATTGAACTTATATTATATATAGTACGATAAATGCTGATGCATGTCACCTAAAATTATATCATTGAAAACTATGTTCAAATACGAATCCTACGATATAGTTTTTGTTGACATGCACTAACATATTGTCAGTTAAATCTTCAGTCAAATTCAATGGGGGGCTAATAAACCACGACCTATGTAGTACAAGTGTAGAGGGCAGCGCTGCATGGGAGTCTCACTCTCACCCCGCTCGTGGCGCGGCAGTAAAGCCGTTATATCACAAAACCCAACCACTGCCAGTAATAAGTGGCCTGGTAAAATAAACGGACAAGCAACCATAACATCCCTCTGTCTTTATTGCATTTCATCTCTCTGCATTTACTTTCTCCGGTTCATCTCGCACACTCGATCCGTTGCTACTACTCCTAGTATCCCTAGCTACTACTCCTAGGGCCAGTTCTTTTAGCGGCTTAAAAAATAAGCCGTCTCTTCCCCAGCTTTTCCCATAAGACTAGTCACAGTGGAGAGTAACATTAAGGCGCCTCACTCATTTATTTGGGCTTCTAAACTACTACTAGTACCTCCGTCCTGGTTTATTCGTCACCATTGTAATTTGTGGTAAATTTTGACCAAAGATTTAACTGATAAAATGTTAGTGCATGTCACATGCACAAACATTTCATTAGTTAAATTTATGATCAAAATTTGACACAGATTACAATGGGGGACCAATAAACCAGGACGGAGCTAGTAGTAATGGGATTACTACTAATCTAGAAGCCTAAACAAACTGGCCCCTAGTACTCCTACTAGTAGTACTAGTATTCAACTTGGAATTCCAATTGCACGACACAACTTGTTCGGCAAAAAATTCGATACAAGGTGTAGGAAGCGGTTTGGGAATTTGCATGCCTTTCCGACCAGTGAGATACTCCGTACAAAGTATGATAGAGAAATAACCACAGAGAAGGATGCTAAAAGTAAACAATCAAACGAGCATTTTACAAACTTGACTAGTGTTGTTTTTCTAATTTTACAAAAATCGCATCGTAATGTTAAAACGGGCATTTGCACGTACATAAGTAATAGTAGTACTCCCTCCGTCTAGGTGTATAAAGTCTTCCCTCCTTCTTGGTCACGGTGCACAACCAAAGATGACTTATTCACGTGGAAGGAGGGAGTAGCACAGTCTGCAAGCATATATAGAGAGAGACGTGTAGTGCGATAGTATCTAGTAAAGTTTGTGCTATATGCACCTACTTACAAAATGCATACGGATACACAAGGTTTCCAAACTTTCCCTCTTACATACTTAATTAAGGACGCTAATAATCCCCGAATGTTCGGGATTTATCATTTGCGTCCCAAAACTAATGAGATCACCTTACGAAACTAAATTATACTCCTACTAAAAGCCACGACGCTCGCAGGAGCGCTTGCGGCGCGCCACGAGTGCCCTGGTGCGTGGCTGTTTCCTAGCACGCCGACACAATGCCTCTTACTCAGCCTCGCAAGTCGCGAGGTGCTGATTGGCGGCTTGCCGGCGGGTGAGCGCGATCTCACCGGTGTGGTGATCCGGCGCCAACAGGTACTCCTCCTCGCTGGAAGCGTGCACCTGGTCCACGTACCGCCAAGCGTAGATGAGGCGCTTGGGCCCAACTGCACTCAGTGTTTTGGCACGGGCGTCCTCCGCCACCCTCACGGCCCTTGCACGAGCCTTATGCCAAAGAGCCAATTGCTTGAGTCTCTCGGACGCGACATAGACCTGCCAGGCAGCTTGCCTCGCGGCGCGCTTCTCTTCCTCGGCCTTCTTCTTCGCCTCTATTTTGGCTTTCTCTGCCGGCGGCAAAGCATCACACATGGCGACATCCATTTCTTTCCAAAGCTCCTCAAGGCTGGGGGGCTCGGCGGGCGGCGCGACGTTCTCCTCATAGCAGGGAGCCGACGCGAACTCCGATGCGCGTGTTGCCGAGATTGGAAACATCGACGCGTCCACCTCGACGCGTTGCAGCGAGGAGTGGAACACCGACATGTCCTCCTCGACTAGTGGTGGCGAGGAATGGAACGACGACGTGTGACCGTCCAGGCAGTGCAGCGAGGGGCGCCTAGGGCTTGGGAGGGGTGATGCCATGGTGGTCGACGTGAGAGGGAGGGGAGTAGATAGTGATGAATGTGAACGTTCTTCTGGATGCCGTGAGAGGCACAGTATTTATAGCGAGCAATGGCACACGTACGTAAGATATGGATTGAGCTGCACTGACTTAACTGCAAGTCCAGTTGCGTCACTGACATGTGGGCCAGACCCCTGTTGGGCCCATATGTCAGTGACCCAATGCACCAGCAGTTAAGTAACTAAAGAAGCGTCCTGGAGGATATGTTGCATGATTAACATAACAACTACGTCGGCATATTTGTTGGACTAAATTACGGGGGAGGGAAGGGGTGGAAATATTGCTGGTCACAACGGATTGGACGAGCGCGGGGGGAGGAGAGTCATGCATGTAGATTTTTTCCACATGGGGTGGAGTGGTGGGACCGCTGGAGGGAGAAGGAGAGTCTGTTAGGCATATTGTTTCCACACATGGAGAGGAAAGATTTGGAGACGAACGGGCTTCCTGCAGGTATGGGGAACGACGCATAATAAGTCTCATCTTGCATGCCGGGCTAGGTATAGTCTCAAGTCATTAAAAACATAGACGCCCTACACATATTCATATTTCAAGGTGCACTAAATTATTCCATGCGATGATTAAGGCTGGCCATAATGGTGGTATCTTAGCTGGTATCATGCACACGGGAATAGCAAACAAGCTAATGTCGCAAAGAATTAAAGAAGAGAGGGGGGTTAGAGTAACTAGTGTTCATGCATGCATTGGTAAACACATTTTTTGTGAAGAACGACATCATTAGTTGAGTACTTTTGTAGACTACAAAAACTATTCCACTGCCTCTTCTTGCTAAGAGTAGGTGAAATTTTTGAATTGATCCCTTTAAACTAGAAGGGAGGTAGTAGTACTCTAATAGCTCTTGTTGTGATGACAAGGTAGGACATGGCACACACCTGGACGGAGGAACTAGTCTGCATTGTGCATTTAAGTTTTGTCTGAAGTCAATGTACCTCTACTTTGACCAAACTTATAGAAAAATGTATCAACATTCACAATGTCAAATCAATATTTTTATACTCATTATAAAACATAGTTCTTATACTCATTATAATCAGTACTGTAGATATTGATATTTTTAGTATAATTTTGGTCAAACACTTTGCATACGGTTGACGGAAGTAAAAAGGACCAGAGGGAGTATCATGCATGTGGAGTAGGCAAAAAATGCTCATTTATAGCCGGTCGAAGTCTCAAAGGGCGCGACCGCGCGAGGGAGGCGAAGGTCGTGGATGGTGCGATGGTTGACGGAATTAAGTGAAGTTACCCACGCGCCGGCATGGCGTGCGAACAGGAAGAAGCTATACCGTCAGGCCTACGATATGGGTCTAGTAGACATGACATCTAGTGGGTCCCGCATAGTTCTCGAGAACTCTTTGGGGGCTTGCAGCCATTTATCCACCGGGCAAGCCAGCAACCCCACACCTTTTGCACGCCCTACTCGTCCCCGTCTTCCACTGGTACAGTACCTTACAACAGTTCGCTCCCAGTCGTCCCGTCCTTTCACATTACACCAGTTCGACTTCTCCTAACCCTCCTCCAAAATCCATGGCCTCCCAAATCTCCATGGTCGCCGCTAAGTACCAGGTTAGAGCCATCACCGGCGATGATTTCATCATCAGCTACACACGTGGATCCGCGATGGTGAAAGCATGCCTTGCTCGATTCCTATGCATGTTGAACAGTTCAACGGATGAGTGGGTCGCTGGGCTAGATGTTGAGTACACCACAGTCCTGCAAAAGAGAGAAGATTCTAAAGGAGGCAGAGAAGAAGAAGCCCACTATGATCCAGGTTTGCGTACATAACGTGTGCTTGGTCTACCACATATGCCATGCCGACATTGAGTGCCAGGATTTTAAGAACTTCCTCAAGGACGAAAGAGTGAAATTCGTTAATGTAGACTTTAGGAACGACATGGATGTCCTGGGTCGGATAGGCCTCGTCGTAGGCCGGCCCTTCAATCTCTAGAAGGCAAGCCTGGTGTCCACCTCTCAGCCTTCAATGCTGACCCTGGCAGCAACCATGATTGATCCTTCATACGCTAAACTGAAGAAACCTCACCACGAGTTTCATCATGCATGGGAGTCGAAGACATTAATTAGATGAAGATCACATCCTGTACGCAACAATGGATGCCTACCTTTGTTTAAATATCTACGAGGGTTGGATGAAGAAGCAGAACCTAGTGTCCGGTTCGATCAAAGAAGCATCGGCGAAGAGGAAGAGGAAGACGGACGAGGACGAAGTCAAGGACGTGGACTCGGATTCTGAGTAGGTGGCAGTGCCGTCGCTCATGCTGGTTCTATTCTAGTGTCAAGCGGACTAGTTGCTTAGTTTATTTTCAAGGTTGTGTTGTGCTGAGGCCCCAGCAGAACTATATTTATGTTTTTTCTCGTTATTTGAACTCTTTAGTACGTATAGTAGTACTAGTACTATGTCTTACTATAGTTCTTCTTGAAGTTGGTACAACTACTCGTATCTTCATGTTCCTACTGTACTTAATACGTTCGTACTAGTAGTATAATTTGGGACAGTCGATTTGTGAAAGAAGTTTGACGGAGCGAAGGAAGAAGACGGCAGATAAGCTACCCTAGTATCTATATTAGGGGTGGCAGGGTGCCCATGATCTATCTTATGAGTGTTGGGTGTGGAATGCAATTCCCTAGAAAATATGGATCGTGCCCGGGGTTAAACAAATGGCGGAGGTTGGGGGAGCATGGCGGTGGCAGGCGGTTCAGGGGAGGGCGCGGCAGCGGCGGTAGGCGGTTACGCATGTGGCGGGCTAAGAAGATGAACCGTGCATCAATTTTGGAGGTTGAAGAAGCCCTTCTAGCCATCCATGTTGCATCAAACGGCTCACAAGAGTCGACTGACCCAAATTGCTCCTTTAGATTGGAGGATCCATGTGGCATTCAAGGTCTCGAAGTTAGATCCGTGTCCGCACCCGGTTTGCGGGCTCGATGCGCGTGCGACTAGCTTTCGCCGTGAGAGCCACCATTCGCGCCTCCTTCGCGCGGGCGGAGATGACAATGACACGTTAGTTCCTCCCTGCCGGCATGCTGGAGCACGCGCTCGTCCTCCTCTTCGTACGATGCGTGCATAGACACAGCTCCACCAGCTGCCCGCGTGCTTGGCAGCGCGGCAGCATCGCGAGGAGGGACTACAGACGACGTGAGTGGGCGAGCCTTTGGCTTCATGGCACAGGGATGGCGGCGACACAGCGGTGATGGGCGAGGAATTGTTAGCCGGAGCAGGCGGGCACTGGCATGCGCAACAGCGGCGACGACATATTGATGAGTGCGCGTATGGGATCTTAGTTTAGTTTTATATAGGGTTGGTCAAATTTAAAATAAAATCGTACTAGTACACGTAATCATTAGACTTAGGCAGCGCTTTTATTAGTTACCACAAGCACGATACGGAATCCTGTGCAAGCGCGTCACTACTAGGAAAAAGCCTACTAGTGGCGCACCAGTTTTGCCTACTAATGGCGCACTACTGGCGCGTCACTAGTACCACGCCACTAGTATTATATACTAATGGTGCACCACGCCGTGCGCCATTAGTATAGACCAACATGCGCCATTAGTATGCCTCCCAGGGGGCCATATTTACCCATGTGCTTTGGCATACTAATGGCGCACTGTGGGGTGATGCGCCATTAGTATCCTTTGGCATACTTATGGCGCACTGTGTAGTGATGCGCCATTAGTATCCTTTGGCATACTAATGGCGCACTTTGAGGTGATGCGCCATTAGTATCAATATTAGGTTTTATTTTTTTTACTTTTCTAATTTTTGCACAGGTTACAAAATATATTATTGGACAGAATATAGACAGCACCACACAGCAACAACAAATTCATCGAATACAACAGAAGATTAGTCTCTGAATACAATTCATCATATTAGTCTCCGAATTCAAAAGACCGAACAAAGATAGAACATTACAAGTCTCGAGACCGTGAGTAGCGAGTTTGTCTTCACATTACAAGTCGATATCAATCATCTAAACTACCATCACATAGAAGAGAGCTGCGGTCATCACGATGAGCATCATCGCGATGAAACTGGTCTTCATCCGGTTCCTCCAACGCTCCCTCCTCTCTCCCGCTAGATAGTGGGTGTATCTAGATGCCGCATCCGCCCTAGTGGTGTACCCTTTGTAACTGTTACCACTGAAACGGTGAACCTGTCTCTGACACTCCTCCCAGCCGTCGTAGACTCTGGGAACCTTACCCTTGTACACGACATACGACGGCATCTCTATGCACAAGCCAAAAAACAGACAATGCATAAGCAATATATAAGTATGCAACAAAAGGATCGGAAGAGAAAAGCAAGACATTAATAGCATGATTCATGGTCCTACTAATAAATAGCATTGATTACATCTAAGTTGAACGACTGCCCAAACCAAAGAGACATACAATTCATGAAAGTTAATTTACAACATGAGCCAATCAATGTTTCAGAACTACACATAGAATCACTAATTTCAACTCGACTCATGGGACCGGAGCGTGGATGAAGCCGCCGTCTGTCGTGATGGTCATGAAATCGCGGGCGTTGTCAGCCTGCATTTGTAGTGTTGTGTCTATCTCACTGTTGGACGGTTGATATCTGAGATAGAACTGCCCCGAGGTATGAAGGACATCTTCATGGATGATTTCCGCAAACTCCGACTGGATGCGAAAGAATTCTTGTCTGATGTCTGCGTCTTGGATTGCTGACAAGCTTGCGGCCCAATCTTTGAGATTATCTGGTAGCAGAAGGTGATGATGGCCCCGTACGATCGCCCGCATGTGATGGAGGGCATAGTAGGCATCCTTGTGACCGCCAGGCGGCTACTTGACGCATCAGAACTTAGTATTGTGGGCGAACACATGCCTGCCGTACCTACGAACTGGCCTGGTGAAGGTGCCTCCAGATTTGGCGTAGCCGGGAAGAACATCATCAAGAACTTTCTTGATATTTGTGTAGTCTATCTTGGAGTCATGGTTTGGGTCGAAATACGTGGCCATGGAATATTTCGGGCTTAATAGGATGAGTGTGCAATGTGTGTCACTGCACAGAACACGGAATGTTAGAAAAAAAAGAACGATCAAAGTCTAAGAAATCATATGTTACGGGGCGGTTAGGGGATGACTTACTCGGGAAAGTAAGGCACGAGGAAGTTATCCTTATCTGGGTTTACCAAAATGACGCCTTCGAGGTATGAACTCACGACTTGGCGGTCCCCAGCGCTGCCCAAGAGCTTGGCACGCATGTAGAAGGGGTCGACTATCATGATGTCCGGGGTCTTGTCTCTAATGATCCGCATCTCCATACTCAGCGAAAACAGCCGAATGAAGGTGTAGTGCAGCGGATGAAGGTTAAACATAGCAAAGATGTCATCAAACCGTAGGACGATCATACCCCCGATGGCGCCATCCACAAAGCCCTTGCCCTCTGGCACCTTGGCCACGAAAATCGGGTATGCCACATCCTTCTCTCTGAGACGCCGCTTCTCCAAAGAAACAACACTGTCATGCAGACTCCGCATAGCACCGGTTGCAGCATTGAGCATATTTGTCGGTAGCATCGCCCTACCCGCCACATGCACCCTCCTCAAGATATCCTTAGGTGAAGGTGGCCCGTCCTGAGCACGGATCGTACTCGGTGCCGACTGGCTCGCACCGGCGCCCTTTTTGGTCTTTCGTTTCCGTCCCTTCTTCTTGATCTGCTGTAATGGGACCGAGTTCTGCTCACAGACAGCCTTCTTCAGCGTGTTGGGCCTGATAATATTTCACACCTCAGCTATCTGAGGCTCGGTGAAGGCTGCTGCTGGAGGCGTCTCCTGAGAACTGAACACCAGACGACGCCTGTTGCAATTGGGTTTCTCCGCCATACCAGCTAGATCGTGGTCGTCTTGGTTGGGTTCTTGAGAAGGAGGCCCGCAGAACTCGTCACCGTACCCATGTTCGGCAAAGTAATTATCAACGTTGGTAACGTCGTCATTGTCGTCGTCGTCCGGATCCTGTGCCATATGCATGTCCGGATCCTGTGCCATAGGGATGTCCTGCATGTCCGGTAGCGTTGCAGCGTTCTTGCCATGGCTTGGCGCCGGCACGACTGGCGGTCTTGTCTATGGGGTTGTGTCCCCCGCCCCCAAATGAATCTGGCTCTTCGGCCAAAGCAGGGGCCAGCTTAGGCAGGCGCTGAGGGTCATCTCATCATCTTCGTCGGCCCCAGCGGGTCGAATCGGAGGTAACAGCTCATTGCAGCCTGGCAGCACCCGAACCAGTTCAACCCTATACACTGTGGGTGGCATCGGATTACCGTGGAACACGGGGTTGCCCGGTTGAATGATTCTGCCCTTGGCGACATTGACTAACTCGCCGCCCACGAAGTGCAGGAGAGTGAAAGGAACATCGGCGGCGCCCTGCGAAAACATGTAGGGCGTCAGGGATGCCCAGTCAAAGGCAAGGAGATGAAGTCATCGGCCGAGAGGCTTAGTTACCGTGATGCCGTCGAGCTCGGCTAATGTCGAGGCACCGCCAATGGCGGGCATGCAACTGACGGATGGGCCGCTTGCTGGCGAGGTGCCGGCCGGCGTACACCCGGGTGCATTAAGCTCCAATGCCCGTGCCGGCGCCGGAGACACGAATACCGCCTCCGCCGGAGACACCAATGGCGTCGCCTGCGCGTTGTGCGAGTTGCTGGCCGTGAAGCTGGGAACTGGGGGAGGCCCCTGTTGGCCGCCCGCAATCCACGTCGTCATCCCATGAATCAGCGTTGGCACCATGGCGTTGAGCGTCGTTCCAAGTTGTTGTTGCACTTGCTCTTGGACAATCTCCGGAATCCGCGCCACTTGTGCTTTGAGTGCTTCAACCTCGCGCGACTGGCTTTCCGAGCTGGTCTTTTTCTCCTTTCGCCCAGCAGCGGTACAGTATGATGACCATTTTGTGGACAAGCCTTTGCCGGCCACAAGACCAGCTGACGTCGGCTTACTGAGCTTATCCTTGTTTTTCATTACGTTCGACGCCCTATTTAAAGGAGTGTCGAAAGGGGAGCTCTGAGACGACCCTGCGCTACTGCCTTCATTGTCCTGCGGAAGGAACGTGAACCATTTAGAAATATTGGGATTAATTAGAATGCAACCATATGGAGCTAATTACGTGGGGGTGTATTCCTTACAAGAACAAGCTCATGCGCCCTGGTCTTCGGATCTGTGGTAAGCTCCTTTGTTACCGGGTCCTCCTTGTACCATGCCCTAAGAAAGTTCCCGGTCTGCTTGTCATGGTATTTCTCGAAGCAGGGCGGTAGGCCTTGCTCGGCACGCTCCGCGTCCTCCTTGTCCCATATAGGCTCCGCCACTCTGTAACCGCCGGGACCGAGTTGGTGGACCCCTAAGTTCAACTGCTGCATTTCTTTCCCCCACTGACTTGATTCGGAGGTTGCGCTGTGTGGCTGGTGCGCCATTACTAGTTAGAAATAGTAATGGCGCACTGTGCCTGGATGCGCCATTAGTATGTTTGGAAAAATGAAAAAAAAATTGTTACTAGTGGCGCACCACATGTCTGGTGCGCCATTAGTGTCTTCCACACTAATGGCGCACCTGCACATGGTGCGCCACTGCTATATAGTAGTGGCGCACCACATGTCAGGTGCGCCATTAGTATCCATTTCATATATAGCCCTTTTCCATGTAGTTGTGAACCGCGGCCGCGCAGTCGATCGAACGGTGCGTCACCATGTCGCGCTCGAAGGACATCCACCGAACCTTTTTTGTGTGTGAAAACAATCCCCGAATATTACTCAACTTTTTTTCCTGGAAAAGTTCTTGATGCTACAATATTTCCATATATTTGAATTTAGCTCTAGTTCGTGTTTATTTGGATTTGGACGTTTTAGGTGCGCCCTAGTTTTTTTAATACTGATTTTGTGTGTGTAACTGAGAGAGAGCGTGTGTATGTGTCCATATGTGTGTTGTGGCGGAAGGGCAATGTCGAGACGGTGTGCGTGTGATAGAGACATAGAGAGGTGTGAATGTGCAAATGATCATGCATGAGTGAGACATAGACAGATGCCGATACGTTGTGTATACATGAGAGAACGATCTTCTATTTTACTTGTGTGTGTGTGTGTGAGAGAGAGAGAGAGAGGAGCATCCGTAACACAACAACCATCTCTCTCGATTCGTCCATCCCTCGCACGATCGCATGTAACACATGCATCAACGTGCACATTTTGACACCCTCACCCGGCCCCTGCCCACCTCAAGGCCCGCACATCGCTCTCTATCTCACACACACAATCTCTTTGTGAATACCCTGTTTAGCATGTAGCTTTCCGTCACATACACACACATTTCTCTCCTTAGGTTTGCGTTCTCTCAATATCTGACACACACACACACAGCACACACATGCACCCTCCCCCGAGCACACAATTCATCCCCATCCAAGGTTATATGGCGACCACTCTCATTTGTGCTTCTCTGCACCCCAGCATGCACAACACCTCAATCTTCAAAGAGGGCATCGAGGAGATCGAAGATGGCGACCACACTGCGCTAGAGAATTCGGAGCCATTTGGAAGCAGGATGATGTGATGATGGCTGACTAACTCCTCCCCCCACCCCCTCTCTTTCGCACAAAATTACCAATCCCTCTCTCCCCCGCACAAATTTATCAATCCCTCAACCCACGAGATCCTTCCCCTCTCGTCCATGTTTTTCCAGCTCTCTCATCAAACCTATTGTCTCTTCTCCTTCCACGTGTACAGAATCCGGATGCACACGAATCTCACGTATATTACATGTCTCCATCTTTCTCACAGACCTAACTTCTTCCTCTCTCTCTCTCTCTCTCTCTCTCTCTCTCTGTTTCGTTAGGTTTGTCTCCTACTCTCTCATCCACATACATACAATCTTTCCTGCCCTATCTGCTCCATCTTCGCAAGCTCTCTCTGCACATTTCATTAAAACATTGGGATATGTTCAAAATGTTGCATTTATAATGGCTGATGTAGAGTTATTGTTGGTTTTGTTGCATCCTACAAAGTAATAACTATGAAATGCATTTTGATTGTCATTTGACTGGGATTATGTGAGTTTGAGCATGTTGTGAAGTACTATAGACCTCGTATACATCTTGGAATTCAACAATGATTGTAACTATTGAATTGTATAGACTATTACATTCGAAGTCAGTAGCCTAATATGTTTTTCACAATTTCAACAAATGATTAATTCACTACATACTAAGAAAACAAATGTGCACACCCTCCATTTTTATTTAAGTCTGTGTATTAGCATTGGTCAAAGTCAAGTTTTGTAAACTCTCATAAAGTTTATAACAAAAAATATTAACATATACTATAACAAATAAATACCATTAGATTCATTATTGAATGTACTTTCACATCATACATATTTGTTATGGTAAATGTTTATATTTTTCTATAAACTTGGTCAAACTTTAGAAAGTTTGACTTCGGTCAAACTTAATATGCAGAGTTTACTAGTACTACTCGCTAGTTTCTTAGCCGAATCACCCAACACGCCACACGGGGAGTTCAGTGTCACAAAATTTTGAGGTCGGCGGGAAAATCTCCCGTGACCCTGATTCGAGAAGTGGGAAGTTACCATCATAGCCTTTGGAACAGGCCTACGGATGACGGTTGGTAGGGGACTGTTTTCGTAACTTCAGGTTCACCCTACCCAGCCAACCCCACCCCAGCACCCAGAGTAGTACACCTGAATACTCCCCATTTTCTATCCCCACCGCAAAATAGACTTCTCCACGGCACCGCGGCCTTCATGCTCCTCCCCTTCTACACCGGCGCACTCGTCCACCGCAGCGCATCTGCCTCATTGTCGACCTCGTACGCCGCACTGCAGCCGGTCCACCGTCGTCGTCGTCCACGAAGCCTCTTCCCCGGCACCATCTTCCACGGTCTCGGATCTACTTCCCAGAAGGCGACGCCAAGCGCAGAAGCACCACCGTCGTGGACAATGAACTGACTCCCGTTGCCGACCATGACTCACAGAGGCCGCCGCGACCATCGTTCTCCTCCTTGACTGGTAATGTGTGTATTGAATCACTTAGCAGTACATGTGTAGTTCCAATTTTGTTCATACCTACCCTTCAAATTTCCTGGGTGCTATTGTTCCCATGAAAGTAATTGGTTATAGCCTCCATTGTCTAACAGAATATCAACTTGTAATTGTGGGTCGCTCCTGTATCACGCTGTGCTTGGGTAGGTTTTTCATCTGCAACCTGTAGTGTGGCAAATGATGGAAAGTTTTTTAGAACTAGCAAGATTCCCATGCGTTGCACACATCAAAATGCATTTGTATGAGTAGTTTATCTTGTGGGAGAAGAGGATGAGTGAGGGAAGGCCTTATTTGCAAATCTGGAGAAGGGTGTGGGTATATTTTTGCAAAATTGCCATTGTTTCCTTCCTATCTGTCAGATATAAATTAGACGTCCTATATTGCAGGATGGCAGGCACACCATCATCACCAACTCTGTTTTTTTATAAGAAAAAAACTAGAGAAAAAAGTAGAGAGTAGAGAAGTATAGATAAATATTAAATATAAAATAAATATAACAGTAGAGAAGAGAGTAGAGATAGCAGAGATGTCGGGAAAGGATTGCGCGCACGCGGGAAAGAGGGGCCAGGCGTCCGCTAGTTTTGGCGCGTGGCGTCTGGCGCGCTTTATAAAATCCAACACCCTCCCACCGCTCTGTGCCTTGCCACCGCTCTCTCCCCACTCTATGCCTCGCCACCGCTCTCTCCCTGCTCTTTCTCGCCTCGCCGTCGCCGCGCCACCATGCCGCTGCATCACCGAGAAACTTGGGGATACCGCGGTGTCCGTGCGCGCTCCTGCCGCGGCTTCTCTGCCAAGATCCGGTTCCGCAGCATGCGCCTCATCCTCGACAATTCAGACACCACCAACGAGGATGCCCGCGCGTATGACGCGGCGGCGTGGCGCCTCCGGTGGCCTCATAGAACATTGAACTTCCCCAATGTGCTGACATGGGAGGGGGCACAGGAGCTCACGCCTCTACCGCGGCTTATCACCGACGAGGATCGTCACGACAACCGGAGGCGGGAGCACCGTCTCGGCATCGCCGAGATGGATGAGGAAGCCATGGTGCTGTGGTGCCAACGCTTCCCGCAAGACATCATCAATGAGCGCGAGTTCTACGCGCAAAGGAGGGCGGAGAGGGATAAGAGGAGGGCGGGGCGAGTCGCCAATCGCGAGGACAAGCGTAGGCGAAAAGCGGACGCTCAATTCAACATGAGGCTAGGAGCAGCGTCGCCCTGGGAATCCGACGACGATCGGCATCTTCACGCCTACAGTCAGACGTCAAAGGAGGACATCACCGAGGAGGAGTCAGACGACGAGGAGTAGTTGAATAATCTATTATTTATCTATCTATGCCGAGAACTATCCTCTACTCTCTAGTCTCTACTCTCGATCTGAGCACTATAAATGCTTTTTTAAAGCGTCGCGCATTGCGATTCTGTTGGAGATGCTCTAACATGGCAGACAAGAGCTTTAATGTTGCCCACAAGATGCGTGAGTATTACTAGTAGCATTTTTTTCTTGCCATGTTGAGATTTTAAAACCACGAGTGCGAACATGCAGAGGAGCAATGAAGACCAACCACGGGATATTGGGTACATCTTCAAGGAGCGTGGCTAGTTAAAGAGGAGCTGCACTGAACCTGTAAAACGAGCTTTGGTAAGTAACACCCTTTCAATTACTTTCGTTTAGCCTCGTATTCTTCGATGTGTATATGTTGTAGTTTCTGTTTCCTTTAAGCCTCGTGTTCTTCAATGTGTAATAACAAGAGTCTTAATCGTCCTAATGCTTTCGTTTTTGGCTTGATGTAGGAAGTGGGTGTTCTCACCTTGTAGTATTTTTTTATATTTTTTCCTTTTGAATTCACTTCTCCCAGTTATGTTTATTTGGCTTCTACTAAATGGATCTAGGTTGCTCTGAGTATTGATCTAAAAAAAGAAGTAACTTCATGTCAGGATGCAGTTCCTACGAGGAGGGAAGTATGGTCAACCTCGAGATCATGTTTCCAAAATGAGGTTGGATTACACACAAGGTGCCAGTTTCCTAATGATGTTGGATTATGCACAAGGTGCAAATTCCCATATGATGCTGGATTACACACAAGCCTAGTGGAGTCGTCAGTTGTTCGTGTCCTCGTGGCTCTAGTAAAGGCTGAAAGAAATCGTGCAGCAACCCTTGAGAATATAGTGTTGGGGAACGTAGCAGAAATTCAAAATTTTCCGATGTGTCACCAAGATCTATCTATGGAGAAACTAGCAACGAGGGGAAGGAGAGTGCATCTACATACCCTTGTAGATCACTAAGCGGAAGCGTTCAAGAGAATGGGGTTGAAGGAGTCGTACTCGTCGTGATCCAAATCACCGGAGATCCTAGTGCCGAACGGACGGCACCTCCCCGTTCAACACACGTACAGCCCGGTGACGTCTCCCATGCCTTGATCCAGCAAGGAGAGAGGGAGCGGTTGAGGAAGACTCCATCCAGCAGTAGCACAACAGCGTGGTGGTGGTGGAGGAGCGTGGTACTCCAGCAGGGCTTCGCCAAGCATCGCAAGAGACGAGGAGGGAGAGGGGTAGGGCTGCGCCAAGAAGGAGAGGAACTCGTGTGTCTTGGGCAGCCCAAACCTCAAGTATATATAGGGGGAGGGGAGGGGCTGCACCCCCACCTAGGGTACCCTCCCTAGGGGTGGCGGCAGCCCCCATATCCCATCTGGGTGGCGGCCACAAGGGGGAGAGGGGGAGGCGCACCTGGGGTGGGCCTTAGGGCCCATCTGCCCTAGGGTTTGCCCCCCTTCCCTCTTGGAGGCGCCTTGGGCCTTGGTGTGGGGGTGCACCAGCCCACCTGGGGCTGGTCCCCTCTCACACTTGGCCCATGCAGCCCTCCGGGGCTGGTGGCCCCACTTGGTGGACCCCCGGACCCCTCCGGTAGTCCCGGTACACTACCGGTAAAACCCGAAATTTTTCCGGCAACCAAACCAGGACTTCCCATATATAAATCTTTACCTCTGGACCATTCCGGAACTCCTCTTGACGTCCAGGATCTCAGCCGGGACTCCGAACAACATTCGGTAACCACATACAAAACTTCCTTTATAACCCTAGCGTCATCGAACCTTAAGTGTGTAGACCCTACAGGTTCAGGAACCATGCAGACATGACCGAGACGTTCTCCGGTCAATAACCAACAGCGGGATCTGGATACCCATGTTGGTTCCCGCATGTTCCACGATGATTTCATCGGATGAACCACGATGTCCAGGATTCGATCAATCCCGTATACAATTCCCTTTGTCTATCGGTATTGTACTTGCCCGAGATTCGATCGTCGGTATCCCGATACCTTGTTCAATCTCGTTACCGGCAAGTCTCTTTTACTCATTCTGTAACACATCATCCCGTGATCAACTCCTTGATCACATTGTGCACATTATGATGATGTCCTACCGAGTGGGCCCAGAGATACCTCTCCGTTTACACGGAGTGACAAATCCCAGTCTCGATTGGTGCCAACCCAATAGAAACTTTCGGAGATACCTGTAGTGTACCTTTATAGCCACCCAGTTACGTTGTGACGTTTGGCACACCCAAAGTATTCCTACGATATCCGGGAGTTGCACAATCTCATGGTCTAAGGAAATGATACTTGACATTAGAAAAGCTTTAGCATACGAACTACACGATCTTTGTGCTAGGCTTAGGATTGGGTCTTGCCCATCACATCATTCTCCCAATGATGTGATCCCGTCATCAACGACATCCAATGTCCATGGTCAGGAAACCGTAACCATCTATTGATCAACGAGCTAGTCAACTAGAGGCTTACTAGGGACATGGTGTTGTCTATGTATCCACACATGTATCTGAGTTTCCTATCAATACAATTCTAGCATGGATAATAAACGATTATCATGAACTAGGAAATATAATAATAATCAATTTATTATTGCCTCTAGGGCATATTTCCAACAGTCTCCCACTTGCACTAGAGTCAATAATCTAGTTCACATCGCCATGTGATTAACACTCATAGGTCACATCGCCATGTGACCAACATCCAAAGAGTTTACTAGTGTCACTAAACTAGTTCACATCATCATGTGATTAAGACTCAATGAGTTCTGGGTTTGATCATGTTTTGCTTGTGAGAGAGGTTTTAGTCAACGGGTCTGCAACATTCAGATCCGTATGTACTTCGCAAATCTCTAGGTCATATTATAAATGTTGCTTCCACGCTCCACTTGGAGCTATTCCAAATGGTTGCTCCACTATACGTATCCAGTTTGCTACTCAGAGTCATTCGGATAGGTGTTAAAGCTTGCATCGATGTAACCCTTTACGCTGAACTCTTTATCACCTCCATAATCGAGAAACATGTCCTTATTATTCCAAGGACAATTTTGACCGCTATCTAGTGATCCACTCCTGGATCACCTTTGTACCCTCTTGCCAGACATGTGGCAAGGCACACATCAGGTGCGGTACTCAGCATGGCATACCATATAGAGCCTATGACAAAAGCATAGGGGACAACATTCGTCCTTTCTCTTTCTTCTGCCGTGGTCGAGCTTTAAGTCTTAACTTCATACCTTACAACTCAGGCAAGAACTCCTTCTTTGACTGATCCATCTTGAACACCTTCAAGATTATGTCAAGGTATGTGCTCATTTGAAAGTACCATTAAGCATTTTGATCTATCCTTATAGATCTTGATGCTCAACCTTCAAGTAGCTTAATCCAGGCTTTCCATTGAAAAACACTTTTCAAATAACTCTGCATGCTTTCTAGAAATTCTACATCATTTCCGATCAACAACATGTTAACAACACATACTCATCGGAAATTCTATAGTGCTCCCATTCACTTCTTTGGAAATACGAGTTTCTCATAAACTTTGTATACACCCAAAATCTTTGATCATCTCATCAAAGCATACATTCCAATTCCGAGATGCTTACTCCAGTCCTTAGAAGGATTGCTGGAGCTTTGCATACTTATTAGCATCTTTCAGGATTGACAAAACCTTCCGGTTGTATCACATACAACCTTTCCACAAGAAAATCGTCGAGGAAACAATGTTTTGACATCCTATTCGCAAGATTTCATAAATAATGCAGTAATCGCTAATATAATTCCAATAGACTCTTAGCATCGCTACGAGTGAGAAAGTCTCATCATAGTCAACTCCTTGAACTTGTCGAAAAAAAACTTAATGACAAGTCGAGCTTTCTTAATGGTGATACATACCATCATTGTCCGTCTTCCTTTTAAAATCCATCTGTACTCAATAGCCTTACGACCATCGAGCCGTTCTGCCAAAGTCTACACTTTGTTTTCATACATGGATCCTCTCTCGGATTTTATGGCCTCGAGCCATTTATCGGAATCCGGGCCCACCATCGCTTCTCCATAGCTCGTAGGTTCATTGTTGTCTAGCAACATGACTTCCAAGACAGGATTACGTACCATTGAAGTAGTACGCATCCTTGTCATCCTACGAGGTTTGGGAGTGACTTGATCCGAAGTCTCATGATCAATATCATAAGCTTCCACTTCAATTGGTGTAGGTGCCATAGGAACAACTCTTTGTGCCCTGCTATACACTAGTTGAAGTGACGGTTCAATAACCTCATCAAGTCTCCACCATCCTCCCGCTCAATTCCTTCGAGAGAAACTTTTCCTCGAGAAAGGACTCGATTCTAGAAACAATCCCTTATTGCTTTCGGATCTGAGACAAGAGGTATACCCAACTGTTTTGGGTGTCCTATGAAGATGCATTTATCCGCTCTGGGTTCGAGCTTATCAGCCTGAAACTTTTTCACATAAGCGTCGCAGCCCCAAACTTTTAAGAAATGACAGCTTAGGTTTCTCTAAACCATAGTTCATACGGTGTCATCTCATTGGAATTACGTGGTGCCCTATTTAAAGTGAATGTGGTTGTCTCCAATGCCTAACCCATAAATTATCGTGGTAATTCGATAAGAGACATCATGGTATGCATCATATCCAATAGGGTGCAGTTATGATGTTCGGACGCACCATCACACTATGGTGTTCCAGGCTGTATTAGTTGTGAAACAATTTCCACAATGTCTTAATTCTGTGCCAAACTCGTAATTCAGATATTCATCTCTATGATCATATCATAGATCTTTTATCCTCTTGTCACGACGATCTTTCAACTTCACCCTGAAATTACTTGAACCTTTCAATAATTCAGACTCATGATTCATCAAGTAAATATACTCAACATCTACTCAAATCATCTGTGAAAGTAAGAACATAACGATATCCACTACATGCCTCAGCACTCATTGGACTGCACACATCAAAATGTATTCCAACAAGTTGCTTTCTAGTTCCATTTTACTGAAAACGAGGCTTTCAGTCATCTTGCCCATGTGGTATGATTTGCATGTCTCAAGTGATTCAAAATCAAGTGAGTCCAAACGGTCCATTTGCATGGAGTTTCTTCATGCATATATACCAATAGACATGGTTCGCATGTCTCAAACTTTTCAAAACGAGTGAGCCCAAAGATCCATCAACATGGAGCTTCTTCATGCGTTTTATACCGATATGACTTACGTGGCAGTGCCACAAGTAGGTGGTACTATCATTACTATCTTATATCTTTTGGCATGAACATGTGTATCACTACGAAGATCGAGATTAAATAAACCATTCATTTTAGGTGCAAGACCATTGAAGGTATTATTCAAATAAACAGAGTAACCATTATTCTCCTTAAATGAATAACCGTATTGCGATAGACATAATCCAATCATGTCTATGCTCAACGCAAGCACCAATATCAATGGTAGAGGGAGCGTACGATATTTGATCAACCTTGGAAATACTTCCAACACATATCGTCATCTCACCTTTCAGCTAGTCTCCGTTTATTCCGTAGCCTTTTGTTTCGAGTTACTAACACTTAGCAACCGAACCGGTATCTAATACCCTGGTGCTACTAGGAGTACTAATAAAGTACACATCAACACAATGTATATCCAATATACTTCTATCGACCTTGCCAGCCTTCTTATCTACCAAGTATCTAGGGTAATTCTGCTCCAGTGGCTATTCCCCTTATTACAGAAGCACTTAGTCTCGGGTTTGGGTTCAACCTTGGGTTTCTTCACAAGAGCAGCAGCTGATTTGCCGTTCCATGAAGTATCCCCTTTTGCCCTTTCCCTTCTTGAAACTAGTGGTTTCACCAACCATCAACAATTGATGCTCCTTCTTGATTTCTACTTTTGTGGTGTCAAACATCACGAATATCTCAAGGATCATCATATATGTCCCTGATATATTATAGTTCATCACGAAGCTCTAGCAGCTTGGTGGTAATGACTTCGGAGAAACATCACTATCTCATCTGGAAGATCAACTCCCACTCGATTCAAATGATTGTTGTACTCAGACAATCTGAGCACAAGCTCAACAATTGAGCTTTTCTCCCTTAGTTTGCAGGCTAAGAAAATCGTCGGAGGTCTTATACCTCTTGACGTGGGCACGAGCCTGAAATCCTAATTTCAGCCCTCAAAACATCTCATATGTTTCGCGACGTTTAAAAACTTCTTCGGTGCCTGAACTCTAAACCGTTTAACTGAATTATCACGTAGTTATCAAAATGTGTATGTCAGATGTTCGCAACATCCACAGACGACGTTCAAGGTTCAGCACACTAAGCGGTGCATTAAGGACATAAGTGTTCTATGAAGTAATGAGGACAACCCTCAGTTTACGGACCTAGTCCGCATAATTGCTACTATCAACTTTCAACTAAATTTTCTCCAGGAACATATCTAAATAGTGGAACTAAAGCGCGAGCTTACGACATAATTTGCAAAGATCTTTTTGACTATGTTCAGGATAATTAAGTTCATCTTATGAACTGCCACTCAGATAGACATCCCTCTAGTCATCTAAGTGATTACATGATCCGAGTCAACTAGGCCGTGTCCGATCATCACGTGAGACGGACTAGTCAACATCGGTGAACATCTTCATGTTGATCGTATCTTCTATACGACTCATGTTCGACCTTTCGGTCTTCTGTGTTCTGAGGCCATGTCTGTACATGCTAGGGTCGTCAAGTCAACCTAAGTGTTTGCATGTGTAAATCTGTCTTACAGCCGTTGTATGTGAACGTTGGAATCTATCACACCCGATCATCACGTGGTGCTTCGAAACAACGAACTGTCGCAACGGTGCACAGTTAGGGGGAACACTTTCTTGAAATTATTATGAGGGATCATCTTATTTACTACCGTCGTTCTAAGTAAACAAGATGCAAAAACATGATAAACATCACATGCAATCAAATAATAGTGACATGATATGGCCAATATCATATAGGTCCTTTGATCTCCATCTTGGGGCTCCATGATCATCTTGTCACCGGCATGACACCATGATCTCCATCATCATGATCTCCATCATCATGATCTCCATCATCGTGTCTCCATGAAGTTGTCTCGCCAACTTATTACTTCTACTACTATGGCTACCGGTTAGCAATAAAGTAAAGTAATTACATGGCGTTGTTCAATGACACGCAGGTCATACAATAAATAAAGACAACTCCTATGGCTCCTGCCGGTTGTCATACTCATCGACATGCAAGTCGTGATTCCTATTACAAGAACATGATCAATCTCATACATCACATATCATTCATCACATTCTTCTTGGCCATATCACATCACATAGCATACCCTGCAAAAACAAGTTAGACATCCTCTAATTGTTGTTTGCATGTTTTACGTGGCTGCTATGGGTTTCTAGCAAGAACGTTTCTTACCTATGCAAAACCACAACGTGATATGCCAATTGCTATTTACCCTTCATAAGGACCCTTTTCATCGAATCCGTTCCGACTAAAGTGGGAGAGACAGACACCTGCTAGCCACCTTATGCAACTAGTGCATGTCAGTCGGTGGAACCAGTCTCACGTAAGAGTACATGTAAGGTCGGTCCGGACCGCTTCATCCCACAATACCGTCGAAACAAGATTGGACTAGTAACGGTAAGCATATTGAACAAAATCAATGCCCACAACTACTTTGTGTTCTACTCGTGCATAGAATCTACGCAATAGACCTAGCTCATGATGCCACTGTTGGGGAACGTAGCAGAAATTCAAAATTTTCCTACGTGTCACCAAGATCTATCTATGGAGAAACCAGCAACGAGGGGAAGGAGAGTGCATCTACATACCCTAGTAGATCGCTAAGCAGAAGCGTTCAAGAGAACGGGGTTGAAGGAGTCGTACTCGTCGTGATCCAAATCACCGGAGATCCTAGTGCCGAACGGACGGCACCTCCGCGTTCAACACACGTACAGCCCGGTGACGTCTCCCATGCCTTGATCCAGCAAGGAGAGAGGGAGAGGTTGAGGAAGACTCCATCCAGCAGCAGCATAACGGCGTGGTGGTGGTGGAGGAGCGTGGTACTCCAGCAGGGCTTCGCCAAGCATCGCAAGAGACGACGAGGGAGAGGGGTAGGGCTGCGCCAAGAAGGAGAGGAACTCGTGTGTCTTGGGCAGCCCAAACCTCAAGTATATATAGGGGGAGGGGAGGGGCTGCGCCCCCACCTAGGGTTCCCTCCCTAGGGGTGGCAGCAGCCCCCAAATCCCATCTGGGTGGCGGCCACAAGGGGGAGAGGGGGAGGCACAGCTGGGGTGGGCCTTAGGGCCCATCTGCCCTAGGGTTTGCCCCCCTTCCCTCTTGGAGGCGCCTTGGGCCTTGGTGTGGGGGCGCACCAGCCCACCTAGGGCTGGTCCCCTCCCACACTTGGCCCATGCAGCCCTCCGGGGCTGGTGGCCCCACTTGGTGGACCCCCGGACCCCTCCGGTAGTCCCGGTACACTACCGGTAAAACCCAAAACTTTTCCGGTGACCAAAACAGGACTTCCCATATATAAATCTTTACCTCCGGACCATTCCAGAACTCCTCGTGACGTCCGGGATCTCATCCGGGACTCCGAACAACATTCGGTAACCACATACAAAACTTCCTTTATAACCCTAGCGTCATCGAACCTTAAGTGTGTAGACCCTACAGGTTCAGGAACCATGCAGACATGACCGAGACGTTCTCCGGTCAATAACCAACAGCGGGATCTGGATACCCATGTTGGTTCCCGCATGTTCCACGATGATCTCATCGGAGGAACCACGATGTTGAGGATTCGATCAATCCCGTATACAATTCCCTTTGTCTATCGGTATTGTACTTGCCCGAGATTCGATCGTCGGTATCCCGATACCTTGTTGAATCTCGTTACCAGCAAGTCTCTTTTACTCGTTACGTAACACATCATCCCGTGATCAACTCCTTGATCACATTGTGCACATTATGATGATGTCCTACCGAGTGGGCCCAGAGATACCTCTCCGTTTACACGGAGTGACAAATCCCAGTCTCGATTCATGCCAACCCAATAGACACTTTCGGAGATACCTGTAGTGTACCTTTATAGCCACCCAGTTACGTTGTGACGTTTGGCACACCCAAAGTATTCCTACGGTATCCGGGAGTTGCACAATCTCATGGTCTAAGGAAATGATATTTGACATTAGAAAAGCTTTAGCATACGAACTACACGATCTTTGTGCTAGGCTTAGGATTGGGTCTTGCCCATCACATCATTCTCCCAATGATGTGATCCCGTCATCAATGACATCCAATGTCCATGGTCAGTAAACCGTAACCATCTATTGATCAACGAGCTAGTCAACTAGAGGCTTACTAGGGACATGGTGTTGTCTCTGTATCCACACATGTATCTGAGTTTCCTATCAATACAATTCTAGCATGGATAATAAACGATTATCATGAACTAGGAAATATAATAATAATCAATTTATTATTGCCTCTAGGGCATATTTCCAACATATAGTTGAGTTCCTGAAGAAGAGAAAAGAGCAATCAGATGCTCACTTCACCCATGACAAAGAAGAGATGGAAGAAGCCAGTAATAAGCTAGCAGAGGCAGAGTAGGCTAGGCGTCTCCTGCTATCTAAAACAGTTGCCAATACACAATTTCCTTCATAATAGCTAGGTTTAAATGTTTATCCAGTCAGCATGCCTGTTGTGATGTCCGTGCATCTACTGATGTGGCACAAAATATATTTTTTCGGGTCATGTAATAAAGCAATTACTTTCCAAACAATAACAGACGAAGCATTTGACATGGTATAGTTCACGCACAAGCCCGACATTCCAAGTTCAACTTCCACATCAAACTCATGTTCACAGATATATGCACATTCATACATAATGTCCACAACCATGATTCACTTCAAAGCCAAAAAATTGGGGAGCATTATGAATAAAGAAAAACCTCTAGTTCCTGCTACCAGTGCGAGCACAACAAGTCAAGACCATGCATAATTAATTATATGTTGGTCATTTTTTGTGTTCTAAAATGCCGGCCGGCTCGTGGAAGGACGTGTTGCCGGCACATGCGCAGATTCAACGAAGGTAAGCGGGGCAGTCTGAAGCCGGTTGCATGCGGTGAGGAGGCGTGTTCAGCCGTGCCTGTAGCGAGTGGGGCCCTCTTGGCCGGCGCGCCAGTTCAATGCCTGCACTATGAGAGGTCGCGTCCCTGTCAGAGCAATCACTCCCTCCAGTCCTTTTTTGTTTGGGTATAACAAAATGTCATTTTCCATTCACATTTTACAAGTAAAATTCCTGGACAAACTTTGACCCAAAATACGATGGGGACTAGTAAACCAGAATGGAGGTAGTTGGTTTTTTAATCAAAGAAGGTTTTCCCCTTCCGATTTTCATTACTGAAAACCAACAACTAAATCTAAACCATAGTATTTGCCATAGAACTACCAGGTTTAACATCTCGCAACATAAACCCATACAACCATACGCCAAGGAGATACATAGCACTATGAATTCCATTTTCGCTCCATACCAATCATTCTAAAAACTACTTAGTACTTATAACGTGCCATTGAAAATCGAAACTCTTAACCCCGCTAAAAAATTATATTTTAAACGTGACTACTCGATCTGTGGCAACTGGTGAGCTACCGCCTCCAAGTCGTTCACCTGTGGTCCCGACCATCAACTCCTACGTATCAAATTATCACGCGAGCTGACTATTCCTACAAAGGTGCGCTCCACCACGTACCCGGTACCCGCGAATGCATCAATCGTGCACCTAGGGTTTTAGGGTTTATTTGTTAACGTTGCCTTTACGTAACACTCATGTGTGCGAGACAACGAGAGACCGACTGCGTGTGTGCGCCTCTTCTCTTCGTATATGTACTCCACCGTTTGTCTGCTATCCAAAAAATTATAATAACCACTAGCAATATGCCAATGTGTTGCCACACAATCAGAGTAGATTAATAAATATTCACTGATTTGATAGAAAAAAGTCTAGTTTTGAAATACGTATATCACTAAAAATATGTTATGTTTCACTCAAAATATATTCCTTTGGCGGTTTTGATGAGATAAGGGAGGAATGTTGTTGGTTTCAAGATTTGAGAAGTGGTATATGTCTAATTTCTCCTCTTACTAGCAAGATGCCCGTGCGTTGCATGGAACATCAAGATCTTGTGGGAGAAAAGGATGAACGAGGGAAGGCCTTATCTGCAAATGTGGAGAGGAGTGCGGGGAAATTGCCATAGTTACCTTCCTATCCGTCAGATATAGATCGGTGATGATCATTTGCCTGCCATCCTGCAATATAGGTCATCTGATCTATATCTGACGGATAGGAAGGAAACTATGGCAATTTGCAAAAAGATACCCACACCCCTCTCCGCACTTGCAAATAAGGCCTTCCCTTATTCATCCTTTTCTCCCACAAGATAAACTACTCATACAAATGCATCTTGATGTTCCGTGCAACGCATGGGCATCTTGCTAGTTGTTGCAAAAAGCATATGTGTGTGAGAGAGAGAGAGGGACAGAGGAGGAGGACGGAGTGCATGTGTGACAAAGACACAAAGAGTGTGTGTGCAAGAGATATCATCTTAAAATGAGGCGATAGTGTGGGTGTGCACGATCAAGAGGGCGTGTCTCAAGAAGGGAAGAAAAATCTACATAGATACAAGGAGCGGGAGAGAGACATGTATGCGATAGTGGAAGCACGAGTGTGCGGGTGTATAAACCTATCTAGAGGCTAGTCGATAAATGTTTGTGAGAGAAATACGAGTCGGGGGGGCGAAAGCGAGAGTTTTGTGTGTGTGAGAGAGAGACGGTAGTTGGGAAGGGGAGTGGAAGCAGGAGTTGTGTGTGTGTGAGAGAGAGAGGGGGGGAGTTTGTCTGATCGGTAAACAAATGAATAATGTCAGTCTGGGATGAAGACAAAAAGGAGACCGCAACAAATGTTGTGTCTACAAGAGAGAGAGAGAGAGAGTAATTTTAGTGGTATGGTTCATATCTAGAGACATATAGGGTGTGTGAGAGAATCCCATAGAGAGAAAGACAAAGCGAAAAACGAGTGGAGACTGTGTGTGTGGCGGTGAAAAATAAAGCTTAGGTACCTAGTGATACGAGAGAACGGTAGAGACACGAGAGATAATGATAATCATGTAATGTATAATGATAGGGAGAGTGTGACACCTCTCAAGGGAGACGTCGAGAGACCATGTTTGCGAGGATAGGAAAAACATGAAGTGAGCGTGCGGGTGAGCTGGAGAAAAGAGAGTGATAGCTACATGAAGGAGTATGCATGCGAGAGAGATGGGTGTGAAAGGAGTGAACATAAAAGGGATTCAAATATTTGAATTCGAGATGATGATACATGTAATCCATAATTGAACCAAAATTTATCTATCAAACATGCATACTCATATGAATTCACACGCATCTATGTTATTTAATATGTAGATATTACTGATCCATACATTTTAGTAGAACATAATTTGGTTTAATTTTTTGAATTCAACCTTATGATTTTGAGATCATTGTATTTGTAAATCATATTATACATATAAAGGAGGAGAATTCTTTGTTGTGCTTTTGAAAGTATATATAAAAAATGATGTATATAGAATTTTATTCCAATAAAAAATGGATCCCGCCCGAAAAAATTAGAATACAAACGGGATTCGAACTGAGTTGGCACGGTAAACGTGCACTCTGCAAAATTTGAACGAAGCGGAGAAAGTCGCAGTAACCGCCCGAAACCAAAATCTGCGAGATGGAAATTACTACTGGCTATCCCTGCCACGCAATGCCTATCTGCTTGATTTCTATAGGTTTCGATAGGGGTAGGTTTGTAATTTCACTCAAACGTGACATAACCGCCTCTCACCCGGATTCATACATGGTGGGCGCCAAAACACAGTGTGTCCTCGGCCGAAATCGACTTCCTCCCTGATTCATAGACGATGGGCACCAAAAACAAACTCTCGTCAGCAAATATTCGGTGTATGCAAGATTACCGTCCTATCCCCAACCAACAAATATTGCTGTGATGTAGGAAATTTGAAACGGGGGCTAAGTTTGTAAATTTCATCGCATTTGAGACAAGCGTGCCCTGAAGACATGGTTCCCCCTTCCTCTCCACCTCCATTTCCCCATTCATACTCCGTGGGCGCCAAAACACCCTCTCCACCCCAGCCTCCTCCGTCCGCCACCCCATCCACCGCCGTCCTCCTTCACCATGCCGGAGCTGATACCCCGACGCCGCCGTCCATTACAAGAGATCAACCCCTATCATCCACGGCTTCGGACCGGGATCCTTGCATCCCGTCCTCTTTCTTCATCCCCGCCGTCGTCCACCTTGCGAGCGCCGCTCCTACGGTCGTTTCATCCACGGCGCCCCGCCGCCACCGTCTACCCTCCTAGATCTGCTTCCATGCTGCCGACAGCGTTCGCTACCACAGCATCGTCAAATTCTCAACAAATGCATACACGGCGTTGCACCAGAGGCGGAACTCTTTCGTATCTTCTCAACTTATTTATCGTAGCAAGAAAATATATCGCCACTGCTTTACTCTGATTTCTTGTCCATCACTTACTTGCTAGTTGAAAGCAAACATTGGTTGCGAAGTTGCCTTTGTCCGGTTTGCACCTTCAGATCCGCCATGGCACGCTCAACACTATACTCCCAATTATTATGGTTTCCCCTTTTATATTCCACACTAGTTAAATCATAGTAGACTAAATTTCAAAATTGGGTCAGTCGATTTTCTAGAGCTCGCCGGAGTTTGCGGGTGCGAACGAAGGGGCTCGGGTGGGGACGGTGGTTGTGGGGGCGGTGGTGGGGCCTTACCAAACAAAGAAAACTCGACGCTGGTAGGGGCGGAGGTGGGGGTGGTGGTGGCGGAGGAACACAGGAGGTGGGGGTCGGTGGTCCGGTCGGCGGCCCGTGCGGTGTTCTGTATGGGAAGAATCAGAAACAAGGAAGAAAAGGGGTTAGGAGACGTAGGATCTTCATCCAACTGCCTGAAATGGTCAACTGACCCAAATGACAAAAGTCACGCGACCTGCATGCAGACATGCCTTTATATTCAGTACCATCATCATACCTGCTTAGCACTTCCCCTGAATACATCAAGCTAAACAACGTGCCACTCATAATTCCAAACTTGTTGCTCAAGTACGAATCTGATATGATGGAGATGTTACTAAAATAGATAACATTTAATTGGTCAGCTAATGTTCCTACTTTACTTTCGAAAAAGCACGTGCACCACATATAGAGAGACAGCACGGAGTTGCTTTCTTAATGCCCTCTGGTTCATCATGTGTGGGCACTGTGCAATGAACATTTTATTATCCAAAATCTGCTTGCTCTTCTTTAGCATGTTCCTCTTCCGTTCTTCTTTAATAAGTACTCTCTCCGTTCCTAAATATAGGTCTTTGTATAGATTCCACCATGGACTACATATGGAGCAAAATTAGTGAATCTACACTCTAAAATGTATCTGGATACATCTGTATGTGATGCATAGTGGAAATCTCTATCAAGACTTATATTTTTGAATGGAGGGGGTATGATAGTAGTACAGTATGTTCCTTGTAGTGAAGATGAGCAGGGACATTTGCCGTGTAGAGGTCTATACGGTCGGTTGTGATGGACACTTTGAACTCTTCTGGCCTCTTTGATTCGTAGGATTTTGTAAACATGGGAATAGGATTTGTAGTGGGCTGCCCACTTGAATCCTATGAGAATAGCAAGAAATGCGGGGAGTTGTGTCGCCTTTGAGAGTTACACTGATATTAACAGTACTGCACCTTCAGTTGGAGAGAGCTAGTATCCGAAGCCTTTCTTGCCATACCAGCAATACTAGCACATATATTCCAACAAGTTCCACTTTGCTGATTTTACTCTAATGCTTACGGTTTTCCCGTTATATCTACACTATGATCCGTGTAGCTGCTTTGTGTCGCACTAGCAGCAGTCCACTCTTGAAGCTAAACACCGCAATGACTTACACAATTGGCACCAAGGCATTGAGTGCCATTCTAGATGCAATGAAACTCATACGCTCCCCACCCGTTGATTCTTGTTCAGAATATGATCCTAATGACTATTCTAACCTCGAGGAGTCCAAGGCAGATGGCCTGTCCTGTTCACCCATCAAGGTGCCTGTTCTAATTTGGCAAGGTTTTATTGATTGCACGTATCTTGCATATGTTGTCTTGCATTTCTTCTACTTTGTTGCACTGCCATCTGTTTAGTTTACTCATCATATATGTCGAGATGTCATGCCCATCCATTATCAATACCTATGCCATCTATCATCATACCATGTTTTTCAACTCAAATGTTGTTCTTGTGCATCAGACATCAAAAAGGAAGAGGGTGATTGCCGAACCTGAAGGAGCACCAGCAAAGTCCTCGAAAAACGTGGTGGTGCCAGAGAAATCAGACAGCACCCCACTTATATTGGCTGTACAACCAGTGACACAAAACATAGGACCGACTCCAGCAGATTGTACCCATACTTCACTGGCCACACCACTAGCCCCACCACACAGGACCTGCACTCTAGCAAAAGGTATACCAATTTCAGTTGCCATAGCACCAGTCGTAGCACAGAAAAATCCCACTCCAGCAAAAAGTACAGCAAGTCCACCGGTCGAAGACCTATCCCAACCGCAGAGACGGCCAATTCATGCAGATTGGAACCCCATTCCAGTTATTCCCAGTTTAAAAGACAATGCTTTCAATGTTGTTAAGGACTACGTGCATATATTCCCATCGTGGGAAGATTATACTGAAGACAAACACCATTTTCACATCTTCCTGTCCAACTTACGTGTAAGTGCTATTATTCATGATTATTATTTTCCTGTTTTTTGCTTATTGAACACATTAATGATTTATATTACATTGTTGTAAGTGGGCGAGGGTCAATCTGGATAGTCCTGACGAGCAAAGCTTGCTTGTGCTTTTCAAGGAAGCATTGCAGCAGTATCGGTGTTACCTGAGGAAATCACACTTTGATGGCAAGTCTATAAACGAATTTCCGGTGAAGTCTCCTGTGCTAAATTTAGAAGACATTGAATGGAAAAACCTTGTTATGCACTGTCCTCATTCCGAGGATGAGGTACTGTCTATGAAATCACATGACAATTTGAACTTCTACTTTTCCGCATGTGCCTTACGGATCTTTTTTGTAGGAAATCTGCTCGAAGAAGAATTCCGGTTTGAAAAGAACGACAGGATATCGCAAATATGCTGCCCACTGCTTTGCTCTTGTTAGTACCTGTTGTCATGTATCACTATACTTGCATACATACCTGGTTCATTATGTGATAGCAGTATGCATGATAGCTTTCTTATCAATTGTCCGCTCCAAATTATCCAATCTGTATAAATGGTTACATTAGTGTAGAATATATCCAATGCCAATGAATTTTTTTAGCTCTGCATTGTTCTTGTAAGTACTTGATGTCCTTTATCAGTGTACTTATATTGATAGGTAGTTGTTCATGTACCATCACTCTGCATCTTATTTTCCTTTGCCCTCCATTTTCTACACATCAGATATGTATTTACTCTTACCATAAGGTTGGATAACACCGATGGTACTGAAGAAGTTTAGTTGTGCATTGCTCTTGGATATACCTTTTGCCTGTATCGCTATACTTGCATTTATAGCTACTTGGTTATGTAGCATCACTCTTCATCTTATCTTAAATATTCTCCATTTTTTCTTATATTATCACATCTATATTTACTCTTAACAAAATGTAGAATAAAGGCAATCCTTATGAAGAAGATTCTGTGGTAAACTACTTGAATTGCCCCCCATCAACATGGACAAGGGCTTTATAGAGCCTGTATTCACCAATAATGTAAGTTTGTCCTTCTCAAGACTTCAAACTTTGTTGTGTATATTTGGTTAGGCATGACTACAATAGCTGTTTATTTTTGGTGTTTGCATCAAATTGCATGTTTAAAGTTTATTATGTAGTTCAAAAACAAAAGTTTGTCCTTCTCAATTTAAGTTTTCAGTTGTACAACCAAGCTCCTTCTTCATACCATGTAAATTAAACTATACAGAGCAAGTGATCTTCTTTTGCACTGCATGTATGCTTCTGCTCTTGATCCGTAATCCAGTGGTGTGGTGAACCTACCCACTACAACACAATGTCATATTATGCAATGTCTTAACTATGAACAATGTTATATCATTCTACTATTATTTAAACCGTCTCTTTATTTGCCAATCTGAAATGGGATAAATTGAAAGCAGACTAACCATTGATACTTATGATTTCTTGATCTGTAATCGAATGGTGTCGTGAAGCAAAAAAAAGGTGCATAAAAAGATAAACATCACATGCAATCAAAATAAGTGACATGATATGGGCATCATCATCTTGTGCCTTTGATCTCCATCTCCAAACCACCGTCATGATTTCCATCGTCACCGGCTTGACACCTTGATCTTCATCGTAGCGTCGTTGTCATGTCGCCAACTATTACTTCTAGAACTATCGCTAACGCATAGTGATAAAGTAAAGCAATTACATGGCGACTGCATTTCATAAAATAAAGCGACAACTATAAGGCTCCTGCCAGTTGCCGATAACTTTTACAAAAACATGATCATCTCATACAACAACATATATCACATCATGTCTTGACCATATCACATCACAACATGCCCTGCAAAAACAAGTTAGACGTCCTCTACTTTGTTGTTGCAAGTTTTACAAGTTAGAACCATTCTTACCTACGCATGAAAACCATAATGATGTTTCGTCAAGTTAGCTATTTTAAACTTCAACAAGGACCGGCTGCAGTCAAATCTGATTCCACTAAAGTTGGAGAAACAGACACCCGCCGGCCACCTTTATGCAAAACAAGTTTCATGTCTGTCGGTGGAACCGGTCTCATGAACGTGGTCATGTAAGGTTGGTCCGGGCCGCTTCATCCAACAATACCACCAAATCAAAATAAGACGTTGGTGGTAAGCAGTATGACTATGATCGCCCACAACTCTTTGTGTTTTACTCGTGCATATCATCTACGCATAGACCTGGTTCGGATGCCACTGTTGGGGAACGTAGCACGCAATTTCAAAAAAATTCCTATGATCGTGCAAAATCTATCTAGGAGATGCGTAGCAATGAGAGGAGAGAGTATGTCCACATACCCTCGTAGACCGAAAGTGGAAGCGTTAGCTTAACGCATTTGATGTAGTCGAATGTCTTCTCGATTCAACCTATCAAGCACCGTACGTACGACACCTCCGAGTTTTGCACACGTTCAGCTCAATGACGTCCCTCGAGCTCTTGATCCAGCAAAGTGTCGAGGGACAGCTTCCTCAGCACGACAGTGTGCTGGCGGTGATGGTGAAGTGATCCATGCACGGCTTCGCCTAAGCACTACCACAATATGACTGGAGGAGTAAACTATGGAGGAGAGCACCGCACACGGCTAGGAACAATTGATATGTGTTAGCGGCGCCCTTGATGTCTACTACATAACTTCATTCCTGAGGACACGTGTTGATCCTCCAAACGTAGAGTTTTGTAGGACAGTACCAATTTTCCCTCAAGTGGATGACATAAGAGCATCTCCAGCCGCGCCCCAACAGCCCCTGTCGTGGAAATATACGGCAGAAGTCCTAGTGTGAGGACTTAGTCATGAGGCTAACGCATCTACGTGGTAGCTTGAGAGGGTTTGAGCGGAATCGAGAGACGCAACACAAGACAAGGATTTAGACAGCTTCGGGCCCGGGGAAACATCATCCGGTAACAACCCTACGTCTTGTTTGTCGCTAGATATTATTATCATCACGAGGAAGTCGCCATAAACCGGCTCTCCCAGTTATCCCTAACCCTTAAGATTGTTTCCTCTTACTTGTCCCTCTTTGGGGAGCCCTGCCCCTCCTTATATAAGTTGAAGGGGCGGGTTACATGTAGAGTCCAACTCGGACTTAAGACTTAACTATTATGACTTCTCTTCATGGGCTTCTTAACATCTTGGGCTTCATAACGTCTCGGGCTTCATAACGTCTTGGCTTCATAACCCCTGGCAACCCAGTTATAACTGTCTTTCGGCTTATGACTGATGTTGGTTTATGATGGTCTGCCTGGTTATGACTGGTGCCGGTTTGTGATGGTCTGCCGGGTTATGACTGGTGCTGAGTTATCATCTGACTTAACTCCTGCCGGGTTATCATCTGACTTAGCTCCTGCCAGTTTATCATCTGACTTAACTCCTGCTGGGTTATCATCTGACTTAGCTCCTGCTGGTTTATCATCTGACTTAACTCCTGCTGGGTTATCATATGACTTATCACCTGACTTAACTGTTAGCCGGTTTATCAACCTACCGGTTTACCGTCTGGGTTAATTGTCTGACTTAACCGTCTGTCTTAACTGTCAGCCGGTGTACTAAGTCCCAGCCGGGTTATGACTCCGGACGGAACATACCACGGGGTATATCCCCGACATTAGCCCCCAGTTTAATTTGGATTTATCCATGTTAAACTGATCCTGGTCATCCTTAAGTCCTTGTCACTTCCTTCTTCTATAAAATCCGGGTCAATAGGCCAGCTTCATAATCAATTTGCTGACATTGCTTTATCACAGAGAAATACTGTGAAGAATAACTCCTTTGACTCAGCTCCCAATGCTTAACAAAAATATTGCTCTTTGAAATATTCATCTGATCTTCAGCCGGTTTAAGAATGTAGAACTCGTATATGCCTATCACTTGTAGCCCCCAAGTCTTAAGAAGGTAGCATAGCAACTGCTTAAGACTTGCTTCAATATAAATATCACAATCTTGAAGAAATGCAATTTTTTCATCTCAGTTGAGGGAGTCCTGGATTAGGTGGTGTTCGGGTAGCCGGACTATACCTTCAGCCGGACTCCTGGACTATGAAGATACAAGATTGAAGACTTCGTCCCGTGTCCGGAGGGGACTTTCCTTGGCGTGGAAGGCAAGCTTGGCGATGCGGATATTCAAGATCTCCTACCATTGTAACCGACTCTATGTAACCCTAACCCTATCCGGTGTCTATATAAACCGGAGGGTTGTAGTCCGTAGGCAATCAACTCCATATACAACAATCATACCATAGGCTAGCTTCTAGGGTTTAGCCTCCTTGATCTCGTGGTAGATCTACTCTTGTACTACCCATATCATCAATATTAATCAAGTAGGACGTAGGGTTTTACCTCCATCAAGAGGGCCCGAACCTGGGTAAAACATCGTGTTCCCTGCCTCCTGTTACCATCCGGCCTAGACGCATAGTTCGGGACCCACTACCCGAGATCCGCCGGTTTTGACACCGACATCAGTTACTAGTCAAAACTGAATATTCCACAGATGTAGCCCCCAAGTGCTGGGTTGTCATGCTTGTAGCAACCTGGGACTATGTAATTGCATGATGCTCATAAAAACTTCAATCCGTGTAGCCCCCAAGGGCCGGGTCATTATGCAATAAGGAGCAGGGACTTTATAGATATGAGCATGTAGACTTGAACAGCAATGTGTAGCCCCCCAAGGGTCGTCTCATTATGATGTGATGAGTCGGTTCTTCAATAAGTGAGCAAACAATGATTTTGCATTAGCCCCCAAGTGTCATGGTGCATGCTTGCAGCGACATGAGACTTGTGTATTTTATGTAATCCCAACTTGAATAATGTATCCCCCAAGTGCCGGGTCGTAAGCCTGCAGCGACTCAGGACTGTTCCTTCCATTGTAAAATAAATCATATCCATTGATAAAACAATAGTCATTGCGCTAAAGCAACTTTGAAAACCTCAGTCATAATATTGGTTATTGATAACCATAATAAAAAAATCCAGCCGTGTTGGCTATTAAAGATTTGAATAAGTATAACCTGGTTTGAAAACCGATTCCTGCAATATAAGTCGGTATATCCATGCACATATGATACATGCTATGATGATGTAATGATGATGTATGATGTAATATATGATGATGTATATGTATGATCAAGAGGGTTTAAGCTATGGTTCGGATACGACCAGAGCCCCCATGTAGTCATAATTAAGGCATTGCGCCGATCAAGAGGTGTAGCTATGGTTTGAATACAACCAAGCCCCCAAGCGATTTCCCTAGTGCCCTTATGCCTATCAAGAGGTGTAACTATGGTTTGAACCCATAGCCCCCAAGTGATTTCCCTGGTGGCCTTACGCCAATCAAGAGGTGTAGCTATGATTCAGATATGACCAAGCCCCCAAGTGATTTCCCTGGTGCTCTTATGCCTATCAAGAGGTGTGACTATGGTTCGGAGACGACCAGAGCCCCCAAATGATTTCCCTGGTGGCCTTAAGCCTACCAAGAGGTGTGACTATGGTTCGAACATAGCCCCCAAGTGATATTGTGAGCTGTGCTCAAGGGATACCCATGTTTGAGCTGTGCTGTGCAGCAGACTCTCTTTGGCCCCTTATGATAATATTGGCTTGATAGCCGGATTACCAAAATAACCAGAGCTGTGCTCTTATGATAATATTGACTTGATAGCCGGATCAAGAGGTGTAGCTATAGTTTGAATACGATCAAGCCCCCAAATGATACTATGAGTTGTGCTCAAGGGGTACCTATGTTTGAGTTGTGCTGTGCAACAAACTCTCTTTGGTCCCATTTATTTTTTCAACCGGCTACTGAGAGCTTCAAAGCTTTGTGGGAGATAGCTTTCCCTTGAGCCGGATTTTAAAATGGAATCCTTCTTTTTAAGCCGAAAATTGGCGGCTTTTAAATTTACACCAATATGGCAGTTAAAGGTCCTGCATTAAATATCTTTGCAAGCCGGAGTCATTGTTTTTTAAAGAAAGCAACATGTAATATAAAAAATATATCAGATAAATTTCACCTGATATGTTAAGCCGGAATTTATCCGCCATGGAGCTTAATGATTACTTCACCGAAGCTGAGATTAATCTTGGGTGAGTCAGAGTAGTTTGGGTTGCAGGGCGGCGTCTTGCGCACGTCCATTGAGCAGCTTTGTAGGAATGGGTGCGATTCTGATATGCCGATATGGGTTGGTCTACAAGGGCGGCAACTTGGGTGCTTTTATTGAGTGGCACGGCAAGGACAAATTTCCGCGATATAACGTCATTTGGAAATAAATAATTGCCCTGCATACAAAAAAGATACAGACCAAAGTAATTATTTCTTTGACGAAAACAATATTGGGCTAATAAAATAGATAGATATCACCTGATTCTTTTTTATGACGGATCATCTGTCCGCAGATAATTTTTCAGTACTGTTACTGAATTCCCTTTGATCCATGTATTTATCCAAAGCATATTTGTGTTGATGTTGCCGATCTTCTTTTTCATTTGATCTCCAGGTGGGTCATAGCAGTACTAACTGATTTTGCTTCCCTGCATGTGTATGGGAGTCAAACATACATTCGGTTTGACCCTTCTCTCCTTTTATCGTGAGCTTCGTGTAGTAAACCGCATGTAGCTCTTTCCTGGTCATGGGCAGTTTCCCTCTTCTTCTTCCTCTTTTTTTTTTCACCGGCTACATTATCCTTTCGTTTCCTTCTTTCCGGGTAGAGCAATCACAGGGGAAGCAAAGGTTCCTGCCCTGGCGTCCATGCCCGTAAATTGAGCAAAGTCTTTTGTTCCTTGTTAGTGTACATGCCCGTAAATCACCACCGGGTCATGGGTCAATTCAATCAGCCGGTTCACAGCTATCGGGGAAGGAGCAGAGCTAGAGGCTGGCACACGTGGACAGGTTGCGACAGAAACGAACCCCACCCAGCGCTTTATGATGGCGAACCGCAATGAGTGCGGTAGCAAAGTCAACCCGACCGACATCGGCGGAGTCAACGGGTGCCAGCGGAGGCGGGGCCGCGGTGGTCTTGGCGAGCGGGCGGGTAGAGCCGGGTTATAAAGCGGAGGCGCCCTGCTGACCTAGTAGCGATGGCGGCGACTGCTGTGGCGAGTGTGGCGCGGCCATGGCGTGAGGTACTGCGGTTTAGCATGCTGCGAACTCGGGCAATGAATCGTACAGCGCATCCATCCCCAGCTTCCGGGTCGTGGCTGGCGGCGCTGGATGAGTCACGGCGAACCCCGGCTGAGGCGGCGGATCATCGGAGCAGTAGGCCCTGGCTCGAGCAGTGGCTCAGGTAGGGCAGAACCGGCACCGGCCGCGGGCAGCGGTGACCCGGCGGGGCAGCAGCTGAAGCGGGATGGGACAGCAGATTAGGCAGAGGTGACCCGGCGGGGCGGCAGCTGAAGCGGGCAGTGGTAACCCGGCGGGGCAGCAGCTGAAGCGGGCAGCGGTTATCCGGCGGAGCAGTAGCTGAAATGGCCGTCGGGGCGCGACAACCCGGAGGCGGGTCAGGCCAGGTGGGTGGCAGCTCGCAGCAGACTGCACCGGCATAGAGCGAAACAAGGCGACCCGGTTGCGACATCCGGTATAGATGGAACGAGAGGCCAATGATGGTGACTCTGGGCCGGCTTGTGGTCGGAACGACGCACTCGTCAAACGGCTGAACACTGCCGTGGCGGAGGTGGCTTGTTGGTGGCGGGGCAAACCATGGAAGCGACTTGAAAGCGTTGGCGGCTTGCAGGCCACGGCGAGCGGAAGCAGCATGGGGTCGGTTTGACCCGGAGGCCACGCGGTGAGGCGGAGCAGCTTGCTGCAGAGGCCGCTCAGGTGTGCTACGGTGACAGAGGCGGAGAAGGTGCGGCTGAATCGGCGGCAGGCTGCGACCCAAGGTGCAGCGAACGCCGGTGACTTCGATGCAACTTGAAAGCGGATGCAAGCCCGCAGGGCGGCTTCTCCGGCGGCTCAATAAACCACTGCTGAAACAACATTTCTTGAATTCAGGTAGATGAAGACAGACCCTGGCTGAGGCCGTGGAAGTGAGCAACGGGCGAGTCAATGGGACAGTAGGCCGGCTCAAGCACGACTGCAACCACGCGGCGGCGACTCAAGGCGACAGGGACAGTGATGGGTCGCGGAGCAAGGTGCGGCCCAGGGGCTCATGGCCAGGAACGGGGCCAGCGGGGCGCACACTGCCAAGAAGCGGAAAAAGAGACGTCGGACCGGTCAGCGTGCCAGCTCGACGGCTTGACGGAGACCGCGGAAACGAGGCACGGGCGGCCTGCGGCGGCTCGGAGGTGCTCCGGCGAACCCACGGTGGCGAGGCGGGACGGCGAAGCCATAGAGTCTGAATCAATCCCCGTGTCCACGTGCCTTCATCTGGGTCGTTGTCAGTTTGACCATCCCCCATCCGTGTTCTCGTCTTGGACGGAAACAGAAGGTGACCCAGTGGCACGGCGGTTCAAAAGTATAGCGGCGGCAACGTGAGGACCCAGGCCGGCAATCGAAAGCATGACGGCTCGGATGCAGCCTCAGGTGTGACGGCAGTGACCCGGCGTGGTGAGACAACGGAGGTGGAGGCCGCAGAGGTCCGGGGCGGCCCGACACCGGTCTGGTGGCGGCTTGAAGTGGCAGAAAAGGCGCAAGGCCGGCTTGAGGATGAAGAAGCAACGCGCGGCAACAGAGGCTGAGGCGGACAGCAGAGGCTCGACGGTCAGTAGCTCAACGCGGTGGCCGGCGTTCCGGCGAACGGACAGTGAGGACAAGCCGCGAGAAGGCAGAGGCGAGACAACTGGCCTCGATGAATGAGTCCGGGCCGTGGCCTCGATGAGCGGACGGCAGAGGAGTCTGGATTGTTACCTTATCCGTTTCCGGGTCGTGGCCTCCGGGCCTCCCTCTTTCTTTCTTTTTTATACACTGATCAGTAACCCGGCTTAGATCGGTTTATTCTGCTATGTATAGCAACCTTTTGCTACCAGTAATACGCCTCGTGGCATCGGTCAAATCTAGATTTGTTGCCGAAGAATCAAACAGCTGCGTTACACTTGACGTTTCCCCACGGGTTCCATCTTGGAATAGAAGCAGCAGTAGCGCCGGTACACAGGACGACGCGTATGTACCCACGCCGATATAGTAGCACCTGACCTCGGTTGATATCCTAGCGATTTCGTATAGCATGCCGCTCCTCCTGTACCGCCTCAGATTTGGACGGTTGTATGTTTTGCTGGCTCCATCACAATTTTGATCAGAAGCAACGAATTTGCCAGTCTCTCCCAAAATTATCCCATGCCGGTTTATCCCGCGGGATCGTTTGGTCCTGGCTTTTCTTCATCTGACAAAATCGCGAGCTTCTCAATCCCTAAAAGATAGCCCTCCAAGAACTCAACACCGTCGTGCAGCTGCCGCCCCATGATGGGCGCCAACTGTCGTGGAAATATCACGGCAGATGTCCTAGTGTGAGGACTTAGTCGTGAGGCCAATGCATATATGTGGTAGCTTGAGAGGGGTTGAGCGGAATCGAGAGACGCAACACAAGACAAGGATTTAGACAGCTTCGGGCCCCGGGAAAATATCATCCAGTAACAACCCTACGTGTTGTTTGTGGCTAGGTCTTATTATCATCACGAGGAAGTCGCCATAAACCGGCTCTCCCAGTTATCCCTAACCCTTAAGATTGTTTCCTCTTACTTGTCCCTCTTTGGGGAGCCCTACCCCTCCTTATATAAGTTGAAGGGGCGGGTTACATGTAGAGTCCAACTCGGACTTAAGACTTAACTATTATGACTTCTCTTCATGGGCTTCTTAACATCTTGGGCTTCAAAACGTCTCGGGCTTCATAACGTCTTGGGCTTCATAACCCCTCGCAACCTAGTTATCACTGTCTGCTGGTTTATGACTGATGTGGGTTTATGATGGTTTGCCTGTTTATGACTAGTGCCGGTTTATGATGGTCTGCCGGGTTATGACTCGTGTTGAGTTATCATCTGACTTAACTCCTGCCGGGTTATCATCTGACTTAGCTCCTGCCGGTTTATCATCTGACTTCACTCCTGTCGGGTTATCATCTGACTTAGCTCCTGCTGGTTTATCATCTGACTTAACTCCTGTCGGGTTATCATATGACTTATCACCTGACTTAACTGTCAGCCGGTTTATCAACCTTCCGGTTTACCGTCTGGGTTAACTGTCTATCTTAACCGTCTGTCTTAACTGTCATACGGTGTACTAAGTCCCAGCCGGGTTATGACTCCGGCCGGGACATACCGCGGGGTATACCCCCGACAGCCCCCAGGCGATTTTTTAGCGCCGGCGGGCGAAGATTGGCCCAGTTGCGCCCCTAGGAGTCCGTTTTTCGCGGGGTTGGGCCGAAATAATAGTCGGCACTTCCGAGCCGAACCCAGCGCGCTGGGGGCACCGGCACAAGCGAAAAGGGGCGTGGGGCCGCTCCATTGGCGAGAGGAGGGCCTTTTCCTGCTGTTTCTTCCCGCTTTCCCCCCTCGGCTTCCCTCTCATTCTCTCCATTCCTCCCGCCAATCTCCTCCTCCCGTCCCAGCCGGCCGCCATGTCACCGAAGAAGTATGTGGTCCCCCGCGCTGTGATGGGTGCGACCGCCGCCGCCGCCCACCCGAAGCAGAGGAAGCAAAGGGCGCCGTCGTCCAAGCCCCCGAGCATGTCCAACGCCGACTGGAGGGCGGAAGTTCAGCGCCGGGAGCCTGTCACCACCGACCGGCAGAACAGGGCCAACGCCAAGAAGGCCTGGGACAGCGCGGCGCTCGCGGATGCTGCGCTTGGTCGAACAAGCCGAGGCGGCTCGCGTGGGAATGATGAATCCACCTAGCGGCCATGCCCCGTACGTGCCCTGGAGCCAGCAAAGCGTCGGTTCTCTGGCCGGCTTCTCGTCGTCGCCGCAACCCTGGGGCTGCACGCCATCGCCGGGCTACACCGACGGTGACGCGCACGGCGGGTTCGACCCCAACATCACCTTTCCCCATGGTCACCCCGCCCAACGCACGCCCTCGCCCGCCTTCGCCGGCGTGCAGTACCCTCCGTACACCTACTCACTGCTGGCCTACACATCCTCCTTGGCGCCCCCTCTCCACCGTGGCGCGCTGCCCTTCTCACAAGCCTCCACATCACATCTCGGCGACACCGACATGACCGAGGCTGACATGGATGACATCATCATGGCCGGCTCGGCTGCCGCTGCGTCCCCCAGGTTCAATTCCTAGGACGACACAATGGACCTCAATGGATACATGGACGGCGAGCTCGACTACGGCGAGGAGGAGCCAGAGGAGGAGGAGGATCCAGCGCCTGCTCCGGTGAGGAAACGGAAGAAGAAGAAGGGGGCAGCCAGGACCGGCGAGTCGCGCGTTTGGTAGGCGTCCAAGGAGCAGGAGTGTCTCACCGAAGTATGGAAAGTTGTCTGCCTCGACCCGGTCACTGGCACGAACCAGAGGATCGAGACGTATTGGGAGCGCATCAAGGCCGAGTTCGACGAGTGCAAGCTCGTCGACCCCTACTTCAAAGGCGTCTACATGCAAAGCGGGTCGAAGGCAATGGCGAACCATTAGGGGCTCATCCAAAAAACGTGCAACAAATGGCATGGAATCGTCGAGGAGATCGCGGCTCGCCCGTAGAGCGGCGCCAGCATTGAGGATCAGGTATGGCTTGCCGGCCTCCCACTTTTTTTCGCCATGCTCGCCCGCCAACTGTTTGTTCGTCGCCGCAGCTGCTGCGGATGTTCTCCATGTATCGCAAGGACAGACCAAGATTTCGAGTACCTCCACGTCTTCAAGCGGATTGAGAAGTGTGAGAAGTGGGTGGATGTCCGACGCACCCTCGCCAAGGCCAAGGAGACCTACAAGCCGGACGCGCCGATGCCGGGCACGGGCGACGGGCACCCCGAAGGCAACAATGGGGCCACGATGGGGAAGCACGCCGACGCGGCTACCGCGCGAGTGCAGGAGTCCATTGAGCATTGCCTCGCTGATGCACAGGCCCGGTCTGCTCTGCGTGAAGAGAAGACTGAGGCGTGGTGGTCGGCGTTGATTACGAATAGCACCGTCAAGCTCGGCCTACTCCGGACCAATGTCGCCGCAAAGAAGAGGAACACCGACCTGGCTTTCCTGATGGGCGGGGCGGACATGCTCCAGAGCAACGACGAGCAACTCAAGGCGTGGTACCCGGCGGAGCGCGGCCTCATCCTGAACCAGCTGCCATCGACAGCGCCGCAAACTCCCACGCCCACGCCGCCGCCGCTGCCAAGCCTGAGCGATGATGCCTCCATGATGCCCAGCAACACAGAAGCCGCACCGACGCCGCCAAGCACAGAAGCAGCTCCGACACCGCCAAGCCCGTGCACGCCGACTCCGCCGACGCTAGAGGCCGACCCCACCGTTTGATGTGTTGCCCACGCATCCTTTCTTTTTTTTGTATGCCAAACTTTTCATTCGATCGCCGAACTATGGCAAGGTGATCCCCGAACTGGGCCGCTGATCACCGGAATTGTGGCATTTTTTTGGAGTGGGAATGACCAAGTTTGAATTTGCCACGATTTGGGGGGCGGCGCCTGGGGGCGTGGCTGGGAGCTAGATCGCCCCCAGGGCCTAAAAACCGTCGGGCAGGCGCCCGAAATAGCGATGTCCTATGCGCTGGGTGGCCAAACGAGTGGAGATGCTCTAAGGTTTATCAATCTGTGGGAGGTGTAGGATGAAGATGGCCTCTCTCAAACGACCCCGCAATCAAATACAAGAAATCTCTTGTGTCCCCAACACACCCAATACAATGGAAATTTGTATAGGTGGACTAGTTCGGCGAAGAGATGGTGATACAAGTGTAATATGGATGGTAGAAATATATTATTATAATCTGAATAAATAAAAACAGCAAGGTAGCAAATAGTAAATGGGCACTAAAACGATATTGCAATGCTTAAAAACAAGGCCTAGGGTTCGTTCTTTCACTAGTGCAATCTATCAACAGTGCTAATATAATTGGATCATATAACCATCCCTCAACGCGCAACGAAGAATCACTCCAAAGTTCCTATCTAGCGGAGAACATAAGACGGAATTGTTTGTAGGGTACGAAACCACCTCAAAGCTATTCTTTCCGGTCAATCTATTCTAGAGTTCATACTAAAATTACACGAAGCTATTCTTTCCAATCGATCTAACCAAGAGTTCATACTAAAATAACACCAAAGCAAATTCAGTTTCATAATATTCAATCCAACACAGAGAACTTCAAAGAGTGCCCATAGATTTCTACAGGTGAAACAAAGACAAGAAAATGCATCAACCCCTATGCGTAGATTACCCCAATGTCACCTCGGGAATCCGCGAGTTGAGTGCCAAAACATATGTCAAGTGAATCAATACGATACCCCATTGTCACCATGAGTATTCAATTGCAAGAAATATATCAAGTGTTCTCAAATCCATAAAAGTATTCCATCCGATAACAACGAAATCTCAAAGGGAAAAACTCAATTCATCACACCATGATAGAGAGGGGAAAACACCATATGATCCGACTATATTAAGAAAGTCCGCGATACATCAAGATCGTGACATCTCAAGAACACGAGAGAGAGAGATTAAACACATAGCTACTGGTACAAACCCTCCGCCCCGAGGGTGGACTACTCCCTCCTCATCATGGTGGCCGCCGGGATGATGAAGATGGCCACCGGTGATGATTTCCCCATTCGGCAGGGTGCCAGAATGGGGTCTAGATTGGTTTTCGGTGGCTACAGAGCCTTGTGGCGGCGGAACTTCCGGTCTAGGTCAACCCCGAGGATTTTCGAAATATTTGTGAATTTATAGGGTAAAGAGGGGGTGTGGGAGGCCGCCGAGGTGGGCACAACCCACCTGGGTGCGCCTGGGCCCCCAGGCACGCCCTGGTGGTCTTTTGGTCCATAAAAATCCACGAAAAGTTTCACGGTGTTTGGACTCCGTTTGATATTGATTTCCTGCGAGGTAAAAAACAAGCAAAAAATAGCAAGTGGCACTAGGCACTGGGTCAATAGGTTAGTCCCAAAATATGATATAAAGTTGCTATAAAATGATTGTAAACCACCCAAGAATGATAATATAACAGCATAAGTACTTCATAAATTATAGATACGTTGGAGGCGTATCAGCCCCCACCCTCGTATATAAAGGAGGGAGAGGGGAGGAGGCTGGCCTAGGCGCGCCCCAAGTGGGAGGAGTCCCACTTGGGCTCCTAGTCCAATTCGGCCCCCTTTCCTTTTACTAGAAGGGGAAAGGGGGAAGGAGAGAGAGGAGGAGAAGGAAAGGGGGGGCCGCCCCTCCCCTTATCCAATTCGTACTCCTCCCTTGGGGGGCACCCCTTGTGGGCTGGCTTTCCTCCCTCTTATGGCCTATATGGCCCATATCTTCCCCCAGGGGGTTCCGGTAACCCCCCGGTACTCCGATACGTACCGATATATTCTGAAACACTTCCGGTGTTGGAATACTATCGTCCAATATATCAATATTTACCTCTCAACCATTTTTAGACTCCTCGTCATGTCCGTGATCTCATCTGGGACTCCAAACAATCTTCGGACACCAAAACACATAACTCATAGTACAAATCGTCATCGAATGTTAAGCGTGCGGACCCTACAGGTTCGACAACTATGTAGACATGACCGAGACACATCTCTGGTCAATAACCAACAGCAGAACCTGGATGCTCATATTGGTTCCTACATATTCTACGAAGATCTTTATTTGTCAAACCGTAATGACAACATACGTCATTCCCGTGTCATCGGTATGTTACTTGCCCGAGATTCGATCGTCGGTATCTTCATACGTAGTTCAATATCATTACCGGCAAGTCTCTTTACTCGTTCCGTAATACATCATCCTGCAACTAACTCATTAGTCACATTTCTTGCAAGGCTTATCATAATGTGCATTATCAAGAGGGCCCAGAGATACCTCTCCGATACTCAGAGTGACAAATCCTAATCTCGATCGATGCCAACCCAACAAACACCTTCGGAGATACCTGTAGAACATCTTTACAATCACCCAGTTACGTCGTGATGTTTGATAGCACACAAGGTATTCCTCCGGAGTTCGGGAGTTGCATAATCTCATAGTCAAAGGAATATGTATGAGTCATGAAAAAGCAATAGAAATAAAACTTAACGATCATTATGCTAAGCTAACGGATGGGTCTTGTCCATCACATCATTCTCCTAATGATGTGATCCCGTTCATCAAATGACAACACATGTCTATGGTTAGGAAACTTAACCATCTTTGATTAACGAGCTAGTCTAGTAGAGGCATACTAGGGACACTGTGTTTTGTCTATGTATTCACACATGTATCAAGTTTCCGGTTAATATAATTCTAGCATGAATAATAAACACTCATCATGATATAAGGATATATATAAATAACAACTTTATTATTGCCTCTAGGGCATATTTCCTTCAGGTGTCTCGTCATAGTACGGCGTCAATCCTCTCACTGGTTTCTTCCTCATGTCAACAGTGACGATCCATACATGGTGATCATAGTAGCTATCCCTCTTAGAGAGGAATCAAACGACGCCCTCACCACACTGGATGGGACGGAATACCAACATGTGTCTTAGAGGCAATTTTCTATGTCCAGATGGTGATGATGATGGCTTCCGGCCGTTAGGTGTCAATGGCACGGTTCTAGGAGGATGGTGAGGCAAGGAGACGGTTCCAAGTTCATCGACATGGAGCACACACCCCTTGTGCCAGTAGTTCTAGGAGATCTCCCTATGCCATGTCACGAGCCTCCAGCCAACCCATCTGCGTCCCCCTGCCTCCTCTGACGGATCAATGTCTGAGTCATGGAGCACATCGCCGTCAGGGGTTCTCGCTACGAACCGGTACAAGTCTTCCATCTCGACGCATATGATCGTCAGGCCATCGGTGTAGGCGACATCGCGTATCAACCGTACCCATGATGCTCATTCCGACATCCCATTGTTGTAGACTTTTCGATTGCCAGGCGACGGGTTGGGTAACAGGATGAAGCACCTCGTCACCAGCTCCTCCTCGAGCACGTTGCAGAGCAGGATCCCCTTCCAGAGATCACGTAGCCCAACGCTTCTCCATGTACCGCGATCACATTCTCGAGGCAAAAACCCCGGACGGTTGGTGAAGATCTAGGAAGATTAGTCTGGGGCAAGGTGCTCTTTGGTCCAGGAATGTCGCTTGGACATGAAGACGTGGAGGTAGCACCGCGCAGACAACCAGTCCCAGTCGAAGGTGGCCAGGACGAAGTTCCTGCAATCGGGGACGACTGCGTGGAGGGATGGATCTACCTTCTCCCTCATGAAATACTCTCCAGTGCCGGATAGCAGGTCGAGCGACGGCTCGCGCCCTGCCTTGTAGATGAAGTACTCGATTGGGGTAGGATGGGTGAGGAAGACCGTGAAGAGGATGAGGTCCTACGACGACCAAAGGATCTCCGGCCTCTGTCTGTGGGGGTTGTCTTGGAGGTCAGGGCAACTGACATGGAAGTAGGAGATCGACGGCAGGTCGGCTATGGAGACGGTCACCTTGATGGTCTTCGTTGCCTCCATGAAGGTGTATGCGGTGGTGCTATTATCGTTGGCCAGTTCGGTGTGCCCATGCCTGCAGAGGAGGACATGGTCGTGACGGCCGATGGAACTAGGCCGGCGCGGTGGCGGCGGTTCATTATGGATTTAGGGGTCCTGCGATCTGGGAATTCTGTTAACTGCGCTCCTCATTCCTCCCGCTGCCGCCAGCGAGCGCCGCCGGGCCTCGGCCGCGTAGTGCTGGTGGCGGTAGGTCTGCCCTTCCCTGCATGCGGCCCACCATGCTCGGATGGTGGTGGCTGGCGGCGGTGCTCCTCAGCCGGCGTCGGTGTGGCCTGTTGGCGGTGATGTCGCATGCCAAGGTGGTTCTTGACGCGGCGGTGCGGCCGTTGGCTGTGGGGCGGCGTGATGGCCCTGTTGGCTGGCAGCGCCCGCCCAGCCCAGATCTGGGCCCATTTGGGCCCCATCTGGGTTGGGGCTGGCCGATGGCTCGGTGTTCGGTGGCGTCGTTCCCTGGTGATGGCATGGTGGCAGCGGTCTCGGGCGGTGAGGACTTCATTGATCGGCGAGTAGCAGCATGGCGACGGGATTGTCCTGGTCCAAGTGGACCCGGCCAGGCATCTAGGCCCGGCAAGTCCTCGGCGCCGCGTCCGGTCGGCTCTGCGGCGGCGGTGGAGGTTGTCCCCTCCCCTTAGTCGAGTTGTGGCCACTCCTGGTGCCAGGGTCTCCTTACCCGCTCTAGGCCTCATGTTGGCAGCTCCAGTCAGGCAGCAGGGGTTGTCCGGTAATCGTGGTGGCACAAGCTGGTGGGCGGCTGTTGGGGTGGTGCATCTCGAAGTGCCTGGGTGATGGTGGTGGTTGTGGATCGGTAGAAATCCTTGTCGGCTTGTCCGGCACCGACGCGGTGACGCTTGCGGGCGCCATCGGACCTTCATCCTCGTCAACCTACAAGAGCAATGAAACTTCGGTATTGAACAAAAAATTATCCCAGCAGCAGTATGCCTATCACCAAAGCAGCCAAGAACATTTTGAGGAAAACTTTGGTTCTAGAAAATGTTAAACTGAAATTTGGATTGGAGTCCCATCAGCAGAACAAAAGGGAATATGAGTTGATTCCTTTGTCGATAAACAAGAGACTATACTTAAGCAAGAGTAAGGAAGTGAAAAGAAAACTCATATATTACTTCCTCCTTGAAGTATTCTATATAAAACTGATTCATTCAAAAACTTCCTTTTTACCTATGTTTCTTCATATGGTTTCCCTTGACATCTATGATGTCATAGACGAGCAAGTAAATCATGCTGCAGTCAGCTAGCCATAGATGAAGCATCAAGAACATAGGTGCAAAAAATTAGTTCTAACTCAACTTAGCAGGATGCAGAGTTTGCTGCCAAGAGCAGAAAAAACCAGGCTAATCATGGGACCGACGGAATGCACAGCCAAGGAGTGTTGGAATCAAAGTGAATGACAACATAGGTCATTACTTTCAGACACACAAGGGCCTGAGGCAAGGTGACCCGATGTCACCGAATCTTTTCAACATAGTGGTCGACATGTTGACAATCCTAATAGGAAGGGCTAAGGATGACATCCAAGTAGGTGGCCTCGTTCCGCATTTAGTGGATGGCAGAGTGTCGGTCCTTTAGTACGCTGATGATACTATCATCTTCATGGAGCATGATTTGGAAAAAGCAAGAAACATGAAGCTTGTGTTATGTCTGTTCGAACAATTGTCGGGGTTAAAGATTAACTTCCATAAAAGTGAATTGTTCTGCTTTGGAAGAGCTAAAGATGAACAAGAGCTTACAAACAATTGTTCGGCTATGAATTGGGATCTTTACCCTTCATGTATTTGGGTATACCAATTCACCATCGCAAGCTTTCTAATATAGAATGGAAGTGCATTGAGGATTGATTTGAAAAGAAACTAAGCTGTTGGAAGGGCAAGCTTATGTGATACGGAGGCCGATTAATTCTCATTAATTCGGTTCTTACGAGTATGCCTATGTTTCTCTTGTCCTTTTTTGAGGTACCAGTTGGAGTCCGGAAAAGGCTTGACTTCTATCGATGGCGCTTCCTCTGGCAAAGTGATGTATTAAAACGAAAGTACAGACTCGCTAAATGAAATATCATTTGTAGACCGAAAGACCAAGGGGGTCTCGGCATTGAAAACTGCTAGAATTTTATCTATTTATGTGCCAGCCTAGTAACAATTTCAGAAATTCCTAATAAATCCTAGAGGCCCACTTAGCCCATTCGTGCAAGGCAAGGGGCACTTCTAAAGTTTAGTCCCACATTGCTAGTTTAGAGGGAGTTGGACCTCTTTATAAGGGAGGTTCTTTCCCCACATGTATGAGCATGAGAACAAGAGGGACATCCACGCGCGCTCCTCCTCCGCCGCCTGCCTCGCCACGCCACGCCTCATCACGACGCGCCGCGGGTTGCGGGAATGAGCCGATGTCTAAATTTTTGCCACGCACGATGGGTATACGAAAGGTCACGCGGGAGCTAAAACGTTTTTCTATAGTGGACACTGAATCCGAACGGCACGCCTCTTCGACTAAAGTCTGTTCGTTTCGTCACCCTCTCGCCTCCAGGTTCCTGACCACTCCTAGCTTGCGGCATGCACCGCATGTCGGGACAGTAGGCCTCCAAAACCGCACCTCTTTGAGTCCTGTACGGGAGAAGGGTGATAATGTTTTTGGGGAGCGCTCCGCGCGACTACTGACTTCTTCATCATAGACTCCGATGACTACTTCCCCGATGATGACTTCTTCCCCAACATCGACAACCTCATCGATGACATGGCTGGAGAGGATGTCGACCCCAAGTCCAGTGCTTCTGCTGCTGCTATCCCGTACGTGTTCTTGCTCTTTCTGTTAGAAGTCCTGCCACAGTTCTTTGCTCTAGTTTCTGCCCTACATATGTTAGGTTCTACTTCGTATATGCAACTTCATCTAGTTTCTATTCTAGATGTGTTTAGTTCAAGTTCATATATGCAGATGCTATTTACCTTCTCTTTGTCAGATTGCATGACTTGCTTTATCGTTGCTATATTAGTCATGCTTTATCTAGTATTTCTGTTTGCAAAATTATTTGGTAAATTGCTCATATTTCCAACAATCCAAAAACCTTATTATAGGCAATTTCCACCAAGTGGTTTTGCTGCTTCCATGAGACCTCCTATGTTTGAGGGTATCCACTATAAGAGGTGGCGTGTGAGAGCAGTCTTATGGTTTCGAACCATGAGTTGCTATGACGCCACTCTTGGCAAACCTGAAGGGAAGCATGATGCCCAACAGGACAAGCTTTTCAGAAAATGGATACTCTGTTTAAGGATGCTCTCTTGAGTGTTCTTGGTGAGAACATAGTTGATGTGTATGCGTCAATTGACCATGGAAAAGATATGTGGGATGCACTCGAGGCCAAGTTTGGGGTCTCAGATGCTGGCACTAAGCTGTACATCATGGAGCAATTCTATGATTACAGGATCACTGAAGAGCGCTCCGTGGTTGAGCAAGCTCATGAGATACAATCATTTTCTAGAGAACTGGAGCACTTCAATTGTAAGCTATCGTACAAGTTTGTTTCCGGAGGTATCATCACTAAGCTTCCTCCTTCGTGGAGGAACTTTGCTACCTTACTGAAGCATAAGAGGTAGGAATTTTCCGTTCCGGATCCCATTGGTACTCTTGGTGTGGAAGAAAAGGCGAGAGCAAAGGACACACGTTCTCGAGGTATTGAAGGAGGATATAGTGCCAATCTGGTACAGAAGCAGAACTTCCAGCCCCACAAGTTTAAGAACAAGGGCAAGTTTGATGGTAAAGCAAAGTTTGATGGGAAGAACAAGGTTGTGCAGCACAAGAACTTCAAGAAGAAGAATGACAAAAAGAAAGGTGTTTTTCATGTGTGTGGGGATCCTAATCATTGGGCTCCTAGTCGCCCTAATCGCTATGACAAGCGTCATCCTGGGAAAGGCGACAAGACCGCTACTGTTTTCATTGGAGACACTAACATGAAAGATGCTCGGTATGGTATATTTCCCACTATTCTTTCAGTATGTCATTCTCCTGATTGGTTGATTCACACGGGTGCTAATGTGCATGTATGCGGTGATATTTCCATGTTTTCATCTTATCAGACCGCAGGGACTTCAACCGTGCTAATGGGCAACGGTTCAAGTGCTTCTGTTTGTGGTGTTGGCACGGCTGATCTGAAGTTTACTTCGGGGAAGATCGTGCGGCTGAAGAACGTGCATTCACTACAAGAAATATGTCAACTAGTGACCTTCTGTCAGTGACCCTGGAAGAATTGGTCATAGATCTATGACCATTTCAGACCAACTGGTCAAAAGATGTTCGGGGGGCTCCAAACCCTAAACTATAACGACCATTTTGGTCAGAAAGGTCGTAATTTCCTTACACAAAATGGTCATAAAGCAGATAGCACTGGTCTGTTGACAGACTGAAAGAAAGAAAGAAAAACTTTTACAAACTCTGTTTGCTCTTGTTGTTGTAACTATGTCAAGCCAGCATTCAAGTTTTCAGCATAGATCATAACTAACCACATTTGCAATAATTCTCAGGTCTCACAATTACTTGTATCAATAGCATAATCAACTAGCAAGTCATAATGATAAATCTCGGATGACAACACTTTCTCAAAACAATCATAATTTGATATAACAAGATGGTATCTTGCTAGACCTTTCTGAGACCTCAAGACATAAATGCAGAGCACCTTTAAAGATCATGGACTGGCTAGACATTGTAATTCATGGTAAAAGAGATCCAATCATAGTCATACCCAACATAGATTAATAGTGATGAATGCAAATGACAGCTGTGCTCTCCAGCTAGTGCTCTTTAATAAGAGGGTGATGACTCAACATAAAAGTAAATGGATAGGCCCTTCACAGAGGGAAGCAGGGATTTGTAGAGGTGCCAGAGCTCGGTTTTGAAATAGAGATAAATTGTATTTTGAGCGGTATACTTTCATTGTCAATGTAACAACTAAGAGATGGCGATATCTTCCATGCTAAACACATTATAGGCGGTTCCCAAACAGAATGGTAAAGTTTATACTCCCCCTCCACCAACAAGCATCAATCCATGGCTTGCTCGAAACAACGAGTGCCTCCAACATACATCAGGTCCCTGGGGGAGTTTTGTTTGCAATTAATTTTGATTAAGTTTGCATAAATCATGGGACTGGGCATCCCGGTGACCAGCCATTTTCTCGTGAGTGAGGAGCGGAGTCCACTCCTCTTGAGAATAACCCGCCTAACACGGAAGATAAGGACAACCTTTTTTGATACATGAGCTATTCGAGCATACAAAACAGAATGTTTATTTGAAGGTTTAGAGTTTGGCACATACAAATTTACTTGGAACGGCAGGTAAATACCGCATATAGGAAGGTATAGTGGACTCATCTGGAATAACTTTGGGGTTTAAGGGATTGGATGCACAAGCAGTATTCCTGCTTAGTACAGGTGAAGGCTAGCAAAAGACTGGGAAGCGACCAACTAGAGAGCGACAACAGCCATGTACATGCATTAAAATTAATAAACATTGGATGCAAGCATGAGTAGGATATAATCCACCATGAACATAAATATCATGAAGGCTATGTTGATTTTGTTTCAACTACATGCGTGAACATGTGCCAAGTCAAGTCACTTAAATCATTCAAAGGAGGATACCACCCCATCATACCACATCATAATCATCTCAATAACATGTTGGCATACAAGGTAAATCATTATAACACATAGCTAATCAAGCATGGCACAAGCAACTATGATCTCTAATTGTCATTGCAAACATGTTTATTCATAATAAGCTGAATCAAGAACGCGGGAATCATCATATTTACAAAAGCAAAAGAGGTCGAGTTCATACCAGCTTTTCTCATCTCAGTTAGTCCATCATATATCATCATAATTGCCTTTCACTTGCACGACCGAACAGTGTGAATAATAATAAGAGTGCACATGCATTGGAGTAAGCTGGAATCTATGAGCATTCAAGAAACAGGAGAAGACAAGGCAATATGGGCTCTGGGTTAAATCAACAATAATGCATATAAGAGCCACTTCAACAATTTAATTATGGTCTTCTCCTACTGACCCCCAAAGAAAAGAAAAGAAAATAAAACTATTTACACGGGAAAGCTCCCAACAAGCAAAAGAAGAGCGGGAAATATTTTTTTTGGGTTTTCTTTTTAATTACTACTACAGCAGGAAAGTAAATTACTACTCTTTTTTTTGTTTTTCTTAAGGTTTATTAAGCACACAAGAAGAAAGCATAAAAAGGAAACTAAACTAGCATGGATATTACAGTGAAAAAGTATGAGCACCGACATCTAGCAATGAGTGTGTGTGAACATGAATGTAATGTCGGTGAGAAATACGTACTCCCCAAAGCTTAGGCTTTTGGCCTAAGTTGGTCTATGGCCACGGCTGGCCTGGTGGATATCCATAATAATAGTTGTTGGGGTCGTACTGTGATGAGGAAGAATAGTTGGGATCATACTATTGTGCAGCGATTATCGCCTGCTGAGCTGCAGCGTGGAGTCGAGCTGCCTCCGCTCTCCTCTCGTACTCTTCTTCCTCCTCTCTGGTAATAACATATCTTCCTTTTGTCTGTGAATCAAAAAAGGCAGGAGCAGGGAGAGTAATACGGAAAACACGTCGTTTATCAAAAATTAAGCGATATAAGAGAGGTGATTCAGGCATCTTGACAAACTGGTGCGAAGCCATAGAGTTATAATCTAAATATGCAGGAGGCAACTCCATATCACCCTCACGAATGTCTATTTCAAGAAAATGAGCTAAGCGGGTTGCGTAAATTCCTCCAAAGAAATCTCCATTATGTCTATTATGATGCAACCTACGAGCTACAATGGCTTGTTGGAAATATGCCCTAGAGGCAATAATAAATTGGTTATTATTATATTTCCTTGTTCATGATAATCGTTTATTATCCATGCTAGAATTGTATTGATAGGAAACTCAGATACATTTGTGGATACATAGACAACACCATGTCCTTAGTAAGCCTCTAGTTGACTAGCTCGTTGATCAATAGATGGTTACGGTTTCCTGACCATGGACATTGGATGTCATTGATAACGGGATCACATCATTATATGAATGGTGTGATGGACAAGCCCAATCCTAAGCATAGCACAAGATCGTGTAGTTCGCATGCTAAAGCTTTTCTAATGTCAAGTATCATTTCCTTAGACCATGAGATTGTGCAACTCCCGGATACCGTAGGAGTGCTTTGGATGTGCCAAACGTCACAATGTAACTGGGTGGCTATAAAGGCACACTACAGGTATCTCCGAAAGTGTCTGTTGGGTTGGCACGAATCGAGACTGCGATTTGTCACTCCGTGTAAACGGGGAGGTATCTCTGGTCCCACTCGGTAGGACATCATCATAATGTGCACAATGTGATCAAGGAGTTGATCACGGGATGATGTGTTACGGAACGAGTAAAGAGACTTGCCGGTAACGAGATTGAACAAGGTATCGAGATACCGACGATCGAATCTCGGGCAAGTATCATACCGATAGACAAAGGGAATTGTATACGGGATTGCTTGAATCCTCGACATCGTGGTTCATCCGATGAGATCATCGTGGAACATGTGGGAGCCAACATGGGTATCTAGATCCCGCTGTTGGTTATTGACCGGAGAGGTGTCTCGGTCATGTCTACATGGTTCCCGAACCCGTAGGGTCTACACACTTAAGGTTCGATGACGCTAGGGTTATAGGGAAAGTATGTACGCGGTTACTGAATGTTGTTCGGAGTCTAGGATGAGATCCCGGACGTCACGAGGAGTTCCGGAATGGTCCGGAGGTAAAGATTGATATATAGGAATATGGTTTGGCCACCGCAAGTGTTCCGGGCATCACCGGTAGTGTACCGGGACCACCGGAGGGGTCCGGGGGTCCACCAGGTGGGGCCACCAGCCCCGGAGGCCTACATGGTCCAATAGTGGGAAGGGACCAGCCCCTAGGTGGGCTAGGGCGCCTCCCACCAAGGCCCAAGGCGCCTCTAAGAGGGGAAGGGGGCAAACCCTAGGGCAGATGGGCCCTAAGGCCCACCCTAGGTGCGCCTCCCCCTCCTCCCCTTGTGGCCGCCACCTAGATGGGATTTGGGGGCTGCCGCCACCCCTAGGGAGGGAACCCTAGGTGGGGGCGCAGCCCCTCCCCTTCCCCTATATATACTTGAGGTTTGGGCTGCCCAACACACAAGATTCAATCTCCCTGTTGGCGAAGCCCTACCCCTCTTCCTCCTCATCTCTCGTAGTGCTTGGCGAAGCCCTGCTGGAGTCTCGCGCTCCTCCACCACCACCACGCCGTCGTGCTGCTTCTGGATGGATTCTTCCCCAACCTCTCCTTCTCCCCTTGCTGGATCAAGGCGTAGGAGATGTCACTGGGCTGTACGTGTGTTGAACGCGGAGGTGCCATCCGTTCGGCACTAGGATCTCCGGTGATTTGGATCACGACGAGTCCGACTCCTTCAACCCCGTTCTCTTGAACGCTTCCGCTTAGTGATCTACAAGGGTATGTAGATGCACTCTCCTTCCCTTCGTTGCTGGTTTCTCCATAGATAGATCTTGGTGACACGTAGGAAATTTTTGAATTTCTGCTACGTTCCCCAATAGTGGCATCATGAGCTAGGTCTATTGCGTAGATTCTATGCACGAGTAGAACACAAAGTAGTTGTGGGCGTTGATTTTGTTCAATATGCTTACCGTTACTAGTCCAATCTTGTTTCGACGGTATTTTGGGATGAAGCTGCCCGGACCGACCTTACACGTACTCTTACGTGAGACTGGTTCCACCGACTGACATGCACTAGTTGCATAAGGTGGCTAGCGGGTGTCTCTCTCTCCCACTTTAGTCGGAACGGATTCGATGCAAAGGGTCCTTATGAAGGGTAAATAGCAATTGGCATATCACGTTGTGGTTTTGCGTAGGTAAGAAACGTTCTTGCCTGAAACCCATAGCAGCCACGTAAAACATGCAAACAACAATTAGAGGACGTCTAACTTGTTTTTGCAGGGTATTCTATGTGATGTGATATGGCCAAGAAGAATGTGATGAATGATATGTGATGTATGAGATTGATCATGTTCTTGCAATAGGAATCACGACTTGCATGTCGATGAGTATGACAACCGGCAGGAGCCATAGGAGTTGTCTTTATTTATTGTATGACCTGCGTGTCAGTGAACAACGCCATGTAATTAGTTTACTTTATTGCTAACCGGTAGCCATAGTAGTAGAAGTAATAAGTTCGCGAGACAACTTCATGGAGACACAATGATGGAGATCATGATGATGGAGATCATGGTGTCATGCCGGTGACGATGATGATCATGGAGCCCCGAAGATGGAGATCAAAAGGAGCAATATGATATTGGCCATATCATGTCACTATTTGATTGCGTGTGATGTTTATCATGTTTTTGCATCTTATTTGCTTAGAACGACGGTAGTAAATAAGATGATCCCTCATTAAAATTTCAAGAAAGTGTTCTCCCTAACTGTGCACCGTTGTGAAAGTTCATCGTTTCGAAGCACCACGTGATGATCGGGTGTGATAGATTCTTACGTTCGAATACAACGGGTGTTGACGAGCCTAGCATGTACAGACATGGCCTCGGAACACATGCAAAACACTTAGGTTAACTTCACGAGCCTAGCATGTACAGACATGGCCTCGGAACACAAGAGACCGAAAGGTCGAGCATGAGTCGTATGGTAGATACGATCAACATGAAGATGTTCACCGATGTTGACTAGTCCATCTCACTTGATGATCAGACACGGCCTAGTTGACTCGGATCATGTAATCACTTAGATGACTAGAGGGATGTCTATCTGAGTGGGAGTTCATAAGATGAACTTAATTATCCTGAACATAGTCAAAAGGTCTTCGCAAATTATGTTGTAGCTCGCGCTTCAGTTCTACTGTTTAGATATGTTCCTAGAGAAAAATTAGTTGAAAGTTGATAGTAGCAATTATGCAGACAGTAGAAGGTTTATGTCCTTAATGCACCGCTCAGTGTGCTGAACCTCGAACGTCGTCTGTGGATGTTGCGAACATCTGACATACACGTTTTGATGACTACATGATAGTTCAGTGCGTAATGCTAAATGGTTTAGAATTGAGGCACCAAAGACGTTTTTGAAACATCGCAGAACATATGAGATGTTCCAAGGACTGAAATTGGGATTTCAGGCTCGTGCCCACGTCAAGAGGTATAAGACCTACGACGATTTTCTTAGCCAGCAAACTAAGGGAGAAAAGCTCAATTGTTGAGCTTGTGCTCAGATTGTCTGAGTACAACAATCATTTGAATCGAGCGGGAGTTGATCTTCCAGATGAGATAGTGATGTTTCTCCGAAGTCATTACCACCAAGCTGCTAGAGCTTCGTGATGAACTATAATATATCATGGACATATATGATGATCCTTGAGATATTCGCGATGTTTGACACCACAAAAGTAGAAATCAAGAAGGAGCATCAATTGTTGATGGTTGGTGAAACCACTAGTTTCAAGAAGGGCAAGGGTAAAAAGGGATACTTCATGAAACGGCAAATCAACTGCTGCTCTAGTGAAGAAACCCAAGGTTGAACCCAAACCCGAGACTAAGTGCTTCTGTAATAAGGGGAACAGCCGCTGGAGCAGAATTACCCTAGATACTTGGTAGATGAGAAGGTTGGCAAGGTCGATAGAAGTATATTGGATATACGTTGTGTTAATGTGTACTTTACTAGTACTCCTAGTAGCACCATGGTATTAGATACCGGTTCGGTTGCTAAGTGTTAGTAAACTCGAAATAAAAGGCTGCGGAGTAAACGGAGACTAGCTAAAGGTGAGCTGGCGATATGTGTTGGAAGTTTTTCCCAAGCTTGGTGTGATCAAGCATCGCACGCTCCCTCTACCATCGACATTGGTGTTTGCGTTGAGCATAGATGTGATTGGATTATGTCTATCGCAATACGGTTATTCATTTAAGGAGAATAATGGTTACTCTGTTTATTTGAATAATACCTTCAATGGTTTTGCACCTAAAATGAATGGTTTATTGAATCTCGATCGTAGTGATACACATTTTCATGCCAAAGGTATAATATAGTAATGATAGTACCACACAAATATGGCACTGCAATTTGAGTCATATCGGTATAAAACGCATGAAGAAGCTCCATGTTGATGGATCTTTGGGCTCAGTCGTTTTTGAAAAGTTTGAGACATGCGAACCATGTCTATTGGTGTACATGCATGAAGAAACTCCATGCAAATGGACCGTTTGGACTCACTTGATTTTGAATCACTTGAGACATGCAAATCATACCACATGGGCAAGATGACTGAAAGCCTCGTTTTCAGTAAAATGGAACTAGAAAGCAACTTGTTGGAAGTAATACATTTTGATGTGTGAAGTCCAATGAGTGCTGAGGCGTGTAGTGGATATCGTTATGTTCTTACTTCACAGATGATTTGAGTAGATGTTGAGTATATTTACTTGATGAATCACGAGTCTGAATTATTGAAAGGTTCAAGTAATTTCAGGATGAAGTTGAAAGATCGTCGTGACAAGAGGATAAAAGATCTATGATATGATCATAGAGATGAATATCTCAATTACGAGTTTGGCACAGAATTAAGACATTGTGGAAATTGTTTCACAACTAATATAGCCTGGAACACCATAGTGTGATGGTGTGTCCGAACATCATAACTGCACCCTATTGGATATGATGCATACCATGATGTCTCTTATCGAATTACCATGATAGTTTATGGGTTAGGCATTAGAGACAACCACATTCACTTTAAATAGGGCACCACATAATTCCGATGAGATGACACCGTATGAACTATGGTTTAGAGAAACCTAAGCTGTCATTTGTTAAAAGTTTGGGGCTGCGACGCTTATGTGAAAAAGTTTCAGGCTGATAAGCTTGAACCCAAAGCGGATAAATGCATCTTCATAGGACACCCAAAACAGTTGGGTATACCTCCTGTCTCAGATCCGAAAGCAATAAGGGATTGTTTCTAGAATCGGGTCCTTGCTCGAGGAAAAGTTTCTCTTGAAAGAATTGAGTGAGAGGATGGTGGAGACTTGATGAGGTTATTGAACCGTCTATTTAACTAGTGTGTGGCAGGGCACAGGGAGTTGTTCCTGTGGCACCTACACCAATTGAAGTGGAAGCTTATGATAGTTATCATGAAACTTCAAATCAAGTCACTACCAAACCTCGTGGGATGACAAGGATGCGTACTACTTCAGAGTGGTATGTAATTCTGTCTTGGAAGTCATGTTGCTAGACAACAATGAACCTACGAGCTATGGAGAAGCGATGGTGGGCCCGGATTCCAATAAATGGCTCGAGGCCATAAAATCCGAGAGAGGATCCATGTATGAAAACAAAGTGTAGACTTTGGCAGAACGGCTCGATGGTCGTAAAGCTATTGAGTACAGATGGATTTTAAAAGGAAGACGGACAATGATGGTAAGTATCACCATTAAGAAAGCTCGACTTATCGTTAAGATGTTTTCCGACAAGTTCAAGGAGTTGACTACGATGAGACTTTCTCACTCGTAGCGATGCTAAGAGTCTGTTGGAATTATATTAGCGATTACTGCATTATTTATGAAATCTTGCAGATAGGATGTCAAAACATTGTTTCCTCGACGATTTTCTCGAGGAAAGGTTGTATGTGATACAACCGGAAGGTTTTGTCAATCCTGAAAGATGCTAATAAGTATGCAAAGCTCCAGCAATCCTTCTAAGGACTGGAGTAAGCATCTCGGAGTTGGAATGTATGCTTTGATGAGATGATCAAAGATTTTGGGTGTATACAAAGTTTATGAGAAACTTGTATTTCCAAAGAAGTGAGTGGGAGCACTATAGAATTTCTGATGAATATATGTTGTTGACATATTGTTGATCAGAAAGGACGTAGAATTTCTGGAAAGCATATAGGGTTATTTGGAAAGTGTTTTTCAATGGAAAGCCTGGATTAAGCTACTTGAACATTGAGCATCAAGATCTATAAGGATAGATCAAAACGCTTAATGGTACTTTCAAATGAGCACAAACCTTGACATGATCTTGAAGGTGTTCAAGATGGATCAGTCAAAGAAGGAGTTCTTGCCTGAGTTGTAAGGTATGAAGTTAAGACTTAAAGCTCGACCACGGCAGAAGAAAGAGGAAGGACGAAGGTCGTCCCCTATGCTTTTGTCATAGGCTCCATACGGTATGCCATGCTGAGTACCACACCTGATGTGTGCCTTGCCACATATTTGGCAAGAGGGTACAAAGGTGATCTAGGAGTAGATCACCAGATAGCGGTCTAAATTATCCTTAGAGGAATAAGGATATGTTTCTCGGTTATGGAGGTGATAAAGAGTTTGACGTAAAGAGTTACGTTGATGCAAGCTTAACACCTATCCGGATAGCTCTGAGTAAAGATACCGGATACTATAATGGAGCAACAATTTAGAATAGCTCCAAGTAGAACAGTTATTTGAAATGGCTCCAAATGTAGCGTAGTAGTTGCATCTACAAGATGACATAGAAATTTGCGAAGTACATACGGATCTGAATGTTGCAGACCCGTTGACTGAAACCTCTCTCACAAGCATAACATGATCAAACCCAGAACTCTTTGGGTGTTAGTCACATGGGGATGTGACCTTGAGTGTTAATCACATATCGGTGTGAACTGGATTATGGACTCTAGTGCAAGTGGGAGACCGTTGGAAATATGCCCTAGAGGCAATAATAAATTGGTTATTATTATCTTTCCTTGTTCATGATAATCGTTTATTATCCATGCTAGAATTGTATTGATAGGAAACTCAGATACATGTGTGGATACATAGACAACACCATGTCCCTAGTAAGCCTCTAGTTGTCTAGCTCGTTGATCAATAGATGGTTACGGTTTCCTGACCATGGACATTGGATGTCATTGATAACGGGATCACATCATTAGAAGAATGATGTGATGGACAAGACCCAATCCTAAGCATAGCACAAGATCGTGTAGTTCGCATGCTAAAGCTTTTCTAATGTCAAGTATCATTTCCTTAGACCATGAGATTGTGCAACTCCCGGATACCGTAGGAGTGCTTTGGGTGTGCCAAACGTCACAACGTAACTGGGTGGCTATAAAGGCACACTACAGGTATCTCTGAAAGTGTCTGTTGGGTTGGCACGAATCGAGACTGGGATTTGTCACTCCGTGTAAACGGAGAGGTATCTCTGGGCCCACTCGGTAGGACATCATCATAATGTGCACAATGTGATCAAGGAGTTGATCACGGGATGATGTGTTACCGAACGAGTAAAGAGACTTGCCGGTAACGACATTGAACAAGGTATCGGGATACCGACGATCGAATCTCGGGCAAGTATCATACCGATAAACAAAGGAAATTGTATACGGGATTGATTGAATCCTCGACATCGTGGTTCATCCGATGAGATCATCGTGGAACTTGTGGGAGCCAACATGGGTATCCAGATCCCGCTGTTGGTTATTGACCGGAGAGATGTCTCGGTCATGTCTACATGGTTCCCGAACCCGTAGGGTCTACACACTTAAGGTTCGATGACGCTAGGGTTATATGGAAAGTATGTACGCGGTTACCGAATGTTGTTTGGAGTCCAGGATGAGATCCCGGACATCACGAGGAGTTCCGGAATGGTCCGGAGGTAAAGATTGATATATAGGAAGTATGGTTTTGGCCACCGGAAGTGTTCCGGGCATCACCGATAGTGTACCGGGACCACCGGAGGGGTCCGGGGGTCCACCAGGTGGGGCCACCAGCCACGGAGGCCTACATGGGCCAATAGTGGGAAGGGACCAGCCCCTAGGTGGGCTGGGGCGCCTCCCACCAAGGCCCAAGGCGCCTCCAAGAGGGGAAGGGGGCAAACCCTAGGGCAGATGGGCCCTAAGGCCCACCCCAGGTGCGCCTCCCCCTCCTCCCCTTGTGGCCGCCACCCAGATGGGATCTGGGGGCTGCCGCCACCCCTAGGGAGAGAACCCTAGGTGGGGGCACAACCCCTCCCCTTCCCCTATATATACTTGAGGTTTGGGCTGCCCAACACACACGATTCAATCTCCCTGTTGGCGCAGCCCTACCCCTCTTCCTCCTCGTCTCTCGTAGTGCTTGGCAAAGCCCTGCTGGAGTCCCGCGCTCCTCCACCACCACCACGCTGTCGTGCTTCTTCTGGATGGAGTCTTCCCCAACCTCTCCTTCTCCCCTTGCTGGATCAAGGCGTAGGAGACGTCACCGGGCTGTACGTGTGTTGAACGCGGAGGTGCCGTCCGTTCGGCACTAGGATCTCCGATGATTTGGATCACGACGAGTACGACTCCTTCAACCCCGTTCTCTTGAATGCTTCCGCTTAGCGATCTACAAGGGTATGTAAATGCACTCTCCTTCCCTTCGTTGCTGGTTTCTCCATAGATAGATCTTGGTGACACGTAGGAAATTTTTGAATTTCTGCTACGTTCCCCAACATGGCTCCCATATGATAAGATTGGTCTCCTAACATAGCACTCCTAAGAGTGCTAAGATCAGGGACACACATGTGACATGCTTCATCCTTAGCATTTATGCATCTACCGATAAGGAGAGCAAAATAATGTATAGTGGGAAGGTGAATGCTCCCTATGGTAGCCTGCGTTATGTCTCTGGATTCCCCCACAGTTATACTAGCAAGAAAGTTTCTAAATTCAGATTTAGGGGGATCCCTAATACTGCCCCATGATGGAAGTTTGCACGCAAGAGTGAAATCCTCTAAGCCCATTCTATAAGATTTATCATAAAGATCAAACATGACTGAAGGAGAATTACGCGAAGATGAATACTCAAACCTCTTCACAAATGAACTTGTGAGATCATGATACTGGGGGCATTTGTTGGCCTCAAATTCCTCAAGACCGGCATTGCGCAAATATGCTTTGAATTCTTCTTTAATTCCCGCACGGTCCATAAAATTTTCCGACGGCCATTCGCAAGGCCGTACTGGAGCGTCTCTTGGTGGATCCTCGTCAGCATCGCGCATAGCAATCCTGGGTCCTTGCTTCCTAGAGGAACCACCTTGGAACATCTTCCTAAGCATATTGTTCTTCTCTGAAAATTTCTGAAATTTTTAGTAACTTCAAAATAAAAGTAAACCAAACTCAATAAAACTGATAGCAACTACTCCCACAAGTGCCTAGAGCCTATATCACGCATCAAAACTACTTGGAACCATATAAATTTGACATGCAAGCTCAAGAACATGGTCACATATGCAGCATAAATTTGCAATGAATAAAGCACTAGAACAAATACTAATTGGACCAATGGAGGAGTCACCTACCAAGGAACAATCTCCCCAAGCAGTTTCGTGAGAGGTGCTTTGAGCAAGGAGATCGAAAATCACAGCAAAAGTGGCTGGAACTCGTGCTTGAGTTGGTTTTTTCGGGTTTGTGTGAGGCAGAGGAAGAAGATGGGTGCTGGGATAAGTGGAGGAGGGCCACCGTGGGCCCACGAGGCAGGGGGGCGCGCCCATCACCCTCGTGGCCAGGTGGCAGCTCCTCCCGTGGTAATGTTTGCACAGTAAATCCTCAAATATTCCCGAAAAAATCATATTAAATTGGCATGGATTTCTGAGGACTTTTATTTTCGGGATATTTTTATATTGCACGGATAAGTCAGGAAACAGACAGAAAAATACTATTTTTACTTTATTTCTACTAAATTACAGAAAATATAAAGAGGGCACAGAATTTTGTGCTTCTAGTTTCATCCATCTCATGCTTATCAAAAAGAATCCACTAACAAGGTTGATCAAGTCTTGTTAACAAACTTGTTCTGATAATCATGAAACCGGAGAAATTTTGAATAACACTAAGTTACCTCAACGGGGATATGCACATCCCCAATAATAAGAATATCATATTTCTTCTTGACAGTAGGAAGAGGGAATTCAAAACCTCCAAATATAACCGATGGAATTTTTCCAATAGAGTTGATACTATGAACTTGAGTTTGTTTCCTTGGAAGGTTTACCGTATGCTCATTACCATTAACATGAAAAGTGACATTGCCTTTGTTGCAATCAATAACAGCCCCTGCAGTATTAAGAAAAGGTCTTCCAAGAATAATAGACATACTATCATCCTCAGGAATATCAAGAATAACAAAGTCCGTTAAAATAGTAACGTTTGCAACCACAACGGGCACGTCCTCACAAATACCGACAGGTATAGCCGTTGATTTATCAGCCATTTGCAAAGATATTTCAGTAGGTGTCAACTTATTCAAGTCAAGTCTACGATATAAAGAGAGAGGCATAACACTAACACCGGCTCCAAGATCACATAAAGCAGTTTTAATATAATTTCTTTTAATGGATCAAGGTATAGTAGGTACTCCGGGATCTCCAAGTTTCTTTGGTATTCCACCCTTAAAAGTATAATTAGCAAGCATGGTGGAAATTTCAGCTTCTGGTATCTTTCTTTTATTAGTAATGATATCCTTCATATATTTACCATAATGATTTGTTTTGAGCACATCAGTCAATCGCATACGTAAAAAGATAGGCCTAATCATTTCAGCAAAGCGCTCAAAATCCTCATCATCCTTCTTCTTCGATGGTTTCTGAACCCAAGGTTCTCTTTCTTTCCCATGTTTCCTAGCAACAAAGTCTCCTTTATCATAACGTTGATTCTTTGATTGTGGGTTATCAAGATCAACAGCGGGTTCAATTTCTACATCATTATCATTACTAGGTTGAGCATCATCATGAACATCATCATTAATATTTTTACTAGGTTCATGTTCATTACCAGATTGTGTTTCAGTATCAGACATAGAAATATCATTTGGATTATCAGGTGGTTCAGCAATAGGTTCACTAGAAGTTTGCACAGTTCTATCATTTTTCTTTTTCTTCTCTTTAGAAGAACTAGGTGCATCAATATTATTTCTCTGAGAATCTTGCTCGATTCTCTTAGGGTGGCCTTCAGGATACAAAGGTTCCCGAGTCATTCTACCAGTTCTAGTAGCCACTCTAACAGCATAATCATTTTTCTTACTATTCATTTCATGGAGCAATTCTTTTTGAGCTTTAAGTACTTGTTCTAGTTGAGTGGTAACCATAGAAGCATGTTTGTTAACAAGTTTAAGTTCACCTTCAATATCAGCCATATAGTCACCCAAGCGTCTAATCATATAAGCATTTTCTTTTAATTGTCTACCAAAATAAGCATTGAAGTCATCTTGCTTATACATAAAGTTATCAAACTCCTCCAAGCACTGACTAGTAATTTAGTAGGAGGAACTTCAACTTTATCATATCTATAGAGAGAATTTACCTTTACTACCTGTGTCGGGACATCGAGATCAGGAGGTTCTACAGTAAATAAATGATTGAGATCATAAGTTTCTTCAACAGGCGGTGAATTAAGACCATGTATTTCTTCAATAGGAGGTAAATTCTTAACGTCTTCAGTTTAATTACCTTTTTCTTTCATAGATTTCTTTGCCTCTTGCATATCTTCGGGACTGAGAAATAGAATACCACTCTTCTTCGGATTTGGTTTTGGAATAGGCTCAGTAATTGGAGCAGGAGCTGGCTTAGGAGCTGGCTCAGGAGGTGCCCAATTATTTTCATTTGTCAACATATTATTCAATAGAATTTCAGCTTCATCCGGTGTTCTTTCCCTGAAAAGAGAACCAGCACAACTATCCAGGTAATCTCTGGAAGCATCGGTTAGTCCATTATAAAAGATATCAAGTATTTCAGGTTTCTTAAGAGGATGATCAGGCAAAGTATTAAGTAACTTGAGAAGCCTCCCCCAAGCTTGTGGGAGACTCTCTTCTTTAATTTGCACAAAGTTGTATATTTCCCTCAAAGCAGCTTGTTTCTTATGAGCGGAGAAGTAATAAATCATATCCTGGGGACTACGCACACAACCAGGAACAAGAGAATTAAACCATATCTTAGCATCACCCTTTAATGAGAATGGAAATATTTTGAGTAAATAGAGGTAAGGTGATCTCTCATTATTAGTGAACAGGGCAGCTATATCATTTAACTTAGTAAGATGTGCCACAACAGTTTCAGATTCATAGCCATAAAACAGATCAGATTCAACCAAAGTAATTATATCAGGATCAATAGAGAATTCATAATCTTTATTAGGAACACATATAGGTGAAGTAGCAAAAGCAGGATCGGGTTTCATTTTATCTCTAAGTGATTCTTTGTTCCATTTAATTAATAACCTTTTAAGCTCATATCTATCTTTGTAGGCTAAAATAGCTAAAGAAGAATCTTTATAAAAAAGATAACCTTCAGGAATAACAGGCATATTTTCATCATCACTATCATCATCGTATTCAGTTTCATCAATTTCTCTTTCTCTAGCTCTAGCCATTTGTTCTTCAAGAAATTCACTAAGGGGCACAGAAGTATCAGGCATAGAAGCAGTTTCATCATAAGTATCATGCATAGTAGAAGTGGCATCATCAATAACATGCGACATATCAGAACGAATAGCAGAAGCAGATGTAGGTGTCGCAAACTTACTCATAACAAAAGGTGAATCAAGTGCAGAGCTAGATGGCAGTTCCTTACCTCCCCTCGTAGTTGAGGGATAGATCTTGGTTTTTGGATCTCTCAAGTTCTTCATAGTGTCCAGCAGATATAAATCCCAAGTGACTCAAAGAATAGAGCTATGCTCCCCGACAACGGCGCCAAAAAAAGGTCTTGATAACCACAAGTATAGGGGATCGCAATAGCTTTCGAGGGTAGAGTATTTAACCCAAATTTATTGATTTGACACAAGGGGAGCCAAAGAATATTCTCAAGTATTAGCAGCTGAGTTGTCAGTTCAACCACACCTGGAAACTTAGTATCTGCAGCAAAGTGTTTAGTAGCACAGTAATATGATAGTGGTGGTAACGGCAACAAAAGTAAAGACAGCAAAAGTAATGTTTTTGGTATTTTGTAGTGATTGTAACAGTAGCAGCGAGAAAGTAAATAAGTGTAAACCAGCATATGGAAAACTCGTAGGCACCTGATCAGTGATGGATAATTATGTCGGATGCGGTTCATCATGTAACAGTCATAACATAGGGTGACACAGAACTAGCTCGATTACATGATAAATCTCATCCAACCCATCACCGTCCAGCAAGCCTACGATGGAATTACTCACGCACGGTGGTGAGCATCATGAAATTGGTGATGGAGGATGGCTGATGATGACGACGGCGACGAATCCCCCTCTCCGGAGCCCCGAACGGACTCCAGATCAGCCCTCCCGAGAGGTTTTAGGGCTTGGCGGCGGCTCCGTATCGTAAAACGCGATGATTTCTTCTCCTTGATTTTTTTTCTCCAAAAGCAAATATATAGAGTTGGAGTTGGCGTCGGAGGGTTTCCAGGGGGCCCACGAGGTAGGGGGCGCGCCCTGGGGGGGCGCCCCCACCCTCGTGGAAAAGGGTGTGGGCCCCCTGGTCTTCATATTTGGCGAGGATTTTTTATTATTTTTTCTAAGGTATTCCATGGAGTTTCAGGACTTTCCGAGAATATTTGCTTTTTGCACATAAAACAACACCATGGCTGACGACAAAGTAGCTGATTCCTGTAGTGGTGAGTCCAGGTTAGTTCCATTCAAATCATACAGGTTAGAATCAAAAACAAGGGCAACGTGTTTGGAAAAGTAGATACGACGGAGACGTATCAGCCATAAGATTGATCATTTGGCTTGAAAGCCATTGATCTCCACACGTGATAGCTTATTTCTGAGAACACTTTTTTAAAATAATTGCCATATTACAAGTTTGTTATTTTTCCTGTGAACTTGGCCACATATAATGAAACAATGCGAAGGTTTCCCAATTTTTTGATTTTTTTGAATATTTTATGCCCATTTCAAAATGCGGTCAAAACGGCGGGAATGACCGTTCCTAGCTAGTGGTTGAATCTTGGAATTTTTTTGGTGTTCCTCTGATTAAATAGATACTTATGTACCTAGAAATGATTTTTGGAAAAAATAAATAGCAAACTATGAGGCACCTGTAGTTCAAATTTGACCCGCTTCCAACTGAATCGGCGGGAATTTGTCTTTTTCACGAGAGGTGGATCAAAACTTTTTACACCCCAACCATTTTGTCAATTCTGCATTAAATATGGCCTAGTATTTTAGAAAATGATTTGGTCCAATTTGGCAACAATTATTTTGGAGGTCCTTCACAAAAAAACCTCCTTTTGGGCACTCGAAAAATGGAAAATGGTTTCTTCGTCCAAAGAAAATGAAAACTTCCTTAGGCAACATTATTTTCCATTCCAATATGCACCCTTGTGCACAATATGAGATCATTTGAACAAACTATGCCATGAATGTGGCCATAAGATTGATCATTTGGCTTGAAAGCCATTGATCTCCACACGTGATAGCTCGTTTCTGAGAATACTTTTTTAGAATAATTGCCGTATTACAAGTTTGTTATTTTTCCTGTGAACTTCGCCACATATAATGACACAATGCGAAGGTTTCCCATTTTTTTGATTTTTTTGAATTTTTTATGCCTGTTTCAAAATGCGGTCAAAACGGCGGGAATGACCGTTCCTAGCTAGTGGTTGAATCTTGGATTTTTTTGGTGTTTCTCTGATTAAATAGGTACTGATGTGCCTAAATGATTTTTGGAAAAAATAAATAGCAAACTATGAGGCACCTGCAGTTCAAATTTGACCCGCTTCCAACTGAATCGGTGGGAATTTGTATTTTTCACAAGAGGTGGATCAAAACTTTTTACACCCCAACCATTTTGTCAATTGTGCATTAAATATGGCCTAGTATTTTAGAAAATTATTTGGTCCAATTTTGCAACAATTATTTGGGAGGTCCTTCACAAAAAAACCTCCTTTTGGGCACTCGAAAAATGGAAAATGGTTTTTATGTCCAAAGAAAATGGAAACTTCCTTAGGCAACATTGTTTGCCATTCCAATATGCACCCTTGTGCACAATGTGAGATCATTTGAACAAACTATGCCATGAATGTGGCCATAAGATTGATCATTTGGCTTGAAAGCCATTGATCTCCACACGTGATAGCTCGTTTCTAAGAACACTTTTTTAAATAATTGCCGTATTACAAGTTGTCATTTTTCCTGTGAACTTGTCCACATATAATGACACAATGCGAAGGTTTCCCAATTTTTTGATTTTTTTTGCATTTTTTATGCCCGTTTCAAAATGCGGTCAAAACGGCGGGAATGACCATTCCTAGCTAGTGGTTGAATCTTGAAATTTTTTTGGTGTTTCTCTGATTAAATAGGTACTTATGTACCTAGAAATGATTTTTGGAAAAAATAAATAGCAACCTATGAGGCACCTGTAGTTCAAATTTGACCCGCTTCCAACTGAATCGGCGGGAATTTGTCTGTTTCACGAGAGGTGGATCAAAACTTTTTACACACCAAAAATTTTGTCAATTGTGCATTAAATATGGCCTGGTATTTTAGAAAAATGATTTGGTCCAATTTTGCAATAATTATTTGGGAGGTCCTTCACAAAAAACATCCTTTTGGGCACTCGAAAAATGGAAAATGGTTTTTTCGTCCAAAGAAAATGAAAACTTCCTTAGGCAACATTGTTTGCCATTCCAATATGCACCCTTGTGCATAATATGAGATCATTTGAACAAACTATGCCATGAATGTGGCCATAAGATTGATCATTTGGCTTGAAAGCCATTGATCTCCACACATGATAGCTCGTTTCTGAGAACACTTTTTTAAAATAATTGCCGTATTACAAGTTTGTTATTTTTCCTGGTAACTTGGCCACATATAATGACACAATGCGAAGGTTTCCCAATTTTTTAATTTTTTTAATTTTTTATGCCCGTTTCAAAATGCGGTCAAAACGGTGGGAATGACCGTTCCTAGCTAGTGGTTGAATCTTGGAATTTGTTTGGTGTTTCTCTGATTAAATAGGTACTTATGTACCAAGAAATGATTTTTGGAAAACATAAATAGCAAACTATGAGGCACCTGTAGTTCAAATTTGACCCGCTTCCAACTGAATCGGCAGGAATTTGTCTTTTTCACGAGAGGTGGATCAAAACTTTTTACACCCCAACCATTTTCTCAATTGTGCATTAAATGTGGCCTATTATTTTATAAAATGATTTGGTCCAATTTGGCAACAATTATTTGGGAGGTCCTTCACAAAAAAACCTCCTTTTGGGCACTCGCAAAATGGAAAATTGTTTTTTCGTCCAAAGAAAATGAAAACTTTCTTAGGCAACATTGTTTGCCATTCCAATATTCACCCCTGTGCACAATATGAGATCATTTGAACAAACAATGCCATGAATGTGGCCATAAGATTGATCATTTGGCTTGAAAGCCATTGATCTCCACACGTGATAGCTCGTTTGTGAGAACACTTTTTTAAAATAATTTCCGTATTACAAGTTTGTTATTTTTCCTGTAAACTTGGCCACATATAATGACACAATGCGAAGGTTTCCCATTTTTTGATTTTTTTTTGAATTTTTTATGCCCGTTTCAAAATGCGGTCAAAACGGCGGGAATGACTGTTCCTAGCTAGTGGTTGAATCTTGGATTTTTTTTGGTGTTTCTCTGATTAAATAGGTACTTATGTGCCTAGAAATGATTTTTGGAAAAAATAAATAGCAAACTATGAGGCAGTTGCAGTTCAAATTTGACCCGCTTCCTACTAAATCGGCGGGAATTTGTCTTTTTCACGAGAGGTGGATCAAAACTTTTTACACCCCAACCATTTTGTCAATTGTGCATTAAATATGGCCTAGTATTTTTGAAAATGATTTGGTCCAATTTTGCAACAATTATTTGGGAGGTCCTTCACAAAAAAACCTCCTTTTGGGCACTCGAAAAGTGGAAAATGGTTTTTTCATCCAAAGAAAATGAAAACTTCCTTAGGCAACATTGTTTGCCATTCCAATATGCACCCTTGTACACAATATGAGATCATTTGAACAAACTATGCCATGAATGTGGCCATAAGATTGACCATTTGGCTTGAAAGCCATTGATCTCCACACGTGACAGCTCATTTCTGAGAACACCTTTTAAAAAATAATTGTCGTATTACAAGTTTGTTATTTTTCCTGTGAACTTGGCCATATATAATGACACAATGCGAAGGTTTCCCAATTTTTTGATGTTTTTTGAAATTTTTATGCCCGTTTCAAAATGCAGTCAACACGACAGGAATGACCGTTCCTAGCTAGTGGTTGAATCTTGGAATTTTTTTGGTGTTTCTCTGATTAAATAGGTACTTATGTACCTAGAAATGATTTTTGTAAAAAATAAATAGCAAACTATGAGGCACCTGTAGTTCAAATTTGACCCGCTTCCAACTGAATCGGCGGGAATTTGTCTTTTTCACGGGAGGTGGATCAATACTTTTTACACCCGAACCATTTTGTCAGTTGTGCATTAAATATGGCCTAGTATTTTAGAAAATGATTTGGTCCAATTTTGCAACAATTATTTGGGAGGTTCTTCCCAAAAAAACCTCCTTTTGGGCACTCGAAAAATGGAAAATGGTTTTTTCGTCCAAAGAAAAGGAAAACTTCCTTAGGCAACATCATTTTCCATTCTAATATGCACCCTTGTGCACAATATGAGATCATTTGAACAAACTATGCCATGAATGTGGCCATAAGATTGATCATTTGGCTTGAAAGCCATTGATCTCCACAGGTGATAGCTCGTTTCTGAGAACACTTTTTTAAAATAATAGTCGTATTACAAGTTTTTTTTCCTGTGAACTTGTCCACATATAATGACACGATGCGAAGGTTTTCCAATTTTTTGATTTTTTTGCATTTTTATGCCCGTTTCAAAATGCGGTCAAAACGGCGGGAATGACCGTTCCTAGCTAGTGGTTGAATCTTGGAATTTTTTTGGTGTTTCTCTGATTAAATAGGTAGTTATGTACCTAGAAATGATTTTTGGAAAAAATAAATAGCAAACTATGAGGCACCCATAGTTCAAATTTGACCCGCTTCCAACTGAATCTGCGGGAATTTGTCTTTTTCACGAGAGGTGGATCAAAACTTTTTACACCCCAAACATTTTGTCAATTGTGCATTAAATATGGCCTAGTATTTTTGAAAAATGATTTGGTCCAATTCTGCAATAATTATTTGGGAGGTCCTTCACAAAAAACCTCCTTTTGGGCACTCGAAAAATGGAAAATGGTTTTTTCGTCGAAAGAAAATGAAAACTTCCTTAGGCAACATTGTTTGTCATTCCAATATGCACCCTTGTGCACAATATGAGATCATTTGAACAAACTATGCCTTGAATGTGGCCATAAGATTGATCATTTGGCTTGAAAGCCATTGATCTCCACACATGATAGCTCGTTCCTGAGAACACATTTTTAAAATAATTGTCATATTACAAGTTTGTTATTTTTCCTGGTAACTTGGCCACATATAATGACACAATGTGAAGGTTTCCCAATTTTTTGATTTTTTTTGAATCTTTTATGCCCATTTCAAAATGCAGTCAAAACGGCGGGAATGACCGTTCCTAGCTAGTGGTTGAATCTTGGAATTTTTTGGTGTTTCTCTGATTAAATAGATACTTATGTACCTAGAAATGATTTTTGAAAAAAATAAATAGCAAACTATGAGGCAGCTACAGTTCAAATTTGAACCGCTTCCAACCGAATCGGCGGGAATTTGTCTTTTTCACGAGAGGTGGATCAAAACTTTTTACACCCCAACCATTTTGTCAATTGTGCATTAAATATGGCCTAGTATTTTATAAAATAATTTGGTCCAATTTTGCAACAATTATTTGGGAGGTCCTTCACAAAAAAACCTCCTTTTGGGCACTCGAAAACTGGAAAATGATTTTTTTGTCCAAAGAAAATGAAAACTTCCTTAGGAAACATTCTTTGCCATTACAATATGCACCCTTGTGAACAATATGAGATCATTTGAACAAACTATGCCATGAATGTGGCCATAAGATTGATCATTTGGCTTGAAAGCCATTAATCTCCACACGTGATAGCTCGTTTCTGAGAACACTTTCTAAAAACTAATTGTCGTATTACAAGTTTGTTATTTTTCCTGTGAACTTGGCCACATATAATGACACAATGCGAAGGTTTCCCAATTTTTTGATGTTTTTTGAATTTTTTATGCCCGTTTCAAAATGCGGTCAAAACGGTGGGAATGACCGTTCCTAGCTAGTGGTTGAATCTTGGAATTTTTTTGGTGTTTCTCTGATTAAATAGGTACTTTTGTACCTAGAAATGATTTTTGGAAAAAATAAATAGCAAACTATGAGGCACCTGTAGTTCAAATTTGACCCGCTTCCAACTAAATCGGCGGGAATTTGTCTTTTTCACCAGAGGTGGACCAAAACTTTTGACACCCAACCATTTTATCAATTGTGCATTATTTATGACCTAGTATTTTATAAAATTGATTAGGTCCAATTTTGTAACAAATATATGGTAGGTCTTTCACAAAGAAAACTCATTTTGGGCTCTCGAAAATGAAAAATGTTTATTTTAGAAAAAAAACTCATTTCTCACTACACCTTTTTGAAGATATTTATCTTTTTTCATGTTTGTTATTTTTTCGAAAACTCGTTCACATTTTGGTGACACGATGAGAAGGTTTTCTATTTTCTTTTTGAAATTCTAAGGTCATAAAATAGCTGACATGATTTTGACATATTAATTTTAGTCAACTATGACCAATTTAGATGGTCATAGCATCATACTGCATTCTGATTAGTCCGTAGACGTTTCACGCGGATCATGCATCATACGCCGTCGGATGCTCATGGATCCAACGGCTGTCCTCAACCATTTCACACCAACCCCGAAACCCTAGCTGGTCATTT
>NC_041392.1:634895757-634925104 GCF_002162155.2 Triticum dicoccoides | reverse complement strand
TGCCTCCTCCCTTCCAGATCACCGCTGGCACCTCCCTCCGGTGGAGCTGGCCGCCATCCATGGCCTCCTGCACGCCCCTCCCCTTCCCCCACCTAACCAAACCACACGTCCATGGCCACATCCCCGCTCGATCTCGTCGGGAACGAGGCCACCTGCAACCACCGGCCTCCATCGATCCAACCATCCATCCATGCCTACAGCAGCACTCCCGCCGCCCGTGCTCCTTCCCTAGCAGCGCACCCCGACGCCTCCTCATCCCCACACAGCCCGCGAGGCACCGGCCTCCCTAGATCCGATCGAGGCACCCCGCCATCCTCTCCCTCGTCTCAGCTTTCTCCCAGATCCGATCAAGGCAACACCGCCACCCCCACTCACCACCGCCGACCTCTCCCCTCACCATGCACCTCTCCCCTCGCCTTCCTCCTAGGCTCCAAGGCTCAATGCTTGTGAGGGGGACGCGGTGAGGCCGAGGTGGACGACGGGGTGCTTGTTTGGCTGCTTCCGTGCGGCGGCGGCGAGCCGCGCGCCGAGCACGCTCGCGCCCAGCTCATCTCCTCCTCAGGCATTCCCAACCCCAAGGTATTTTCCTCTCCCGTCGTGCCCCGCATTGAGCCCGTGCTTTTCGCCTTCTCGAGCCAAGGTTCTGACGCTGTCATGCGCTCCTTTGGTGTTCTATTTTTCATGCCCACAGATGTCATCCAAGGCGGTCAAGGTGGTGCTGCCGAAGTCAGTGCACCAGCACTCCACTGCACACATGCGACGATGCAGGCGGCTGCTTAGGGTTCCGGCTAGATGTCGAAGGTGAGGCCCTGACCCGCCCCCAACTGCGCCGCCCCCGCCCGTGACGCCGTCTTTGCCGTGGAGTTCCAAAGTTCAAGGACCGAATCACCGACGGCGTCAGTAACAAGCAGGTTCGACATCTTCCTTGGTTCTTTCCCGTGCATTCCTTTGGTAGCAGCACTAGTAGTATCTGTAATTTGTGCAGGAAATAAATAGTATCTGACTTCTAGGTCTTACAGTAGCATGACAGGCCCATATTTTCTCTTATGAAAATGAACAACCACTCATTTTGGCCATGTTGCAGTCACTTGGAAACATTATCGTAGCCTCTACGCATAGTCTGATAACGCAAAATATCTGCAGTCTGTCAATATTGTAAGAATCTTGGGGCTTAAAATCTTTAGAATAACACCAAGCTCCAGAGTTTCAAGACATCACACCTGTTGCTCGTACCTGCTTGCTGCCAGACAACTAGACAAATAAGCGAATGCAAGCCATCAGGTGACTTGTTTGTGTCTGCTTGCTGCGAAATTAGTCCATCCGCGTGGCTGTCCGGCCATGTAAAAGGAAACCTAGAAGTTTGCTCTGCGTGGAACCGGTGGGTGGGCGCTTATGGACGGATTTTTGCATAGAATGTCTAACATTATTTGGGCTTGCTGATTGTTCATTTTGAGTTGGAGATGAAATTTGTTTGGGCATCATAATCTAGATTTTTATTTTTACCCTTTTGTCAAATTTGCGTCGCACATTCGTTATATATATCAGAATGATTAAGAATCTGAAGGTAGGACTGTTTTTCACTCATCTCACAGTTTCTGGGACGGGTGAGGATCATGGAGTGCTTTGGCTATTCACAACTCGAGTGGACACGGTACTGGTCAGGTGCCATGGTGCCTGGTGCTTGCGTGGTGAGAAGCAACCTCTGGCTAATCCTCGGGTCATGGATGCCCTCTCACTCCCGTGCATTTGTCCCACTAAACCACTGATGTAGCTCAAAGGACACTACAAATCTTCAATCGTATGTGTCATTCCTTCATACTACTATCTCTGTCCCCTTTATTAGCCTCAGATTTGGTTGGTCCTTTGTTCGATCAAATGCACAAATCATATTTCTTCTTGGATGTCTATGTGTGCATTCTCTTAATTCTTTGATTAATGAAAGAAAAATATTGAAAATGTGCATGTTATGACTGGCCAATACACTGAGAAATAATAATGCTATGCAACTTTATCAAGGATCGATTAGTTAGTTACTGGGAGGCATTATCGAATGTTGTTCTTCCCTGCTCTTACCGGCGTCCTTTTAATTCCGTATGAGTTTTTGTAGTTGAAGGAGTTCATTCTGTGCAGCCGGAGGCGTACGAGTTCAAGATCGGCGACCAGTTTTTTCAGAGGCATATATAGTACTGCATTATAAATAAGTTTGTATGTTGTTGGTCTAATTAGTTTGTATGCTGCATCATATATAGTACTACATATCATATATAGTACTGCTAATTAGTTTGTATGTTGTTGACTTAGCTTGACCCAGAACATATCATATAGTACTGCATTATGGTACTGCAAGATCGGTGAGAGAGAGGCATAGTCTAATTGGGAATCCATGTGTGTGCATTTCTGTCTTATTGGAATATGTTGAGTACATATTGGAATATGCTAAATGCTATTGCCTGATATAATATAAGTATGAGCTACAGCTTTATGCATATTTGTTTTGTATTTTTTATAAATGATGATAGTTTGTGCAAGATGTTCACATGTTATTTTATTTTTTGACTAAATTCTCTTATGCCCTTGACTTAGCTTGACCCAGAACAGCAGCATCCTTGATGCGCGTATTGACCTTCACCTCTTTCTTTCTCTCGCAGACTCAAAGGAGACCATACGCAAGGCACCTCCTCTTCGGTTGTGAGAGTGTCCAGGGGTCGTGGGTGCGGCTAATGCCTATGTATGTGGCCGCACTTGACACTCCCCTCTCTTTAAGGGCACATATCATTTTTTTATAACGCTGCTATCTTTTCCCAAGTCTTTATTATCTTGCCTAGCCTTGTACTGATATGTATTGTTTGATGCTAATTACCCAAGTTAGTGCATGATGTTAAGGATAACCTGAGAACACTTGCCCAAGTTTATAAGATATGACATGTGACAGTTCAAACCTGCTTTGCTGCTCTTTCAATGCTTTTATTGTTGTACTGTGCTTCTCTAGTTGTTTGAATGCTTCTGCTGCTAGCCTGCTAGACTGCTACTAGCTTGAATAGGTGTGCACTTGTGCTGGTGGTGGTGTTGCTTGTGTTGCTGCTGCTAATTTAATGGTTATACTCACGCCGCTGTTGATTAAATTCCTATGCTGTTGTTGCATGCTTATGCTACTGATTCAATGCTTTAGAAATTAATTGAATTGAACCTGATTCAATGCTAACGATTTCTCCAACTTGCCAAAATTTTCATAATTGTCTCCTGCCTTGTGATGTTAGTCTCTGTGCACTTACTAGTATTGTTAGTTGAATGGATGGTCGTGGTAGTAGAATAGGAATTTTCTTTAGGTTAGTGCTATAGTGATGTTCATTTCATTACCTAAACTTTGTACCAATGTACCATGTAGGTATGTATAGATTATTATTGTAGAACAACATCAGGTTAATCTGTTGCATTCAAGTTGTTGGAAGTTTTGTTATGCCATGCTTAGTGTTTACTGAATTGGGGCATTTGGGCATGTATGTATAAATTTTAGCCTCTTGAAAGAATATTATTTACTTCCAGTGTATTTCACTAATAACTTATCTAGATCAGGATCTAATGTTGTCGAGGTTGCTGTCGTGGTTCTAAGTCTGACAGTAATGTAGGGGGGTAGGTATGGAGAGGCAAGGTCTTAGCTATGGAGTAGTTGTAAGCACATGAGGTTTTACGAGTTCAGGCCCTTCTCGGAGGAAGTAATAGCCCTATGTCTCGGAGCCCGGAGGCGGTCGACTGGATTATGCGTGTATGAATTACAGGGGTGCGAACCCTTTACACCGAGGAGGGGGTGGCTTATATAGAGTTTGCCGGACCCCTTCGGCCCTCAGTTGTGCAGGGTTTAAAATACATTAAGGTCGGGCGTTACTGGTAACGCCCCTAATAAAGTGCTATGATGACCATAAAAGCTACTTAATAACCGACATTAGCATGCGGAGTGCCTTTAGGTCTTCTGGCCGTCGAGTGGTTGGATCTTGGTCGAGTGATTACTTCTTGGTCGAGTGTCTTCGAGTCTGTCGAGTGGAACACCTCCAAGTCGATTGAAAGGTGATTTGTTCTAGAGATATCCTTAGGTAGGGCAGTTGGGACAGGTCCATGACCCTACCCTAGGTACATAGCTTCATCAGTTGCTGCTGCTGTGACAGAAGATCAGAAGAAGCTTGGAGATGCGCGCCATAGTTTTAGTTGATGTTGCCACCAAGTTTTGGTGCTTGTGTATCTGTTTTTGATCGTACGTGCACTTGTTGGAAGTGCAAATGTGTATGTGCTCTTGTGAGTATTTGACTGGATGATTTCTGGATTTAATCACTTAATTGAGAGATTTATTGATTTTTTGCTGTTCAAATGTGTAAATTGAAATTTGTGAATGAAAAAGACCAAATGTTCTACTTGACAAAATAATATTTGGGCTCTAACAAGGCTGTGGCCCAAACTATAGTGTATCGGTACAGTGTGTATTTTAGAAAAACCAAAAAATAAGCTTAATGAAATGGTTCGCAAAAAGGCCATGTCATAGAAAATAAAAAGGCCAAATTGTTGGGCCAGGCCCATGTAGCTAGCAAAAATTAACAAAAAAAGTATGAAAATGGCTGAATTGTTGGGCTCGGCCCATGTAGAAAACTGAATTGGACCGAGCTAAATATTGTGCCACATCAGCTTGCCACGCTGGATGCCTACGTGGCATGGGGAGGTTGCTAGTGACCAAAACAAAATAGTAGGAATATTTTGGTCGTAAACGTCTACGACCTTCTCACAGAGAAGGTCGTTAATTTCAGTTTATGACCGCCATCTTTTGACCATCTGTTTTTGGTCACAAAAAGGTCAGAAATGGACAATAATGACCATTCAGTGACCAATAGTCAAGGTCACAAGTTGACAAATTTCTTGTAGTGATTATGTCCCCTCCGTCAATAAAAATCTTGTTAGCGGATCTGTTCTGTGTAGAGATGGCTACAAGCTTGTCTTTGAGTCGAATAAATTGGTAATATCCAAGTATGGAACCTTTGTTGGTAAAGGCTATGAGTCAGGAGGCCTGTTTCGTTTATCCTTATCAGATGTTTGCAATAAAGTTGTTAATCATATTTACAACAATAGTGAATCAAACGTGTGGCATTCACGTCTTTGTCATGTTAACTTTGGTTGCATGTCGCGACTAGCCAAATTGAACTTACTCCCTAGTTTCACCACTGTCAAGGGATCTAAGTGTCAAGTTTGTGTGCAAGCAACCTCGTAAGTCTCACACGACTGCGGAAACGAGAAATCTTGCACCACTAGAACTCATACATTCAGATCTATGTGAAATGAATGGTGTTTTGACAAAAGGTGGAAAGAAATATTTCATGACGTTAATTGATGACTCCACTAGATACTGCCGTGTGTATCTTCAGAAATCTAAGGACGAGGCTTTGAATTTTTTCAAGATCTATAAAGCTGAAGTGGAAAACCAACTTGATCAGAAAATCAAGAGGCTTAGGTCCGACCGTGGTGGAGAGTATTTTTCCAATGAATTTGATGTTTTTTGTGCACAACATGGTATAATCCATGAGAGGACGCCTCCCTATTCACCTTAGTCAAATGGGGTAGCCGAAAGAAAGAATCATACTCTAACTGATTTGGTTAATGCCATGTTAGACACATCGGGTCTCTCCAAGGCATGGTGGGGGACGCAATATTGACTGCATGTCATGTCCTAAACCGAGTTCCACAAAGAATAAAGAGATAACTCCATTCGAGGAATGGGAGAAGAAAATATTAAAACTCTCTTATCTATGAACCTGGGGTTGTTTGGCGAAAGTCAATGTGCCAATTCCAAAGAAGCGTAAGCTTGGACCAAAGACCGTGGATTGTGTTTTCCTAGGATATGTTTTTCGTAGCATTGGTTATAGATTCTTGGATGTAACATCTGAGGTACCTGACATGCTTGTCGGTACGATCATGGAGTCAAATGATGCGACTTTATTTGAAGATATCTTTCCCATGAAGGATATGGCTACCTCATCTAATCAGGAGATTCCTAGTTCATCGAACCAGGAACCAATTACAATTACTGAACCTGCCATTTCGATGGAACACTTTGAAAATCCTGTGGAGGAGAACAATGAAGTTCCTATTAGGAGAAAGAGATAGAGGACTTCAATGTACTTTGGTGATGATTTCCTTGTGTATCTCATAGATGACACTCCCAGTTCTATTTCAGAGGCTTATGCATCTGAAGATGCTGACTACTGGAAGGAAGCGGTTCGTAGTGAGATGGATTCCATCTTGGCGAATGAAACTTGGGAGATAACTGATTGTCCTTATGGGTGCAAACCTATAGGATGTAAATGGGTATTCAAGAAGAAGCTTAGGCCTGATGGTACTATTGAAAAGTACAAGGCTTGGCTTGTGGCTAAGGATTATACCCAAAAGCAAGGTGAAGACTTCTTTGATACTTATTCACCTATGGCTCGACTGACCACTACTCGAGTTCTACTTTCACTAGCTGCCTCACATGGTCTTCTCGTTCATCAAATGGATGTTAAGTCTGCTTTCCTAAATGGAGAGTTGTACGAGGGAATTTATATGGAACATCCAGATGGGTTTGTACTAGATGGTCAGGAAGGAAAAGCGTGCAAGTTGCTGAAGTCTTTGTATGGACTCAAGCAAGCACCCAAAAAGTGGCATGAGAAGTTTGAAAGAACTTTAACAACTACAGGCTTTGTTGTAAACGAAGCTGACAGATGTGTGTACTATCACCATGGTGGGGGCGAGGGAGTTATCCTTTGTTTGTATATTGATGACATACTGATTTTTGGAAAAAATCTGAATGTTATTAAGGAGGTCAAGGATTTCCTATCTCGTTGTTTTCAGATGAAGGTTTTAGGAGTGGCTGATGTCATTCTAAATATCAAGTTGTTGAGAGACGATGATAGTGAGATTACATTGCTTCAATCTCACTATGTGGAAAAGATCTTGAGTCGCTTTGGCTATAGTGACTGCAAGCCTTCTCCAACACCATATGATGCTAGCATGCTGCTTCGAAAGAATCGAAGAATTGCTAGAGATCAATTGAAATATTCTCATATTATTGGCTCACTTATGTACTTAGCCAGTGCTACAAGACCTGACATCTTTTTTGCTGTTAGCAAACTGAGTCAGTTTGTCTGAAAACCAGGAGATGTGCATTGGAAAGCTCTAGAGAGAGTTTTGTGTTATTTGAAAGGCACTGCTAATTATGGAATTCACTACACTGGGCACCCAAAGGTGCTTGAAGGGTATAGTGACTGAAACTGGATCTCAGATGCTGATGAGATAAAGGCGACAAGCGGATATGTATTCACTCATGGAGGTGGCGCTGTTTCTTGGAAGTCTTGCAAGCAGATCATCTTAACGAGGTCAACAATGGAAGCAGAACTTACAACACTAGATACAGCTACGATCGAATCAGATTGGCTTCGTCGGCTCTTGAATGACTTCCCGGCTGTTGAGAAACCTGTACCGGGTATCCTTATAAACTGCGGCAATCAAACTGTGATAACGAAAATGAGCAGCTCAAAGGATAACATGAAGTCATCAAGACACGTTCAGAGAAGGTTAAAGTCTATCAGGAAAATGAGAAACTCCGGAGTTATTGCATTGGATAATATCCAAACGTCTAAAAATCTGGCATATCCTTTTACTAAGGGTCTATCACATAATGTGATAGAAAATGCATCGGAGATGGGTATGAGACCCACAATATGAGTTGTTAATAGTGGTAACCTATTCTTTGTGATCGGAGATTTCATGAATTAGATGTGGAAGAGAAGCTGTTGATCAACTGAGAGGAGAGTATCCTTACTATTAACAATACCACTCCTTGAAGATGCAATACTCTTCTAAATTTGCATGGCAGGTTGATGTATATCTTAATGTGTTCTAAGTGGCTCATTTAAGCAGAGATGTTGTCCTGCAGAACATCTTTTGAAGAACACACCTATATGAGTCTGATTGTCAAACTCGCAGTCTATGAGAGTAGGGTTCTCTCTTGTAAACTCATGAAAGGTCTCGGAGTATGACGCATAAGCTTCATCCGTGGGGAAGACCCACGGTAGCCTAGTATCGGTCAAGGCTTTGTGTGAAGCTAGATTCACAGAAAACTTGCAGTTCAAGGCCTAGTCCACTGTTCAAGTTGCTTACTAGTGTAGCATAGAGTTCTAGGTGGAAGTTCAACTTAACAGTCTGCACTGCAGTACCGGTATATAAAACAGTATTTTGGAACTAAAGGCAAATTCTATGTGCCTCTAGGATCTGGTGGGGGATTGCTGGAATTTTATCTATTTATGGGCCAGCCCAATAACAATTTCAGAAATTCCTAATAAATCCTAGAGGCCCACTTAGCCCATTTGTGCAAGGCAAGGGGCACTTCTAAAGTTTAGTCCCACATTGCTAGTTTAGAAGGAGTTGGACCTCTTTATAAGCAAGGTTTTTTCCCCACATGTATGAGCATGAGAACAAGAGGGACATCAACGCGCGCTCCTCCTCCGCCGCCCACCTCGCCATGCCACGCCTCGTCATGACGCGCCGTGCCACGCCGCGGGTTGCGGGAATGAGCCGAGCCGATGTCTAAATAAACATAACAAGTGGTTGTATAAGCTATCTGTAGAGACAGATGCCACATGGGCTCAAATCCTACGGAACAAGTACCTTCATTCCAAAATATTATCCCAAGCAATAGAGAGGCCGACTGATTCGCCTTTTTGGAAAGGACTGATGAGTGAAATCAGCCTTTTTCAACGGGACAAAATTTGTAGTTGGAAATGGGACTACCACGAGGTTCTGGGAGGACACATGGCTAGGGGAGACACCCCTTGCACTCCAATATCCTTCTCTCTATAATATTGTGCAGCGAAGAGAAGCTTACGTTGCAACAGTATTACAGTCTAATCCTCTGAATATTCAATTCAGGAGGACTCTAGCGGGAAATCATTGGGAAGCTTGGCTCCAACTTGTGCGAAGATTGATGGAGGTCCACCTTTCTCAACAACCTGATCAGTTGAGCTGGAAACTAACAAAGAATGGAGAGTTTTTGATTAAGTCCATGTATTTGGATGTTATCAATTCTAGCGCTATTCCTCGTTCGAAACCTGTGCGGAAAGTCAAGGTGCCTTTAAAAATCACAGTGTTTATGTGGTTTGTTCATAAACAAGTCATTCTAACTAAGGACAATTTGGCAAAAAGGAATTGGACAGGATCTATAAGATGTAGTTTCTGTGATAAGGACGAATCCATCAAACACCTCTTTCTCGACTGTCCCTTGGAAAAAAATTGTGGATAACAGTGCACTTAGCTTTTAATATTACTCCTCCTAACACCATCAACACATTATTTGGGACGTGGTTAGATGGGTTAGAATCCGAAACTACGAGACATATTCGTGTAGGAGTATGTGCTTTATTATGGGTAGTTTGAAACTGCAGAAACGATTTGGTTTTTAACAGAATAACAAAAATTCATTTCTGGCAGGTTATCTTCCGGGCCACTACACTCATCAGTATGGGGTCGCTACTCACTCCGACGGAGGCCAGGTAGTGTTTGGTTACTGGATCTATCCGATGGGAGACGGTAGCTCGGGATATCTTCAACCGGTTTGGAAGGCGGCCATGTAATAGGATATGTGTTTAGTTTCCTATCTTATATTTTTGCCTGCCGGTTGGGGCTCTCCCGTCATGTTGCTTTTGCTCTTTGTGAGCTTCTTTACTTTTGAGATCTGAAGACTTTTGCTGAACATTTTGATTATTATTAATAATATGGTTGTATGCATCGTTCTGATGTATAGGTCGGGGCCTGACCCCTTTCGGAAAAAAATGGTAAGCAGAAATAGAAGGAAAAAACCACACAACAAGGTAAAAAGTATGTAGGCATGTCCACCTCACTTGGAGCATGTTCGGTTCACATACTAAGGTTATCATTATTTGCCACATTTTTCTTTGCCATACATGGCTACGGTTAGGTGATCAAAATTTCAGGCACACTTTACCACACTTTTCTGGGTCAGTGACATGGGAGGTCTAGTTTGCATGAATGGAATCTTGCCAAGCATGACTGTAAACCAAACAGGGGACTATCTCAGTCAAAATTTCTTAACTTGTGACCTAACAAAGAGTAGCTTAGTATGCCAAGCAAACACACTCATACTAGCTTTCTTCCTCTTTAGATCCCTCTTGACTAGGTTATAGCTAGAGCCTCGAAGTCCGTTCAATAAGATCTTGGCGTGCAAATTCTTAATTGACATGAAATATGCATGCTGACTTGGTAGCAATTAAACCACTTTAGCTATAGGAAAGTAATGGCTGCACTACCAGCTCAAATATCCGGGTCCAGAGCAACTCGTCCCTTAGGGGAGGCGGGCTTTATAGAAGCCATCTATATGCGACCCGATATCGGCCGGTCGTTGAAGGAGGGCGGCCCCATCCCACAGGAGAGGGATGGTGTTACGGTGTCTCCAGCCATCTCCGACCTTTGACAATGGCCTGGAAGTACGTTGTGGAGACCTGCTGGTCTTACAGTCAAACTATAGATGGGACCATTAGCCATTATGTTAAAAAAATCCAAAAAATAAGATCAACCACCGGCCTCTACATGTTTGATGCATTCATCATATATTGTTGATTATTGAACAATGGCATGCAAAATCTAGCATTATTGCCAATCCATAGTTTGATTGATGAACGTCTCTAGGGGAGATGCAACATATTTTGTAGTGTTCTTGTTAGTTCCTGCATCCATCTCTTGCTTGCTTGTTTCTCTTCATTCTCTATAATACTATGCTTTCTAGTTTTAAAGAGCCCACATTCAATTGAGGACTCCAATTGAAATTGGGTCACCCAATTTTGATCGGATCAACAATTTCTCAAAGCTCTCTCATTTAATTCTATTATATTATACTTTATGCTTCCTAATTTTTAAGGCCTGCCAATTATTTAAGGTCTTCAATTTATAATTGAGTCACCTAATTTTGACTGGGTCAACAATTTCTCAAGGAGCACTCCCATTCAGTTTTTTATTCCATATATTCCCTATTTGAAGCTGTTTCATTCAATTGAGGTATTCAGTTTAAAATTTGGTTTACAATTTTGACTGGGCCAACGATTTTTCAAATCAGTCAGCAGCAACCGTCCTATAAAAATATATCAACCCCGCGCGCCCTCCCACCACCCAGAAAAAGAAGTGCCACCATGTGATATTGTAAGATCAATATAGTACATGCAGTCAACTACGCCGAAATTTCCCCACATAATATATGTTGGTTAGCGTTGGGGTGGATGTGCTCTCTTTTAGGCACAATATACGTTGGTTAGCGGATAACACAAAACGAAACCATGAAAGGCCCATCAAATCACCGCATTATAAATAAAAATAAAACACACTCCATCATCTCCACCACCCGCTAAACTAAATATTCTATAATTCCTGAATATAATGGGTATTAGATTTTTTGTATAGTCAAATTTCTTTAACTTTGAACAAATGCCGAGAAAAAATATCGAGATCCACAATATTAAATAAAAAGTATGAAAATTCATTTGATGATGAATCTAATCATATCGATTTGATATATTTCTCTACAAATTTGATCAAACTTAAAAGGTTTGACTTTTCAAAAAAGTAATATACCTTATATTTTGAAACAGAATGAATAATTCTTTTTAAGAAAGCCAACAACACCAACGGCACAGCAAACCACGTCCAACCCTTCTAGTCATCACTATTTTGTACACAAGTTGATGCAGGGTAATGATGACATGTGGCCGGCAGCACAATGAAGGAGACAGCGCAGCCGGCTATCTCTGGCATCATCGTTATCTCTTGCTATTCACCTCCCTTGCGCATATCAAGTGCAACATGCCCATCAGGCCGGCCGGCCGGCCGGCCATTAATTTTATCTTTTGATCTTAGACTCCAAAGCTGACGGCCTAACTTGTGACATTTATATGACCTCTTGTAAACTATGAGCTATCAGAGACCGGAAGCTTTCAACGCATAACTTGTGGCCATAACAACCCTTTTGGAAGGAACAAGTCTTGCCGATATATTATGTCCCAACATGGTACGTAACAGTGTTTGCTTTGCCGCCAGATGGTGAACTCTGCAGATTTTGAGCTGACGACGGACAGAAATATCACTAGCACAACAACCACTCACACCCACATGACCAACTAATTAAGCAAAGTTGGTATATATATGGAACGCGCAAATGCTACATGGAAACCAAACCAAGAACGCAAGAGGGACACAACAATACGGGCCATTGCCATGAGATTAATATGGTCTACTCTTGTCCTCCTGCTGATCGTCCTTGTGAGCGCCGACGATGAGGCCGCTTTGCTTGCTTTCAAAGCGCAGCTCGGCCATGGCGGCTCACTGGCCTCCTGGAACACCAGCGGTGGCTTCTGCCGCTGGGAAGGTGTGGCGTGCAACCACCGAAGGCCAGCAAGGGTGGTGGCGCTGATACTGAACAAGAGAGGGCTCACTGGAGCACTCTCCCCGGCCATCGGGAACCTCACCTTCCTACGAACACTCAATCTGAGGGACAACTCACTCCACGGGGGGATCCCAACGAGCCTCGGCCGCCTCCGCCACCTAAAGAGGCTCATCTTGGATGATAACTCCTTCTCCGGCACTTTCCCGCCAAACCTGAGTTCCTGCGCCAGCATCACCGAAATGAGACTGAGCAGCAACAAGCTTAGTGGGCTCATCCCGGCTGAGCTCGGCTATAAGCTGACTTTCCTGTCTGTGATGTCACTAAGAAAAAACAAGTTCACAGGGCCCATCCCGGCGTCCCTGGCCAACCTGTCCTATCTACAAACCCTTGATCTCTCCTTTAACCAGCTCACTGGCTCGATCCCATCGGGGCTTGGAAGCATCCATAGCATACAACATTTCGATTTCCATGAAAACCTCCTCACCGGTATGTTTCCACCTTCTCTCTACAACTTATCAATGCTAAAAGTATTTGATGTCGGGTTTAATATGTTGTATGGAAGCATTCCAAATGATATCGGAAGCAAGTTCCCCAAGTTGACAGGCCTTCACTTACCTAGTAATCACTTCACGGGAGCCATCCCTCCCTCAATATCCAACATATCTTCCCTCGTCTATCTTGATCTCGTGACAAATAGCTTTTCTCAGTACGTGCCTCCCACATTGGGGATGCTGGGAGCTCTCGAGTTTCTGAACTTGGCTGACAATAGGCTGGAAGCGAATGACACCATGGGGTGGGAATTCATCACCTCTTTGGCAAACTGTAGCCGACTAGAGATATTGGAACTTAGTGTCAATCCTTTTGGAGGGCAACTACCAGGTTCAATTGTCAACCTCTCAACAACTCTCCATGCCTTAGACCTAATTGAAAATATGATCACTGGGGTTTTTCCTACGGACATAGGAAATCTAGTTGGTCTGACAAGGCTTGTGATAGTAGATACTTTCATATCCGGAGTGATTCCAGAAAGTATTGGTAAGCTAGAGAACTTGATCGATCTAGGCTTGTACAATAATAGATTGTCTGGCCTCATACCTTCGTCTATGGGGAACCTCTCACAGTTGAACAGGCTTCTTGCAGACAATGGCAACTTGGAGGGGCCAATTCCGGCAAGCCTGGGGGAGTTGAAAAACCTTTTTGAACTTGACCTATCAAAGAATTACCATCTTAATGGTTCAATACCAAGAGAAATTTTCAAATTATCCGCCCTTTCTTCCCTTTTGGATTTATCGTACAATTCCCTTTCCGGACCACTTCCTAATGAAGTTGGCAGTTTAAAAAATCTTAACCACCTCATTCTATCAGGAAACCAATTGTCTGGCAAGATACCCAATAGTATTCAAAATTGCTTAGTGTTGGAATTGCTATCATTAGACAACAATTTGTTCCAAGGAAGCATACCTTTGTCACTGAAAAATATGAAGGGGCTTAGTGTATTGAACCTGACCATGAATATCCTCTCGGGTAATATTCCTGATGCCCTTGGAAATATTGGAAACCTGCAGGAGTTGTACCTAGCACACAACAACTTCTCCGGGTCAATCCCATTGGTTCTAGAGAATTTGACATCATTGTCAAAACTGGATGTATCTTTCAATAATTTGCAAGGTGAGGTACCAAACGAAGGTGTTTTTAGAAACATCACTTACTTAGCGGTTGCTGGGAACATCAATTTGTGTGGTGGTACACCTCAACTTCACTTGCCTCCATGCTCAACAAGACCCTCAAGCATGAAAAAAAAAAGATGCGAAAGTCTCTTGTAATTTCTCTAGCGGCAGCTGGAGCAATCTTGTTGTCACTTTCAGTTATTCTCCTTGTTTGGATACTTTGCAAGAAGCTCAAACAAAGCGAGAAGACAGTAGCACACAATTCAGTTGTTGATGACCATTACAAGAGAATCCCCTATCATGCATTATGGAGAGGAACCAATGAATTTTCAGAACTCAACCTACTCGGGAGAGGAAGTTATGGTGTGGTTTATAAGTGTGTTTTGGACAATGAACACAGAACATTGGCTGTCAAGGTGTTTAATCTTGGTCAATCCACGTATTCAAAGAGTTTTGAGGCGGAATGTGAGGCCATGAGAAGGATACGACACCGTTGTCTCATTAAGGCCATTACTTCTTGTTCGAGCGTCAACCACCAAGGTCAAGAGTTCAAGGCATTGGTTTTTGAGTTCATGCCCAATGGTAACTTGGATATTTGGCTTCATCCAAGATGCCAAGAGCCTATTTTAGACAACACACTCAGCCTTGCCCAGAGGCTTGATATTGTTGTTGATATTGTGGACGCAGTGGAATATCTGCACAACTACTGTCAGCCACCGGTGATCCACTGCGATCTTAAGCCAAGCAACATTCTTCTTGCTGAAGACATGAGTGCACGAGTTGGAGACTTTGGCATATCAAGGATCCTTCAAGAAAATACAAGTGCGGAGATGCAAACTTCATATGGGTCAACTGGAATTAGAGGTTCCATAGGCTATGTTGCTCCAGGTGAGTGACTGAATCTCTTGTAATTTTAAATTTTACTCTTCACTCGAATATGGCATGCTAACCACAAAACTTTGCACAATTGCAGAGTACGGAGAAGGCTATGCGGTCTCTACAGCTGGTGATATTTATAGCCTTGGCATATTGATGCTTGAGATGTTTACTGGAAGGAGTCCAACAGAAGACATATTCAAAGATTTATTGGATCTGCATAGGTTTGTCGAGGATGCTCTTCCAGATAGAACACTGGAGATAGCAGACCCAACAATGTGGCTGCACAATGGACAACATGATAACAATGCAAGTATTAGAATCCAGGAGTTGTTGGTTTCAGTCTTGAGGCTTGGCATAACCTGCTCAAAGCAGCATCCTCGAGACCGAGCACTGACAAGAGATGCAGCAGCAGAGATGCACACAATAAGAGATGTGTACCTCAAGTTCATAGCGGAGCATGGAGAAGAACGAGAATCCTCGACGAGAGAAATCCAGAACAACTTTGAATAAACAATCTTGTACAAGGCATGATACTTCATAATAAATCTGCATGTATCGTTTCAGATGGTAATTGTTCTCGGAGGTATGATGATTTACAACTGTGTGAACTAAATGCATAAACATGGTGTTTTGCAATAATGCACTACAGCAAGTTGTAGAGAGATTCATAAATCAAGCAGTGTGATTGTTTTCCAATTATCAAAATACATGTGCGAACAACATTATTGCAATATAAGTTGTAGATCAAGAGTCGTAGAGAGTTACCGATGAGCAAAACGATCACATTTTATTTCTTTACATCTAAGAGCATATTAAAATTTGCCTACATCTAAACAAAGTGCATCGTATCAGATCAATAACACTAGAATAAACACAAACATATTTTATTTTGTCAACAAGCTTCCTTCCTTCATTAATTAATAGTGACTAGCCACGGACCCGTGCGTTTGCACGGGCTAGGTATTTGTTATTTTTTAAACCCATATTATAGAAGATAGTGATTCATAAGGGGCGTATATTTCTACGAATAAGTTTTCCTTACGTTGTACTGATCGATGAACTAAATTTGGTGTTTAAAGATATATGCTTTGAGATAGCTTGCTACCTGCAGATATGTATATTGTTTATATTTTAATTGTATGAACACAGATAATTAGAAATCACGATTTGAACACTAACTATCTCAGATTAGTCATGTTGTCGTTGTTAGTCCTTTATGAAACGAATAAGAAAAACATCACCTATTAGTGATATGGATGTAGTATTTTATGTTGGAAAACTACTATGTGCAAAAAAGATGTTTCCTTGATCATAAGTTTTTACTGATAAATAATCCCGTTCTAAGAGTAAATCAACAATGCTTCTTACTCAAGTGAACCAAATAATTTGAATTAAACGACATCATAATTTAAGAAATTGCAAATAGGAGAACACCATATATAACTTATAGTCACCGAAAGTAATGGAAAATCTGTAATAAAGCAGATTGTGCAGTATATGCCCTTGTGCCACATTTTCAAATACAAATATGTATAAACATGATTTTATTTATTGTGGAGGGGAATATTTTAGAGGCTCAGTCATTTCCATCCTTCATTTCTCAGCGGCTCAGATTGGTACATCACACTCATTATACAAAATTAAACCAAAGGAATGTTTCTTGATCCTTGGTCTTGTATTGATAGTGGGCATAGATTTTGAAAGAAAGTTTCATCCTATAAATTCTTCTAGTCATGTTTCTATACGCAGTACAGAGACAAAGAGGACTTGCCAAGAGTCTATTTTGGATAGTTAAGTTAAAAAAGGAGGGGAACTTTTGGTCTATGGGGACATATGCACCCTATATGGGAAAAAAATTAGTAATTCAACAAAAAGTCGAAAATTCCTGAAAATATTTTTGAAATAAACTTCACCTTCTATTGTACTCGTGAGAAATAAAATCCACAAAAAAAATATCCTTTTGACTTCTTTTCAAAAAAGACAACTTTTTGGCTAAAATAGTGTGAATAGTGACCTATAATAGCAAATAAATTTTGTCTTTTTTGCTGTGAGGTCAACTTTTGTTTTTTTTTCATCGACATTTATATATCAGTGCAAAAGTAAGTCAAGTGTTTTGTCAAAATAGTTCTTACCTATTTTGACTTTTTATTAAAATATTTAAAAAAAATCCCCATATAGGGTGCATATACAACCAGGAACCAAAGTGTATTTCCCAGTTAAAAAACGCATACTTCATCCTAGCATCCTGCGTTGACGATCATATATTGTGTGCGCTGTCTCTTATGGATGTTGACCACTTTTTGTAGCATGTGTAGGAGAGAAAGGAGCAAAGAAGGCATGTAAAATAATAGAAACATCAGTGGTAATGTATGGCTTGAACATCTATGACCACACCTATGTAATTTGATGCATCGGTGGTTTAATGTGAAACTGTTGTGTATGTCTGGTCGATGTATTTAACTGTGGAGGATTTTTCAGTCAAAATGAAATTCATCGATGACGGTGCGTAACTGATCAATTTGTGTGGTGTTTAATCGATGTACACTGGGGAAGCCGGAGTTAAATCGAAAAAAAAAGAAGTAGAAAAACAATGATGATCAAGTTGCTTTTTTGACCTGGCTTTTGAATGAGAAAATAATTGACCAAAATGGGGTTGATCAAGTACATGATTACTTCTGAATACTTTATTCTTCACGTACTGGTCGAAAAGCACCTGATTTATATATTAATTCATCACCATCAGTCTTCGTGCAAGCGGATCATGGTTTGGAACTCTGGATGGATTTTTGTTACATCATCCTCTTTATATAGACACGTCAGAGTTGAAGGCCTGATTAGCCGAATAAACATGGCTATAACTATGACCAAACCCTAATAATAAAATTGGAAGGGTATTTATCTTGTTTTAATAGTAACATAAATCTTAGGTTAAGATAGATCAATAGCATGAAGAATTTGAACTTACAGCATGTGTTAAAGTTTAACGCCATGTGCATATCAATCTGTATTGGAGCAGAAGTCTTAATCCGAGTTAGATATGTGAATTTAGGATATAGCTTGTAATCACACGATGAGATCAAATTAACACAAAGAAATACAGTAATAAGCACTATACATGCACGTTGCAACCAATTGATTCCACTTGTGTTCTCTTGTGAGCATGTTTCCACCTGGCCATAAATCCATCAGGCTAGCTAGCCTCCATGAAGATCCATCCAGCTGCCTGCTTCGAGCTACTTCTCCGTAGGTGCGCATCTGACGAAACTAACAACATGTACGCATATAGGTTTAATATATGTTAAGCCATCGGCATATATCAATGGACGCATAGCTACAGTAATATCAATGTGCATACCTACTCATATATGTATTACTATCATCTGGGCAACCCTGTGGTCGGCTTATAGGGAACGAACATCCGGTACTATTATTTCATGGCACTTGTACGTCACCTTCAATGTCTAATGCACCCATGTGTTTGACGGCCAGCTGTCCCATCAATGGTGTGGGCAATTCTGAGCTAGTCCAACCTCATTTACATCTGCTAAATTATATTACGTAATGTATATACTATTTTGTAAAAACAAAATAAATATAATACCACTGTAATTAGTTTTACGAAAACTCAAGAAACTTGCAATTATGGTAACGTCCCTAGAATCAACAATCTTAGGAATATCACCTTCACCTCCCGCGCTCCCGCCGCCTGCTCGTCCTCCATAGTTGATCCTGTGCTACAAATTCCAACATAGGCCACACCTTACTGGACCAAATTCCTGAATAGTTTCATAACGTCATGGATGAGATGCTCCTACCAAAATTAACTGAATCCACTTGTGGTGGAATCGAACAGCAGGAAATAAGGACCGGCACCGGGTGCGCTCAAGTTAGAATCCAAATAGACGGAGTGGATGGTGGATTATGGAGGCCATGCATGCTGTATTGGTGAGACATGAAACGGCGACCTCTAGGGTGACATCTAAAGTCGAACATATTAAAAGAATCTTCGTGTACACACGGGACTGGCAGTTCGTGAAAATCCCAGCATCTTCAACGTCGAACGACGACGGCCGACCAATCTGCTTGAAACTAACGTACGTGCACCTCCTCCACTGCAGCACTAAGCTTTAAATCGATTCATTGTAGGACTAAAAAATATTGAACTATTACATCATGGTAGCTTGGAACAATTAAAAGTTGAAGAAGGGAACCTGAACCAGATTGGATTGGACCGCATCATGATTTACGACCTTGTCGTTCCGGCTGCAACCAAGCCAGACTCCTCCGCTGAAAAATTATCTACAGTGATTCGGTAGATGATTTAATGAATTGATCTGCATGCTCCCTCTAGTTGAAACAACAAAAGAATGGAAATTGTATCAACATATCTGATTGATAAATACAGAAGAGAAATTAGTGGAGAACCTCCTATGCATCAATATCGTTGAAGCCCTTAGCAGCACCCTTGACCTTCTTGCTTCATTACTTTAAACTCCTTGACCCCTGCACAACACGTTGAAGGCCTGCAGCACTGACGACCCCATGTATAGGAAGTATAATACATGCATGCATTGTTCCTCGTTCAATCTGACTGATGGCTAGGCATAACATCTAGACCAGGGACCAAGATCGATCAAGCCAGCTTTCTGCACTTGTACCTAGCCAGAAGATCAATGAAATGCTGAGCACATGTACTTGTGCGTCTTGCAGGAATTTATCGGCAATAAGAAGCGCGAGGATGGCCGACGGCGTTCTTTCTCTTCCTAGGATTAGCGATAGATGGGTTTTCCTATTACCACATAGTCAATGGTCTATCTATTTTTTTTTCTATTTTCTTTGTCAATCTGAGCCATTATAATTCGTGCCCACATAATCCAATTTTTTTCTTTGGTTGGCGTGTCAAGGTTGTTTTGTTTTTCTAAAGGTATAAGCTTTCGTGGAGCATTAGAAAGATTGAGGTTGATCCTTCCTTCAAAAAGAGATTGAGATGAGTTTTTAAGCTGTCGTGGAGCATTAGAAAGATTGAGATTGATCCTTCCTTGAAAAAAAATTGAGATTGAGATGAGTTTTTTTTCTGGAGATTGGTCCATCAAAGAAAAAAGATGGAGATTGAGATGAGATTTTTTTCTGCCGTTTCCAGGTTGATCTAGACCGTTATAATTCGGCCCCACCAAATTAACGGCTCGTAAATTCTAATTAATGTGGGAATTTCTAGGGAGTCTAGGATTAGTATAGGTATAGATAGATATAGATATAGATAAGGTAGTACAACCTACAACCATCATAAAGATAGAATCCACAAGCGCTTGTACAGACATACTTTTTGTTAACAGAGTATATACCGCCCATGTGCACAAACAAACATATGAAGGTAGTAGGCAGTAGCAGCACAGAAATCTGTCGAAAATCTGATTGTCAAAAGAAGAAGAAAAAAATATGTCCAAAGAAATAATCAGAACCCACACAGCCTAGAATTCATGAGTACCAAAAGTTTAAGGAACAGAACAGTTTCCAAAAAGCAGGTTCAGGTAATCCATATAACTAGAGGTTAAACCATCCAACATCTATTCCCATTAGCTACTTCATAGCAACTGACAGCGGCTAGTAAAAGTACCAAGTACTCGGTACCTAGGGGAATCTGGAGAGCATTTGCTTGTACAACACAACTAGCAACTAATCGTTTGTTATCGAAGCCATTTCATTGGCAACGATATTAGAAAAATGTACTGTAAACTGATTTAAATCTTGGTGTTGTGCAGTAGCACTATAGCAACAATAGTTGTCAGCAATTGCGTTTGCTTTTTAAAATTCAAAAGACTACAGAATTCGCATCATCAATCCAATATGCTAGCAACATGAATGAATTTGTGGCTCCAAGCAAATCGGCTGTCAGTCAGTCAGACAGTTTGTTAAGAGAGTACATATTGTCCATGTTTTGAAACAAATACAGGAAGGCAGTAGGCATTTGGAGGGAGCAGAAACTTACCCAGATAATATTTGGCATACCCAGTAACAGATTAAAGTGTATATTTAACAGCGCAAGCAAGTCGACTCGAGAAATCAAGAACAGTGTTCCATAAATAAGCTAGTACAAAACATGATCCTTCATAACGAAGATATATGTATCTTTCCAGTTAGTAATTATTCTCAAAGCTATGTTGCTTTACAACTAAACCAAATAAATGCAGAACTAGGGCAAGTTCTAGAGAGTTATAAGATTGCTAGTGGACCCATTGAGCCAAATGGCGCAGAGGCACGCTAAATCCATGTGCGTGATGAAAAAAATATCCAAGTTTAATCCCCTTTAATAGGAAACATGGTGGATTATTGTCTACAATAAGATATATATATACACATTTAATGTAGCACAAAATATTTGCTACCATGTTCTCACTGAAAATATTTGTATTTTTGAGTGACTGTGTGTTTGAGCAAAAAAATACATAGGCTTTTGTAATATATGTACCTTTAAAATCATGAGTGCTTTCAAAATATTTTTCATTAGTTAGGAGCTTTAGGTTTGAGCAAACATGTATGGTTGGAACTTTAGCCCCTCTGTATAAGAATAACGAAGAAGCATCAAACATTGAATAGCAGATGAACAATAGTTTGAAACGTCTCCATAATAGCAATAGCTATTGTGTATGGCATTTGTTTTATAACTATCAAACATGCCTAAAACATCATTTCTATTGAATCTGCATAACAAGTATTCATGGTAAAGGACACCATCCCTTATTAAGGAAAAAAGAGGGATTCATCAACAGTTCAACACTAAGCATCGACCACTTGCATGGTGGTAGGAGCAAGTTGGAATGTGTCATCAAGTCTCTAAGTTGCGGTACATATCGTGAAGCCATGCTCCATGGTCAGCAATGGATCGTCAACATCCTCGCTACAACTACTCTCAAAATAAAAAAAAATAAAAAACCAAAACTCAAAACCAAAACAAACAGGGAATAAACCAGACAACATCAGTATCAATAATGGCAAGCAAGAAAAAGTTTAAAGGGACCTTAAATGTATTGAAGCATCTTTTCAAATGCTTCCGTACTCAGGTCATGCTCCTCAAGAAATGGGAGATCCAGAGATTCATGCGCTCGACTCTTACCTTCAAGGAAGTGCGCTGTTTAAAATAGCCTGGTTTTAAAATACTCTAACCTTGAGGTTAAATCACCTGATGGCAGCGAAAGATTCTATCATCTAGTTTTACAGTGAGATCATAAAGATCATCTGAACATGACACAACTATTCAGCTCCTATTATTTAAGCTCACACTATTTAAACCTAGCCTGCCAGAATCATATAAAGTAAACACCTTCTTGAGGGTGACATGCCAATCAGCCTATAACTCCTAAATGAGTACAAAAATGTGCATAGAGACAAACATGATGGCTTTTGTAATGTGCAAGTATATATGTGCAGCATAAAAAGCTGCAATTCATAAGAATGGATCACTTCTACTTAAATATAACATTTGTATACATCATTGGTTTCAGAAGCTACGGTCTGACAGAGTTGATGCAATTTTCTACTAGCGCAACCAACAAGCCATACACAGGGTGATCGCACTACAGTCAGAGAGCAGGTGCCTTGGCCGATGGAACCCCCATCATGGCAAAAAATACGGCTGTGAAGGAGGTGAACCCAGATAGAGCAACGATGAGAGAGCACAGGAAACAGACAACCAAGAAAGAGGATAACATGATGGGCAAAAGCACATCCACCCAGGAATGACTCTAAAGGTTCAGAAATTGTAATTGGTAACTAATTACTATGATTACAAAAAAATTAGTAAAATCGGTATCCTAGATCAAAATCATGATATGCCTATAATACGCTCAACCCGGGTCCTTGTAGTTCTTTAGTTTCAGAGATTTTCACTAATCGAGGCTCCTTATCGAATTTAAACAATGAACCCCATTTAGCTTAGAAGTACCTAAAACAAAAACGAGCAAATCAAGTTTTTCTTAGAAGAATAATATACTCAAGTTGAAGAAGCCGCTCTCAGGAATGGGGTCGTGGAGGCTGGCCCATGTGCGGAGAAGCGTAAGGAAGGCGAGGGCGAGTACTACAGCAAGACCGAGGAGAACCTGACGGCCTACACAAAGTCGTTTCAGAGGTTGCATCCTAAGTCGGATGTTGTTGACCCCATCCAGTCGCAGGCTGATGAGACGACGGTGGTGGTCATCCAGAGTACCATGGCTGCTACCCGTGCCTCAATGGCATGATCACTCCTTCTATCGCCTACACACGGCTCCGAGCTACCAACCCGAGCCCGAGCGGGAGGACGGCCCATGCGCAGCTGAGCCTAGCCAGCCTGCATGTTGTAAGAATTTCCCCCCTTATCTTCTTTCTTTCTCGCTTTATTTTCACAATTGCTATGATTTATGGGTTTCATCATGTCATATTGTAGGCATAACGTTGAAACACCCCTGTGACACTGCGGTGATGTAGCTCTCTATTAACAATTGTCATTGACTTAGACCGTCGGGTTATCTGCCTGGCTAAGGTTTCATCCTCAGGTAACTCGCCTCGGGTCATATAAGCCAAATAAGGGACTGTCCAATCCGGAATTACATGAAGAGCCGCCACCAACTAAGCTTCCGGGTCAGGAATAGCCAAATCCTCCTCTGTAGGTGACTTAACGACGGGTTATGCAAAACATCAAGAAAGACATTAGGCGGCACCGGTTTACGTTGAGAACCCAACCGGCTTAAAGCATCCGCCGCTTCATTTTCCTCCGATCAACATGCTCAACTTGATAACCCTTGAAGTGACCAGCAATAACGTCCACCTCTCGTCGATAAGCCGCCATGAGTGGATCCTTGGAATCCCAAGTACCAGAGACTTGCCGAGCCACCAAATCTGAGTCGCCAAAGCACCTAACCCAGCTTAACTTCATCTCCTTAGCCATCCAAAGACCATGGAGCAAAGCCTCATATTCAGTTGCATTGTTAGTGCAAGGGAACATCAAAAGGAGAACATAACAAAATTTATCACCTCGAGGGGAAGCGAGCACAACTCCAACCCCCGATCCCTCCAATTGCATGGACCCATCAAAGTGAATAGTCCAATATGTGTTATCTGGCTTTTCCTCAGGCATCTGCAGCTCTGTCCAGTCATTGATGAAATCCACCAGCGCCTGAGACTTTATGGCCGTGCGAGGCATATATTTCAAACCATGAGGACCAAGCTCAATGGCCCACTTGGCTACCTGACCTGTGGCTTCTCTATTCTAAATAATGTCCCCTAAAGGAGCAGAACTAACCACAATGATGGGATGACCCAGAAAATATTTCTTAATCTTCCGACTGGCCATGAACACCCCATATGCAAGCTTCTTCCAGTGCGGATATCTTTGCTTGGACTCAATAAGCACCTCATTGATGTAGTAAACCAGCCTTTGAACTGGATATTCCTTGCCTGCCTCCTTCCGTTCCACCACAATAGCTATGCTAACAGCCCGGGCATTGGCTGCTACGTACAACAATAATGGCTCTTTATCAACAGGAGCAGCCAGAATAGGCGGCTCAGCTAGTTGCTTCTTCAAGTCCTCAAACGCTTCATCAGCGGCATCACTCCAGACAAAGTTATCTATCTTTTTCATCATCTGATACAGAGGGATGGTCTTCTCTCCCAACCGGCTTATGAGCCGGCTTAATGCCGCAGTACGACCCGCTAGATGTTGCACATCATTGATGCACGCTGGTTTAGCCAGAGAAGTGATGGCTTTGATATTCTCCGGATTATCTTCAATGCCCCTGTTAGATGGCAAAAAAACCAAGAGCTTGCCTGCCGGCACACCAAAAACACACTTGGCCGGGTTAAGCATCATTTTATAAACCCGGAGATTATCAAAGGTTTCCTTCAAGTCATCTATCAATGTCTCTTTTTCTCTGGATTTCACCACAATATCATCCACGTAAGCATGAACATTGCGCCCAATTTGACCATGAAGGCAATTTTGCACACATCTCTGATAAGTCGCGTGGGCACTGTTGAGCCCAAAAGGCATAGACACATAGGAGAAGGCTCCAAAGGGAGTTATGAAAGTTGTCTTCTCCTGGTCCTTAACTGCCATCTTGATCTGATGATAACCAGAATAAGCATCCAAAAAACTCAAACGCTCACAACCCGCCGTAGCATCAATAATCTGATCAATACGAGGGAGAGCAAAAGGATCAGCCGGACAAGCCTTATTCAAGTCTGTGTAGTCCACACACATACGTGGCGTTCTTTTTAAGTACCAGCACCGGGTTAGCCAACCACTCTGGATGGAAAACTTCAACGATAAACCCGGCCGCCAAGAGCCGGGCCACTTCCTCTCCAATGGCCTTCCGCCACTCTTCGTTAAACCGGCGGAGAAACTGCTTAACCGTCTTAAATTTTGGATCAATATTAAGAGTGTGCTCAGCGAGTTCTCTGGGTACACCCGGCATGTCTGAAGGCTTCCATGCAAAGATGTCCCGGTTCTCAAGGATAAACTCGATGAGCGCGCTTTCCTATTTCGATCCAGATTAGCACTGATATTGAAGTGCTTGGATGAATCGCCAGGAACAAAATCAACCATCTTGGTATTATCTGCCGATTTAGACTTTAAGACCAGATCATGCTCTGTAGTTGGCTTTTTCAAAGATGTCATATCCGCCGGATCAAAATTGTCCTTATAGAATTTTAACTCTTCCGTTGCACAAACCGACTTAGCATAAGCCGCATCACCTTCTTCGCATTCTAGAGCTATCTTACGGCTCCCATGCATTGTAATGGTCCCCTTGTAACCTGGCATCTTGAGCTGCAGATAAACATAACAAGGCCGTGCCATGAACTTGGCATAAGCCGGACGTCCAAACAGAGTGTGATACGAGCTGTGAATCTTGACTACTTCAAAGGTCAATGTCTCTGACCTAGAGTCATGATCATCTCCAAAAGCAACTTCCAGAGCTATCTTACCAGCTGGGTACGCCGACTTACCAGGCACCACGCGATGTTTGGCGGCTTAATATTTTTATCAGTCAACCCCATGCGATGGAAAGTTTCATAATAAAAGATATTGATACTGCTCCCTCCATCCATGAGTACCTTGGTAAACTTATACCCTCCGACCTGAGGTGCGACCACCAAAGCCAAGTGCTCGGATTATCAACCCCAGGTGGGTGATCTTCCTGACTCCACACAATGGGTTGCTCAGACCAGAGCAAGTAACGGGGAACCGCTGGCTCAATGACATTGACTGCCCTCTTATGAAGCTTCTGGTCATGCTTACATAAGCTAGTGGTGAAGACATGATATTGTCCACTATTCAACTGCTTCGGGTTGCTCTGATAACTAGACTGTTGTTGTTGTTGACTCCCCTGACTACTCTGTTGATTGTAACCACCCTGGTTACCATGATTACCTTGATTTCCTTGGAATCCAGAGTTAGAGCCGCCACCGCCAAAACCTGGTCCGTGAGAACTGGATCCTGAACCGCCACCTGGCCCATGACTGTCTTGAAAAATATTGGAATTCTTGTACTCCTTCATAATGTAACAATCCTTCCAGAGGTGCCCAGACAGTCTTTCTCGTGTACCATGTCTTGGGCGGGGCTGATTTAGCTTCTGTTCAAGATTGAAGCCGGATCCTCCGGCCCGTGGGGGCGGTTTACCCTTACGACGCTGACCATTATTCTGCGCATTGGTGTAAGCCACAAAGTCAAAACTATTATCAAATTTGCGCTTACCTTGCCTCCCTGGTTCGCTGGGTTAGGCTGCTGCCCCTTTATGTTGCTGCTCTTCTTTCCCTTTCCCGGCTTTTCGTCATCAGACTCGGGGTCCTTGGTACCATCAGAGTCAGCATACTTAACCAGAGCCACTATCAGTGTCCCCATGTCATTGCAGTGGTGTTTGAGCCGCCCTAATTTCTGCTTTAGGGGCGTGAAATGGCAATTGTTCTCCAACATCAACACTGCTGAGTCGGCATTGATGCGATTCGACGAGTGCAAGATTGTTGAGACCCGGCGCACCCAATGGGTTGTCGACTCACCTTCTTCTTGGAAACAGGAGGCTAAATCCACAATTGACATGGGCTTATTACATGTATCCTTGAAATTCTGGATGAACCGGGCTTTTAACTCGGCCCATGACCCGATGGAATTGGCTGGGAGCCCCTTCAACCAAGTGCGGGCCATTCCTTCCAACATCAGGGGGAAATATTTAGCACACGCAGCATCGCTGACATCTAGCAATTCCATGGCCATCTCATAACTCTCAATCCATGCCTCAGGGGGTAAATCGGCTTTATAGTTAGGCACCTTGCGAGAACCCTTGAAATCCTTGGGCAGACGCTCATTACGTAGAGCCGGCACTAAGCATGGCACACCCAAATTCCTAAAGGTTACCCCTGGCTCCACAAAGGTGGTTGGATGAACCAGAGTAGGTTAACGGGCCGCATACTGTGTTGCCAGCTCGGCCTCTCGACGTGCTCTACCTTGATCCACTACATTCTTAGCATCAGTGCCACCACCCGCCGGGTCATCTGCACGAGGCGGGTTATGATTCCGCCCACTGCTTGACATAGCCGGGTCATCAATATGCCTGTTGTAACTCCGGCTCGGGCATGGGGTGGAGTGAATCCTGTCACGACTGTAAGAATAAGCCTGCTACTATACGAGTGATGTCTGAAGGAGCTCTCTAGCCCTTCGTGTTTCAACCGCCATCGGTGACTCGCCTTCGACCGGGAGAGCCGCCAATCGTGACGCCGCAGCAATCATGTTATCCAAAGGGTTAGAGTAATGACCCGATGGCGTCGGCATGTGCTGTGGCGGGTTATTGTTCTGACGAGGTGGGTCCGTCATGCGCAGCCGAACCGGCGTGCCCGTCCCAGGTGCTTCGACCCGGTTTACCACTGCCGGGTTACTGGTTCCTGCTCCTAGCGTGTTAAAGAGATTTCTTGCTTCATAAACTGAGGGCAGACGAGTCTGATGCCTCCTCCTCCTGAATTCGTTTGAAGCATTCTGATCTAGCATGAGCCGGTAAGACTGCGACTGAATCCATTGCGCATGTGCATCCAAAGCAGCCCGCTCCTCGGCCATCCTAGTGTTTTCTGTGGTTAGCTCCTCCTTGGCATGTGCTATCTCATCATGTAATTTTGCGATCGCCACATTATGCTGATCTTGATCCCTGGGTTAACCACCGCTGTTAACACTGTTGTCAGCTTATCCAGCAAGTCTGTTAAAACCTGAGCCGGTGGGCGCTCAGGGCCTCTTGCCTCGGCAGCCGTTGTCGTTGCTGACCTAGAAAATAGCTCTGCCGCAGTCGATGAGTGATGCACGGGCTGTGTACCGACCATGAAGATTGCAACCCGGTTCGGCGGCTCGCAGGGGTCCGGAATACTGTCGCCATCGGAACAGCCCCCAAGCCGGCCGTCTTGCAGCTGATACAATGACCCGGTCTCACCGGTGGATGATTCATCATCAGAATAAACGACCGTGTCACCACCAGATGTCGATCTATCCTCAGGTTCTTCTCCATGGATAAATCCCACGAAGGTACGATTCATGGCAGGCCGAGCCCGGGCGGGTCTCGCACGCTGAGCCGTCTCGATGATGTCGGTGCAGATGTCCGGCTTAGGGCTAGGTTCGCTGATCTTGCCGATGAAGACGTGAATTCCGCCGAAGGGGACCTGATACCCGTACTCGATTGAGCCGGCCTCGGGGCCCCAGCTTGCATCGTCGATGTAGAGCTTGTCGCAACGACTCTTGGTCATCCGGCCCACGGCGTATTCCTTGATCCCTTCGAAGCTGCCCTCTAAGAACTTGAAACTATCATGCGATAGCCCCACGGTGGGCGCCAACTGTCGTGGAATTGTCACGGCAGATGTCCTAGTGCCTGGACTTAGTCATGGAGCCATCGCGATGAGGTTGGATTAAAGGGGTTAATCGGGACAAAGGACAGGAGGAGTTTATACTGGTTCGGCCCCTTATGGTGAAGGTAAAAGCCTAATCCAGTTGCAGGTGGTATTGCTAGGGTTTCGATGAGCAGGGAGCGAATATGCTTGACCCGGCTCTCAATCTGTTCTTTTCTTGCCCTAAGCCGCTGCTCGGTCGTCCCCTTATATACACGGGTTGATGCCCTGCGGCCTACAGAGTCCCGGCCAGCTTATACAATGTATCCGACTCGGTGACCTTTCTTACATGCCTTACCATACAAGTTTATATACATGGCGGTTTATATTTGTGGGCCTTAAGCCGCCTTCAGGTTTGGGCCTTCTACTAAGCCTATCTATGAACCGCCATTGTTAATATGCTCTTGGGCTTCATTAAGATGAACCGTCATAGGGATGACCCGGCCCCTCCTGGGCAAGT
>NC_041392.1:634880276-634895353 GCF_002162155.2 Triticum dicoccoides | reverse complement strand
GCATCAACACTCATCGGACCGCATACATCAGTATGTATTATTTCCAACTAGTCTATTGCTTGCTCCATTGTTCCGGAGAATGGAGTCTTAGTCATCTTGCCCATGAGGCATGGTTTGCAAGCATCAAGTGATTCATAATCAAGTGATTCCAAAAGCCCATCAGCATGGAGTTTCTTCATGCGCTTTACACCAATATGACCTAAACGGCAGTGCCACAAATAAGTTGCACTATCATTATTAAACTTATATATTTTGGCTTCAATACTATGAACATGTGTATCACTACTATCAAGATTTAGTAAAAATAGACCACTCATCAAGGCTGCATGACCATAAAAGATATTATTCATATAAATAGAACAACCATTATTCTCTGATTTAAATGAATAACCGTCTCGCATCAAACAATATCCAGATATAATGTTCATGCTCAACGCTGGCACCAAATAACAGTTATTCAGGTCTAAAACTAATCCCAAAGGTAGATGTAGAGGTAGCGTGCCGACGGCGATCACATCGACTTTGGAACCATTTCCCACATGCATCATCACCTCGTCCTTAGCCAATCTTCGCTTAATCCGTAGCCCCTTTCACTTTGCCGTCCTTCTTCTCCGCCAAATACTTGGGGCAGTTCTGCTTCCTGTGACTAGTCCCTTTGCAGTAGAAGCACTCAGACTCAGGTTTAGGTCCAGACTTGGGCTTCTTCACTTGAGCAGCAACTTGTTTGCCGTTCTTCTTGAAGTTCCCCTTCTTCCCTTTACCCTTTTTCTTGAAACTAGTGGTCTTGTTGACCATCAACACTTGATGCTCCTTCTTGAGTTCTACCTCTGCAGCCTTTAGCATTGTGAAGAGCTCGAGAATCGTCTTATCCATCCCTTGCAAATTATAGTTCATCATGAAGCTCTTGTAGCTTGGTGGCAGTGATTGAAGAACTCTGTCAATGAAACTATCAACTGGAAGATTAACTCCCAACTGAGTCAAGTGATTGTGGTACCCAGACATTCTGAGTATATGCTCACTGACAGAACTATTCTCCTCCATTTTGCAGCTGTAGAATGCTACCTCTTGAGCACTACGTTGGTTTTCCCCGAAGAGGAAGGGATGAAGGAAGGGATGATGCAGCAAAGTAGCCTAAGTATTTCCCTTAGTTTTTGAGAACCAAGGTATCAATCCAGTAGGAGGATACGCGCGAGTCCCTCGCACCTGCACACAAAACAAATAAATCCTCGCAACCAACGCGATAAGGGGTTGTCAATCACTACACGGCCACTTACGAGAGTGCGATCTGATAGATATGATAAGATAATATTTTTGGTATTTTTATGATAAAGATGCAAAGTAAAATAAAAGCAAAGTAAAAAGCAAAGGAAATAACTAAGTATTGGAAGATTAATATGATGAAGATATACCCGGGGGCCATAGGTTTCACTAGTGGCTTTTCTCGAGAGCATAAGTATTCTACGGTGGGTGAACGAATTACTGTTGAGCAATTGACAGAATTGAGCATAGTTATGAGAATATCTAGGTATGATCATGTATATAGGCATCACGTCCAAGACAAGTAGACCGACTCCTGCCTGCATCTACTACTATTACTCCACTCATTGACCGATATCCAGCATGCATCTAGAGTATTAAGTTCATGGAAACATAGTAACGCCTTAAGCAAGATGACATGATGTAGAGGGATAAACTCATGCAATATGATGAAAACCCCATCTTGTTATCCTCGATGGCAACAATACAATACGTGCCTTGCTGCCCCTATTGACACTGGGAAAGGACACCCCAAGATTAAACCCAAAGCTAAGAACTTCTCCCATTGCAAGAAAGATCAATCTAGTAGGCCAAACCAAACTGATAATTCGAAGAGACTTGCAAAGATAACCAATCATACATAAAAGAATTCAAAGAAGATTCAAATATTGTTCATAGATAAACTTGATCATAAACCAACAATTCATCGATCTCAACAAACACACCGCAAAAAGAAGGTTACATCGAATAGATCACCACAAGAGAAGGGGAGAACATTGTATTGAGATCCAAAAAGAGAGAAGAAGCCATCTAGCTACTAACTATGGACCCGTAGGTCTGAGGTGAACTACTCACACTTCATCGGAGGGGCTATGGTGTTGATGTAGAAGCCCTCCGTGATCGATGCCCCCTCCGGCGGAGCTCTGGAACAGGTCCCAAGATGGGATCTCGTGGATACAGAAAGTTGCGGCAGTGGAATTAGTGTTTTGGCTCCGTTTGATATTCCTTTTCTTCGAAACCCTAAAATAGGCAAAAAAAACAGCAATTCTGGGCTGGGCCTCCGGTTAATAGGTTAGTCCCAAAAATAATATAAAAGTGGATAATAAAGCCCAGTAATGTCCAAAGCAGTAGATAATATAGCATGGAGCAATCAAAAATTATAGATACGTTGGAGACGTATCAAGCATCCCCAAGCTTAATTCCTGCTCGTCCTCGAGTAGGTAAATGATAAAAACAGAATTTTTGATGCGGAGTGCTACTTGGAATAATTTTAATGTAATTCTTCTTAATTTTGGTATGAATATTCAGATCCAAAAGATTCAAGAAAAAAGTTCATATTGACATTAAAATAGTAATACCTCAAGCATACTAACAAAGCAACTATGTCTTCTCAAAATAACATGGCCAAAGAAAGTTCATTCCTACAAAATCATATAGTTTAGTCATGCTCCATTTTCGTCACACAAGAATGCTCTCATCATGCATAACCCCGATGACAAGCCAAGCAATTGTTTCATACTTTAGTAATCTCAAACCTATAAACTTTCACGCAATATATGAGCGCGAGCCATGGACATAGCACTATGGGTGGAATAGAATATGATAAGGGGGTTATGTGGAGAAGACAAAAAGGGAGAAAGTCTCACATCAACGAGGCTAATCAATGGGCTATGGAGATGCCCACTGATTGATGTTAATGCAAGGAGTAGGGATTGCCATGCAACGGATGCACTAGAGCTATAAATGTATGAAAGCTCAACAAAAGAAACTAAGTGGGTGTGCATCCAACTTGATTGCTCACGAAGACCTAGTGCACTTGAGGAGGCCCATTGTTGGAATATACAAGCCAAGTTCTATAATGAAAAATTCCCACTAGTATATGAAAGTGACAAAACAAGAGAGACTCTATCATGAAGATTACGGTGCTACTTTGAAGCACAAGTGTGGCAAAGGATAGTAACATTGTCCCTTCTCTCTTTTTCTCTCATTTTTTTATTTGGCCTTTCTTCCTCTCTTTTTTTTATTTGGCCTTTCTCTCTTTTTTTTCCTCACTTGGGATAATGCTCTAGAAAATGATGATCATCACACTTCTATTTATTTACAACTCAATGATTACAACTCGATGCTGGAACAAAAGATGACTCTATATGAATGCCTCCGGCGGTGTACAGGGATATGCAATGGACCAAGAGTGACATGTATGAAAGAATTATGAATGGTGTCTTTTCCACAAATACTATGTCAACTACATGATCATGTTAAGCAATATGACAATGATGAATGTGTCATGATAAACGGAATGGTGGAAAGTTGCATGGCAATATATCTCGGAATGGCTATGGAAATGCCATAATAGGTAGGTATGGTGGCTGTTTTGAGGAAGATATAAGGAGGTTTATTTGTGAAAGAGCGTACCATATCACGAGGTTTGGATGCACCGGCGAAGTTTGCACCAACTCTCAATGTGAGAAAGGGCAATGCGATACGTCCATTTTGCATCATGCTTTTATATCGATATTTATCGCATTATGGACTGTTATTTCACTTTATGTCACAATACTTATGGCTATTCTCTCTTATTTTACAAGGTTTACATAAAGAGGGAGAATGCCGGCAGCTGGAATTCTGGGCTGGAAAAGGAGCAAATATTAGAGACCTATTCTGCGCAACTACAAAAGTCCTGAAACTCCACGGAACGTCTTACAATAAATAAAGAAAAATCCTCGCGAAAGATGAAGGCCAGGGGGCCCACACCCTGCTCACGAGGGTGGGCCCCCCTAGGGCGCGCCGCCCTACCTCGTGGGCCCCCTGGTGGGTCTCCGACGTCCATCTTCTCCTATATGAAGTCTTTCAATGAGAAAAAAATCAGAAGCAACCTTTCGGGACGAGACTCCGCCGCCACGAGGCGGAACCGAGGCGGAACCAATCTAGAGCTCCGGCAGAGCTGTTCTGCTGGGGAAACTTCCCTCCGGGAGGGGGAAATCATCACCATCGTCATCACCAACGCTCCTCTCATCGGGATAGGGCAATCTCCATCAACATATTCACCAGCACCATCTCATCTCCAAACCCTAGTTCATCTCTTGTATCCAATTCTTATCTCAAAGTCCGGGATTGGTGCTAGTAGGTTGCTAGTAGTGTTGATTACTCCTTGTAGTTGATGCTAGTTGGTTTATTTGGTGGAAGATCATATGTTCAGATCCTTTATGCATATTATTACCCCTCTGATTATGAACATGAATATGCTTTGTGAGCAATTACGTTTGTTCCTGAGGACAAGGGAGAAGTCTTGCTGTTAGTAGTCATGTGAATTTGGTATTCGTTTGATATTTTGATAAGATGTATGTTGTCTAGCCTCTAGTGGTGTTATGTGAACGTCGACTACATAACACTTCACCATTATTTGGGCCTAGAGGAAGGCATTGGGAAGTAATAAGTAGATGATGGGTTGCTAGAGTGACAGAAGCTTAAACCCTAGTTTATGCGTTGCTTCGTAAGGGGCTTATTTGGATCCATATGTTTCATGCTATGGTTAGGTTTACCTTAATACTTTTGTTGTAGTTGCGGATGCTTGCAATAGAGGTTAATCATAGGTGGGATGTTTGTTCAAGTAAGAACAGCACCCAAGCACCGGTCCACCCACATATCAAATTATCAAAGTATCGAACGTGAATCATATGAACGTGATGAAAACTAGCTTGACGATATTCCCATGTGTCCTCGGGAGCGCTTTTCCTATTATAAGAGTTTGTTCCGGTTTGTCCTTTGCTACAAAAAGGATTGGGCCACCTTGTTGCACTTTATTTACTTTTGTCACTTGTTGCTCTTTACAATTTACCTTATTACAAAACTATCTGTTACCACTTAATTCAGTACTTGCAGAGAATACCTTGCTGAAAACCGCTTATCATTTCCTTCTGCTCCTCATTGGGTTCGACACTCTTACTTATCGAAAGGACTACGATAGATACCCTATACTTGTGGGTCATCAAGACTCTTTTCTGGCGCCGTTGCCGGGGAGTGTAGCGCCTTTGGTAGGTGGAATTTGGTAAGGAAAAATTTATATAGTGTGCTGAAATTTACTATCACTTGTTACTATGGAAAGTAATTCTCTGAGGGGCTTGTTCGGGGTATCTTCACCCTGTCCAGTAGAGCAAAGAGTTGCTCCTCAACCTACTAAACCTATTAATGAAACTCCTTTTGAATTTCCTGTGGCTGTGATGGAAAAACTGCTAGCTAATCCTTTTACAGGAGATGGAACAAAACATCCTGATGAGCACTTAATCTATGTGGATGAAGTTTGTGGATTATTTAAGCTTGCAGGTATACCTGATGATGTTGCTAAGAAGAAGGTCTTCCCTTTATCTTTGAAGGAAGACGCATTGATATGGTATAGGCTATGTGATGATATGAGATCGTGGTACTATAAAAGATTGGAGCTGGAATTTCATCAAAAGTATTACCCTATGCTTCTTGTTCATCGTGATCGCAATTATATATATAATTTCTGGCCTCGCAAAGGAGAAAGCATCGCTCAAGCTTGGGGGGGGGGTCTTAAATCAATGTTATATTCATGCCCCAATCATGAGCTCCCGAGAGAAATAATTATGCAAAGTTTTTATGCTCGGCTTTCTCATAATAATCAAACCATTCTTGATACTTCTTGTGCTGGCTCTTTTATGATGAATACTATTGAATTCAGATAGAATTTATCGGATAGAATTAAACGCAACTCTAAATATTGGGACCTCGACGAAGGTAAGGAGTCAGGTATGACACCTAAGTTTGATTGTGTTAAATCTTTTATGGATACCGATATTTTCCGTAAGTTTAGCACTAAATATGGACTTGACTCTGAGATAGTAGCTTCTTTCTGTGAATCTTTTGCTACTTATGTTGATCTCCCTAAGGAGAAGTGGTTTAAATATCATCCTCCCATAGAAGTAAAAGTAGCTGCACCTATTAAAGTTGAAGAAAAGACTGTCACTTATAATGATCCTATTGTTCCTACTTCTTATATTGAGAAACCACATTTCCCTGTTAGAATAAAGGATCATGCTAAAGCTTCAACTATTGTTCGTAAAAGCAATATTAGAACTTATACTCCTCCTAAGCAAGTTAAAGTAGAACATAATATTGCTATTGTTAAAGATCTCTTGTCTGATAATATTGATGTGCATGTTATTCAGTTCGAAGGTGAAACTGCTAGAATTGCTAAACCGTGTGATAAGGATAAACATAGACCTGTGGTAGGCGTGCCTGTTATTTCTGTTAAAATAGGAGATCATTGTTATCATGGCTTATGTGATATGGGTGCTAGTGCTAGTGTTATACCTCATGACTTATACAAAGAAATTAAGAATGAAATTGCACCTGTTGAGTTAGAAGATATTGATGTTACTATTAAACTTGCTGATAGAGATACTATTGCACCAATTGGAATTGTTAGAGATGTTGAAGTCTTGTGTGGGAAAACTAAATATCATGCTGATTTTCTTGTTCTTACTTCCCCACAAGATAGCTTTTGCCCTATTATATTTGGTAGACCCTTCTTGAACACTGTTAATGCTAAGATAGATTGTGAAAAGAATGTTGTTACTATTGGCTTGGATGATATGGTTCATGAGTTTAATTTCTCTAAATATAGTAAACAACATCATGAGGAAGAATTACCCAGTAAGGATGAAATTATTGGTCTTGCTTCTATTGTTGTACCTCCTAGTGATCCTTTAGAACACTATTTGCTAGACCATGAAAATGATATGTTCATGAATGAAAGAAGGGAAATAGATGAAGTATTCTTTAAACAGGAACCTATTCTGCATCACAACTTGCCTATTGAAATCTTAGGGGATCCTCCTCCACCCAAGGGTGATCCCGTGTTTGAGCTTAAACATTTGCCTGATAATCTTAAATATGCTTATCTTGATGAAAAGAAGATATATCCTATTATTATTAGTGCTAACCTTTCATAGCATGAAGAAGAAAGATTATTGAAAACTCTGAAGAAGCATCGTGCTGCTATTGGATATACTCTTGATGATCTTAAGGGCATTAGTCCCACTCTATGTCAACATAAAATAAATTTGGAAGCAGATGCCAAACCAGTTCGTGATCCTCAACGACGTTTGAATCCTAAAATGAAAGAAGTGGTAAGAAAAGAAATACTCAAGCTTCTGGAGGCAGGTATAATTTATCCCGTTGCTCATAGTGAGTGGGTAAGTCTTGTCCATTGTGTCCCTAAGAAGGGAGGTATTACTGTTGTTCCTAATGATAAAGATGAATTGATTCCACAAAGAATTATTACAGGTTGTAGGATGGTAATTGATTTCCGCAAATTAAATAAAGCTACTAAGAAAGATCATTACCCCTTACCTTTTATTGATCAAATGCTAGAAAGATTATGCAAACATACACATTATTGCTTTCTAGATGGTTATTCTGGTTTCTCTCAAATACCTGTGTCGGCTAGAGATCAATCAAAGACTACTTTGACATGCCCTTTTGGTACTTTTGCTTATAGACGTATGCCTTTTGGTTTATGTAATGCACCTGCTACCTTTCAAAGATGCATGATGGCTATATTCTCTGACTTTTGTGAAAAGATTTGTGAGGTTTTCATGGACGACTTTTCGGTCTATGGTTCTTCTTTTGACGATTGCTTGAGCAATCTTGATTGAGTTTTGCAGAGATGTGAAGAAACTAATCTTGTCTTGAACTGGGAAAAGTGCCACTTTATGGTTAATGAAGGTATTGTCTTGGGGCACAAAGTTTCTGAAAGAGGTATTGAAGTTGATAAAGCCAAGGTTGATGCTATTGAAAATATGCCATGTCCAAAGGACATCAAAGGTATAAGAAGTTTCCTTGGTCACGCTGGATTTTATAGGTGGTTCATTAAGGACTTCTCAAAAATTTCTCGGCCTCTGACTAATTTATTGCAAAAATATATACCATTTGTCTTTGATGATGATTGTGTAGAAGCATTTGAAATACTTAAGAAAGCATTAGTCTCTGCAACTATTGTTTAGCCACCTGATTGGAATTTACCCTTTGAAATTATGTGTGATGCTAGTGATTATGTTGTAGGTGTTGTTCTAGGGCAAAGAGTTGATAAGAAATTAAATGTTATTCATTATGCTAGTAAGACTCTAGACAATGCTCAAAGAAATTATGCTACTACTGAAAAAGAGCTTTTAGCAATTGTATTCGCTTGTGATAAGTTTAGACCTTATATTGTTGATTCTAAAGTAACTATTCACATTGATCATGCTGCTATTAAATACCTTATGGAAAAGAAAGATGCTAAACCTAGACTTATTAGATGGGTTCTCTTGCTACAAGAATTTGATTTGCATATTGTTGATAGAAAGGGAGCTGAGAACCCCGTTGCAGACAACTTATCTAGGTTAGAAAATATTCTTGATGACCCACTACGTATTAATGATGACTTTCCTGATGAACAATTAAATGTTATAAGTACTTCTCGTAGTACTCCATGGTATGCTGATTATGCTAATTATATTGTTGCTAAGTTTATACCACCTAGCTTCACATACCAGCAAAAGAAAAAAATTCTTCTATGACTTGAGACATTACTTTTGGGATGACCCACATCTTTATAAAGAAGGAGTAGGTGGTGTTATTAGACGTTGTGTACCTGAGCATGAACAGGAGCAGATCCTACGCAAGTGTCATTCCGAGTCTTATGGAGGACACCACGCTGGAGATAAAACTGCACATAAGGTATTGCAATCTGGTTTTTATTGGCCTACTTTCTTCAAGGATGCCTGTAAGTTTGTCTTGTCATGTGATGAATGTCAAAGAATTGGTAATATTAGTAGACGTCAAGAAATGCCTATGAATTATTCTCTTGTTATTAAACCGTTTGATGTTTGGGGCTTTGATTATATGGGAGCTTTTCCTGCCTCTAATGGATATACACATATTTTAGTTGTTGTTGATTACGTTACTAAGTGGGTAGAAGCTATTCCAACTAGTAGTGCTGATCATAACACTTCTATCAAAATGCTTAAGGAAGTTATTTTTCCGAGGTTTGGTGTCCCTAGATATTTAATGACTGATGGTGGTTCACACTTTATTCATGGTGCTTTCCGTAAAAAAGCTTGCTAAATATGATGTTAATCATAGAATTGCATCTCCTTATCACCCACAGTCTAGTGGTCAAGTAGAGTTGAGCAATAGAGAGCTCAAATTAATTTTGCAAAAGACTGTTAATATGTCTAGAAAGAATTGGTCCAAGAAACTTGATGATGCATTATGGGCATATAGAACTGCATACAAAAATCCTATGGGTATGTCTCCATATAAAATGGTATATGGAAAAGCATGTCACTTACCTCTCGAACTAGAACATAAGGCATATTGGGAAATTAAGGAGCTCAACTATGATTTCAAACTTGCCGGTGAGAAGAGGTTATTTGATATTAGCTCACTTGATGAATGGAGAACCCAAGCATATGAAAATGCCAAGTTATTTAAATACAAAGTAAAAGATGGCATGACAAAAGGATACAAAAGCGTGAGTTTAATGTAGGTGATTATGTATTGCTATACAACTATCATTTAAGATTTTTTGCAGGAAAACTTCTCTCTAAATGGGAAGGCCCCTATGTTATCGAGGAGGTCTATCATTCCGGTGCAATAAAAATCAACAACTTCGAAGGCACAGATCCGAAGGTGGTAAATGGTCAAAGAATCAAACATTATATCTCAGGTAATCCCATAAATGTTGAAACCAATATTATTGAAACTATAACCCCGGAGGAATACATAAGGGACACTTTTCGGAAGGTTTCAGACTCCGAAAGGGAATAGGTATGTGGTACGGTAAGTATATCGACTCCAAAACAATTTCTAAGGCAATATTTCTCCGTTTTGGAATATTTAGAAAAATAGAAAAATAAGTAGCAGTCCGGGAATGACACGAGGGCCCCACGAGGGTGGTGGGCGCGCCCTACCCCTCTGGGCGCGCCCCTACCTCGTGAGCGCCTCGTGTGCCTTCCGGACTCCGTTTTCTTGCATGTTACATATTTTGGTCGGTAAAAATTCATTATATATTCTCCCGAAGGCTTTGACTCCCGTATCACGCAAATCTCCTCTGTTCTTGCTTCGAGCTGTTTTCTGTCAGGGTTTTCAAGGCCAAGCATCATGTCGTCCCCCTCCTCCAACAATGGTGACAATGATGCTTGGCTAATGAGGATAGATCTGAAGGGGGAAGAACCCAGGAAGGTCAACAAGGATGAAAGGATCAAGAAGGCCACGGAGGATCAAGCTCCGGCAGCAAAAGACATCCTTCAACTTGATCATAACCTTCTTACCCCAACTGACATTGAAGCTTTCAAGATTATTGAGTTAGCTCGTATACAGAATAAGTATCTCACACAAGAAAATATTTTGTTGAAGGAGCATATTATCGCACTCAAGGGCATTATCCGCAAACTGGAGGACCTCTTACGCTCGATGTGCGATTATCCATCACCACCACCTTCTTCACCGACCAAGGAGATATAATCACATGGGTATGGGCACTCCCCTTGGCAACTGACAAGCTTGGGGGAGGTGCCCCAGTATCGTCTCACAATCACATCTCCTATCTTTACCGTTTTTCTTAGTTCGATCCTATTAGTAGTATCTTGATCTAGTAGAATAAAGTTTATGGAATGATCTAGTTTTGAGTTTTGCTTTATGATCTCTCTTTGTAATCGAGTCCGTGAGCTATATATAATAAAGATTAGTGTTGAGTTAAGGGCCTGATTATTTTGCCATGATCTTGGGTGAATAAAACAAAAGAGAAAAAGAATAAAAAGAAACAACAAGTTCATATTGATCTTATTGAGAGTAATGACTTCACATAGAGAGAGTATGATGATTAAAAGTTGTTGGGAGTTGGCAGACATAGCTTTGGTCATTGTTGCAGTTAATAGGAAGTAATAAGGAAAGAGAGGTTTCACATATAGATATATTATCATTGACATCTTTTATGATTGGAAGCACTCATTAAAATATGACATGCTAAAGAGTTGATGTTGGACAAGGAAGACAATGTAATGAGTTATGTATTTCTTATATCTGAGATAAAGTATGTTGTCATGGATCCTCTAACTTGTTGAGCTTGCCTTTCCCCCTCATTCTAGCCAAATTCTCAGCGCTAAGTAGAGATACTACTTGTGCTTCCAAATACCCTTAAACCAGTTTTGCCATGAGAGTCCACCATATCTACCTATGGATTGAGTAAGATCCTTCAAGTAAGTTATCATCGGTGCAAAGCAATCAAAATTGCTCTAAATATGTATGATTGATTGGTGTGGGAGAAATAAGCTTTATACGATCTTGTGATGTGGAAGTAATAAAAGCGACGGACTGCATAATAAAGGTTCACATCACAAGGGGCAATATAAAGTGATGTTCTTTCGCATTGAGATTTTGTGCATCCAACCATAAAAGCGCATGGCAACCTCTACTTCCCTCTGCGAACGGCCTATCCTTTATTATTATCTTCTACCTTATGCAAGAGTCATGGTGATCTTCACCTTTTCTTTTTCATTTTATCCTTTGGCAAGCTCAGCATGTTGGAAAGAACATGATATATATATACATATATATATATATATATATATATATATAAAATTGGATGTAGGGGAGCATGAACCATTATTGTTGACATTGCCCTTGAGGTAAAAGGTTGTGGGGCAAAACTATAAGCCCCTATCTTTCTCTGTGTCCGATTAAAACTCCGTAACCACAAGTATTGCGTGAGTGTTAGCAATCATGAAGGACTAGATGATAGTTGAGTATGTGGACTTGCTTTTTAGCTCTGACATAGACTCTTTCTGATGTTATGATAAATTGCAATTGTTTCAATGACTGAGATTATAGTTGTCGGAGCCCAATAAGGTTTATGATTTATACTTTTGCATTGTGAATAGATCATCACTTGAATATAAGTAATCATATGACAAAATCTATATATGTTGCTGTTATGAGAATAATCATGATGCCTTCATGTCCGTATTTTATTTTTATCGACGCCTCTACCTCTAAACATGAGGACATATTTATTGTTATCGGCTTTTCGCTTGAGGACAAGCGAGGTCTAAGCTTGGGGGAGTTGATCCGTCCATTTTGCATCATGCTTTTATATCGATATTTATCGCATTATGGACTGTTATTTCAATTTATGTCACAATACTTATGGCTATTCTCTCTTATTTTACAAGGTTTACATAAAGAGGGAGAATGCCGGCAGCTGGAATTCTGGGCTGGAAAAGGAGCAAATATTAGAGACCTATTCTGCGCAACTCCAAAAGTCCTGAAACTCCACGGAATGTCTTAAAATAAATAAAGAAAAATCCTCGCCAAAGATGAAGGCCAGGGGGCCCACACCCTGCTCACGAGGGTGGGGGCGCCCCCCCCCCCTAGGGCGCGCCCCCCTACCTCGTGGGCCCCCTGGTGGGTCTCCAACATCCATCTTCTCCTATATGAAGTCTTTCGATGATAAAAAAATTAGAAGCAACCTTTCGGGACGAGACTCCGCCGCCACGAGGCGGAACCGAGGCGGAACCAATCTAGAGCTTCGGCAGAGCTGTTCTGCCGGGGAAACTTCCCTCCGGGAGGGGGAAATCATCACCATCGTCATCACCAACGCTCCTCTCATCGGGAGAGGGCAATCTCCATCAACATCTTCACCAGCACCATCTCATCTCCAAACCCTAGTTCATCTCTTGTATCCAATTCTTGTCTCAAAGTCCGGGATTGGTGCTAGTAGGTTGCTAGTAGTGTTGATTACTCCTTGTAGTTGATGCTAGTTGGTTTATTTGGTGGAAGATCATATGTTCAGATCCTTTATGCATATTATTACCCCTCTGATTATGAACATGAATATGCTTTGTGAGTAATTACGTTTGTTCCTGAGGACAAGGGAGAAGTCTTGCTATTAGTAGTCATGTGAATTTGGTATTCGTTTGATATTTTGATAAGATGTATGTTGTCTAGCCTCTAGTGGTGTTATGTGAACGTCAACTACATAACACTTCACCATTATTTGGGCCTAGAGGAAGGCATTGGGAAGTAATAAGTAGATGATGGGTTGCTAGAGTGACAGAAGCTTAAACCCTAGTTTATGCGTTGCTTCGTAAGGGGCTGATTTGGATCCATATGTTTCATGCTATGGTTAGGTTTACCTTAATACTTTTGTTGTAGTTGCGGATGCTTGCAATAGAGGTTAATCATAAGTGGGATGTTTGTTCAAGTAAGAACAGCACCCAAGCACCGGTCCACCCACATATCAAATTATCAAAGTATCGAACGCGAATCATATGAACGTGATGAAAACTAGCTTGACGATATTCCCATGTGTCCTCGGGAGCGCTTTCCCTATTATAAGAGTTTGTTCCGGTTTGTCCTTTGCTACAAAAATGATTGGGCCACCTTTCTGCACTTTATTTACTTTTGTCACTTGTTGCTCGTTACAATTTACCTTACAAAACTATCTGTTACCACTTATTTCAGTACTTGCAGAGAATACCTTGCTGAAAACCGCTTATCATTTCCTTCTGCTCCTCGTTGGGTTCGACACTCTTACTTATCGAAAGGACTATGATAGATCCCCTATACTTGTGGGTCATCACAATGCATGGTACCGAAGAGGCTAGCAAGGATGGAAGTGTGAGAGTGCGTATAATCCATGGACTCAACATTAGTCATAAAGAACTCACATACTTATTGCAAAAATCTACAAATCATCAAAAACCTCGGCACTACACGCATGCTCCTAGGGGGATAGATTGGTAGGAAAAGACCATCACTCATCCCGGACCGCCACTCATAAGGAAGACAATCAAATAACACCTCATGTTTCAAATTTGTTACATAATGTTTACCATACTTGCATGATACGGCACTTGCAAACTTAAACACAAGCATTTCTCAATTTCACAACTACTTTCCCCAAGTCTTCCCAACGGTTCTACTTGGCACAAACACTAATTAAACACAAAAAAACACAACCAAAACAGAGGCTAGAAAAATTATTTATTACTAAACATGAGCAAAAGGCAAGGCATAAAAATAAAATTGGGTTGCCTCCGAACAAGCACTATTGTTTAACGCCCCTAGCTAGGCATAACAAGCAAGGATAGATCTAGGTATTGCCATCTTTGGTAGGAAATTCTTCAATGAGGCATCTACCATCTTTAGGAATTTCTTTCTTTTTATTAATTATCAAACTTTTAGGCACAAGATCGAAAAATTCATTTGTAACAAATGGTTCCTTAATGATAGCAAAAAGATTGGGATGAATACTTATAGATTTGAGATCCGCAGTTTCCTTACTGGAGGATTCACCCTTATTTTTAGGAACATACATAAGCTTGGCAATTTTAGTGGGAGGACTTGGAGTATTCTTTACGGAAGAAAAAGCGGTTCCCAAGTTGGTAATAATATCCTCAAGTTTATCGATTCTAGTGGAATCGTGATTTATTTTCTCATTAACTATGGGTTCCTGATACGTCTCCAACGTATCTATAATTTTTGATTGCTTCATGCTATATTATCTACTATTTTGGACATTATTGGGCTTTATTATCCACTTTTATATTATTTTTGGGACTAACCTATTAACCGGAGGCCCAGCCCAGAATTGTTGTTTTTTTGCCTATTTTAGGGTTTCGAAGAAAAGGAATATAAAACGGAGTCCAAACGGAATGAAACCTTTGGGAACGTGATTTTCTCAACGAACAAGACCCAAGAGACTTGGACCCTACGTCAAGACACAAAAGAGGAGGCCACGAGGTAGGGGCCGC
>NC_041392.1:634850384-634880087 GCF_002162155.2 Triticum dicoccoides | reverse complement strand
GCCCTCCACCCTCGTGGGCCCCCTATTGCTCAACCAACATACTCCCTCCTATATATACCTACGTACCCCCAAACGATCAGATACGGAGCCAAAACCCTAATTCCACCGCCGCAACTTTCTGTATCCACGAGATCCCATCTTGGGGCCTGTTCTGGAGCTCCGCCGGAGGGGGCATTGATCATGGAGGGCTTCTACATCAACACCATAGCCCCTCCGATGATGTGTGAGTAGTTTACTTCAGACCTACGGGTCCATAGTTAGTAGCTAGATGGCTTCTTCTCTCTTTTTGGATCTCAATACAATGTTCTCCCCCTCTCTTGTGGAGATCTATTCGATGTAACCTTCTTTTTGCGGTGTGTTTGTTGAGACCGATGAATTGTGGGTTTATGATCAAGTCTATCTATGAACAATACTTGAATCTTCTCTGAATTCTTTAATGTATGATTGGTTATCTTTGCAAGTCTCTTCGAATTATCAGTTTGGTTCGGCCTACTAGATTGACCTTTGTTGCAATGGGAGAAGTGCTTAGCTTTGGGTTCAATCTTGTGGTGTCCTTTCCCAGTGACAGTAGGGGCAACAAGGCACGTATTGTATTGTTGCCATCAAGGATAACAAGATGGGGTTTTCATCATATTGCATGAGTTTATCCCTCTACATCATGTCATCTTTCTTAAGGCGTTACTCTGTTTTCATTAACTTAATACTCTAGATGCATGCTGGATAGCGGTCGATGAGTGGAGTAATAGTAGTAGATGCAGGCAGGAGTCGGTCTACTTGTCTCGGACGTGATGCCTATATACATGATCATACCTAGATATTCTCATAACTATTCTCAATTCTGTCAATTGCTCAACAGTAATTTGTTCACCCACCGTAGAATATTTATGCTCTCGAGAGAAGCCACTAGTGAAACCTATGGCCCCCGGGTCTATATTCATCATATTAATCTACCAATACTTAGTTATTTCCTTTTGCTTTTACTTTGCTTTTTATTTTACTTTGCATCTTTATCATAAAAATACCAAAAATATTATCTTATCATATCTATCAGATCTCACTCTCGTAAGTGGCCGTGTAGGGATTGACAACCCCTATTCGTGTTGGTTGCGAGGATTTATTTGTTTTGTGTAGGTACGAGGGACTCGCGCGTAGCCTCCTACTGGATTGATACCTTGGTTCTCAAAAACTGAGGGAAATACTTACGCTACTTTGCTGCATCATCCCTTCCTCTTCGGGGAAAACCAACGCAGTGCTCAAGAGGTAGCAAGAAGGATTTCTGGTGCCGTTGCCGTGGAGGTGATAACCCACAAGTATAGGGGATCGCAACAGTTTTCGACGGTAGAGTATTTAACCCAAATTTATTGATTCGACACAAGGGGAGCCGAAGAATATTCTCAAGTATTAGCAGCTGAGTTGTCAATTCAACCACACCTGGAAGCTTAGTATCTGCAGTAAAGTGTTTAGTAGCAAAGTAATATGATAGTGGTGGTAACGGCAACAAAAGTAAAGACAACAAAAGTAATGTTTTTGGTATTTTGTAGTGATTGTAATAGTAGCAGCGGGAAAATATATAAGCGTAAACCAGTATATGGAAAACTCGTAGGCACCGGATCGGTGATGGATAATTATGCTGGATGCGGTTCATCATGTAACAGTCATAACATAGGGTGACACAAAACTAGCTCCAATTCATCAATGTAATGTAGGCATGTATTCCGTATATAGTCATACGTGCTTATGGAAAAGAACTTGCATGACATCTTTTGTCCTGCCCTCCCGTGGCAGCGGGGTCCTATTGGAAACTTAGGGATATTAAGGCCTCCTTTTAATAGAGAACCGGAACAAAGCATTAGCACATAGTGAATACATGAACTCCTCAAACTATGGTCATCATCGGGAGTGGTCCCGATTATTGTGACTTCGGGGTTGCCGGATCATAACACATAGTAGGTGAGTATAGACTTGCAAGATAGGATCTAGAACTCACATATATTCATGAAAACATAATAGGTTCAGATATGAAATCATGGCACTCGGGCCCTAGTAACAAGCATTAAGCATAGCAAAGTCATAGCAACATCAATCTCAGAACATAGTGGATACTAGGGATCAAACCCTAACAAAACTAACTCGATTACATGATAAATCTCATCCAAACCATCACCGTCCAGCAAGCCTACGATGGAATTACTCACGCACGGCGGTGAGCATCATGAAATTGGTGATGGAGGATGGTTGATGATGACGACGGCGACGAATCCCCCTCTCCGGAGTCCCGAACGGACTCCAGATCAGCCCTCCCAAGAGGTTTTAGGGCTTGGCGGTGGCTCCGTATCGTAAAACCCGATGATTCCTTCTCTCTGATTTTTTTTCTCCCGAAGCGAATATATAGAGTTGGAATTGGCGCCGGAGGGTTTCCAGGGGGCCCATGAGGTAGGGGGTGCGCCCTAGAGGGGGGGCGCCCCCCACCCTCATGGACAGGGTGTGGTCCCCTGGTCTTCATCTTTGGCAAGGATTTTTTATTATTTTTTATAAGGTATTCCGTGGAGTTTCAGGACTTTCCGAGAATATTTGCTTTCTGCACATAAAACAACACCATGGCAATTCTGCTGAAAACAGCGTTAGTCCGGGTTATTTCCATTCAAATCATACAAGTTAGAGTCTACAACAAGGGCAAAAGTGTTTGGAAAAGTAGATACGACAGAGACGTATCAACTCCCCCAAGCTTAAACCCTTGCTTGTCCTCAAGCAATTCAGTTGACAAACTGAAAGAAAGAAAGAAAAACTTTTACAAACTCTGTTTGCTCTTGTTGTTGTAACTATGTCAAGCCAGCATTCAATTTTTCAGCATATATCATAACTAACCACATTTGCAATAATTCTCAGGTCTCATAATTACTCATATCAATAGCATAATCAACTAGCAAGTCATAATAATAATTCTCGGATGACAAGACTTTCTCAAAATAATCATAATATGATATAACAAGATGGTATCTCGCTAGCCCTTTCTGAGGCCGCAAAACATAAATGCAGAGCACCTTTAAAGATCAAGGACTGACTAGACATTGTAATACATGGTAAAAGAGATCCAATCATAGTCATACCCAACATAGATTAATAGTGATGAATGCAAATGACAGTTGTGCTCTCCAGCTAGTGCTCTTTAATAAGAGGGTGATGACTCAACATAAAAGTAAATGGATAGGCCCTTCGCAGAGGGAAGCAGGGATTTGTAGAGGTGCCAGAGCTCGGTTTTGAAATAGAGGTAAATTGCATTTTGAGCGGTATACTTTCATTGTCAACGTAACAACTAAGAGATGGTGATATCTTCCATGCTAAACAAATTATAGGCGGTTCCCAAACAGAATGGTAAAGTTTATACTCCCCCTCCACCAACAAGCATCAATCCATGACTTTCTCGAAACAACGAGTGTCTCCAACATACATCAGGTCCCAGGGGGAGTTTTGTTTGCAATTAATTTTGATTTAGTTTGCATAAAGCATGGGACTAGGCATCCCGGTGACCAGCCATTTTCTCGTGAGTGAGGAGCGGAGTCCACTCGTCTTGAGAATAACCCGCCTAACACGGAAGATAAGGACAACCTTGGTTGATACATGAGCTATTCGAGCATACAAAACAGAATATTTATTTGAAGGTTTAGAGTTTGGCACATACAAATTACTTGGAACGGCAGGTATATACCGCATATAGGAAGGTATAGTGGACTCATCTGGAATAACTTTGGGGTTTAAGGGATTGGATGCACAAGCAGTATTCCTGCTTAGTACAGGTGAAGGCTAGCAAAAGACTGGGAAGCGACCAAGTAGAGAGCAACAACAGCCATTTACATGCATTAAAATTAATAAACATTGAACGCAAGCATGAGTAGGATATAATCCACCATGAACATAAATATCATGAAGGCTATGTTGATTTTGTTTCAACTACATGTGTGAACATGTGCCAAGTCAAGTCACTTAAATCATTCAAAGGAGGATACCACCCCATCATACCACATCATAGTCATCTCAATAGCATGTTGGCACACAAGGTAAACCATTATAACTCATAGCTAATCAAGCATGGCACAAGCAACTATGATCTCTAATTGTCATTGCAAACATGTTTATTCATAATAAGCTAAATCAAGAATGACGGGCTCATCATATTTACAAAAACAAAAGAAGTCGAGTTCATACCAGCTTTTCTCATCTCAGTCAGTCCATCATATATAATCATAATTGCCTTTCACTTGCACGACCGAACGGTGTGAATAATAATAAGAGTGCACGTGCATTGGACTAAGCTGGAATCTGCGAGCATTCAAGAAACAGGAGAAGACAAGGCAATATGGGCTCCTTGGTTAATTCAACAATAATGCATATAAGAGCCACTTCAACAATTTAATTATGGTCTTCTCCTACTGACCCCCAAAGAAAAGAAAAGAAATAAAACTATTTACACGGGAAAGCTCCCAACAAGCAGAAGAAGAACGGGAAATATTTTTGGGTTTTCTTTTTAATTATTACTACTACAGCAGAAAAATAAACTACTACTAATTTTTTGGTTTTTCTTAAGGTTTACTAAACACACAAGAAGAAAGCAGGAAAAGGAAAATAAACTAGCATGGATATTACAGTGAAAAAGTATGAGCACCGACATCTAGCAATGAGTGTGTGTGAACATAAATGTAATGTCAGTGAGAAATACGTACTCCCCCAAGCTTAGGCTTTTGGCCTAAGTTGGTCTATGGCCACGGCTGGCCTGGCGGATATCCATAATAATAGTTGTTGGGGTCGTACTGTGATGAAGAAGGATAGTTGGGATCATATTTTGATGAAGAAGAAGACTCTGACTGCCACTGGCTGACAGTCATCTCTAGATCCCAAGAATAAACAGATTGTCGTGGGGGTTCATTTTGTGGTTCCTGTTCTGGCTCCTTAGTGGGTGCAAGGTTCCGGTAGGCGTGAATAGCCGTCAATGGAACAAGGTACGTGCCTGCAGTCAAATCAAACAAAGAAGGAGAAGGCAAGGTAATAGTCTCGGGATGATGTTTATTAAAGAACAATTGATATTTAAGCTCCCTTGTCCTATTCTTAACAATAAAATCATGTGCTACCATACTTTTATGATCTAGATAAACACGGGGCAGCACCTTTTCTTCCTTCTCAGCATGCCTAATAGGTATGTTAAAATGTGCGGCTAGGTGTGTAGCATAAATGCCCCCAAAGATGGGGCCCTTAGTACGGTTCATATTTAACCGTCTGGCAATAATACCGCCCATACTAAAAGTGTTATCACTGTATAAACCTTGGAGTAGAATAATTATATCAGGGATACTAAGGTTTCCATAGTTTCCGCGTCCAATTAAACAACGACTAGCAAATAATGCAAAGTAACATAAAACAGGAAAATGTATGCTAGTGATTCGTGCATCGGAAACCTTCCTGGTTTCTCCTACAGTGATATTATTAATAAATCCCTCCACATCATCATGGTGTGGTTCTTCTGTCTTGCCCTCAAAAGGGACTAAACAAATATGACAGAAATCAAAAAGTGACATCTCCTTATGCTCATCATATAATTGAAATTCCACCGTAGGTGGTGAGTTCCTAGGATGAAAATAAAAGTTTTGCACAAAGGTATTTGTGAGTAAGAGATACTGATCGCCTTGGTCGTGGAGGAAAGCGGTGAGGCCTGCATTGTGAGCCAATTCATGAAAATCTTCATAGATACCGGCTGCTCTCAAGAAATCATCAGAAGGCCATTCACACGCCCGAATCTCCGTGGTGTGCGGCAAATTATACTTAGGCTTCGGTGCCTTTTCCTTCGAGCTTTGGCTCGATGAGCCCCTCAATAATCTCCTCATCATTTTCTTAAAAATTCTGAAATTTTTAGTAACTTCAAACAAAAGTGAACCAACTTCAATAAAACTGATAGCAACTACTCCTACAAGTTCCTAGAGCCTATATCAAGCATTAGAACTACTTGGAACCATATAAATTTGACATGCAAGCTCAAGAACATGGCACCTATGCAGCACAAATTTGCAAAGAATAAAGCACTAGAACAAAAACTAATTGAACCAATGGAGGAGTCACATACCAAGGAACAATCTCCCCAAGCAGTTTTGCGAGAGGTGCTTTGAGCAAGGAGATCGAAAATCACAGCAAAAGTGGCTGGAACTCATGCTTGAGTTGGTTTTTCGGGTTTGTGTGAGACGGAGGAAGGAGATGGGTGCTTAGATAAGTGGAGGAGGGCCACCGTGGGACCACGAGGCAGGGGGGGCGCCCTATGGGGGGGCGCGCCAACCACCCTCGTGGCCAGGTGGCAGCTCCTCCCGTGGTAATTTTTGCATAGTAAATCCTCAAATATTCCCGAAAAAATCATATTAAATTTGCATGGCATTCTGAGGACTTTTATTTTCGGGATATTTTTATATTGCACAGATAAGACAGGAAACAGACAGATAAATACTATTTTTACTTTATTTCTACTAAATTACAGAAAATATAAAGAGGGTACAGAAGTTTGTGCTTCTAGTTTCATCCATCTCATGCTCATAAAAAAGAATCCACTAACAAGGTTGATCAGGTCTTGTTAACAAACTCATTCCGAAAATCATGAAACCAGAGAAATTTCGAATAACACTAAGTTACCTCAACGGGGATATGCCCATCCCCTATAATAAGTATATCATATTTCTTTTTGACTGTAGGAAGAGGAAATTCAAAACCTCCAATTATAATTGATGGAATTTTTCCAATGGAGTTGATACTATGAACTTGAGGTTGTTTCCTCGGAAAGTGTACCGTATGCTCATTGCCATTAACATGAAAAGTGACATTGCCTTTGTTGCAATCAATAACAGCCCCTGCAGTATTAAGAAAAGGTCTTCCAAGAATAATAGACATACTATCATCCTCGGGAATATCAAGAATAACGTAGTCCGTTAAAATGGTAATGTTTGCAACCACAACAGGCACGTCCTCACAAATACCGACAGGTATAGCAGTTGATTTATTAGCCATTTGCAAAGATATTTCAGTAGGTGTCAGCTTATTCAAGTCAAGTCTACGATATAAAGAGAGAGGCATAACACTAACACCAGCTCCAATATCACATAAAGCAGTTTTAATATAATTTCTTTTAGTGGAGCAAGGTATAGTGGGTACTCCGAGATCTCCAAGTTTCTTTGGTATTCCACCCTTAAAAGTATAATTAGCAAGCATGGTGGAAATTTTAGCTTCCGGTATGTTTCTTTTATTAGTAATGGTATCCTTCATATATTTAGCATAAGGATTTGTTTTGAGCACATCAGTCAATCGCATACGTAAAAAGATAGGCCTAATCATTTCAGCAAAGCGCTCAAAATCCTCATCATCCTTCTTCTTGGATGGTTTCGAAGGAAAAGGCATGGGTTCCTGAACCCAAGGTTCTCTTTCTTTACCATGTTTCCTGGCAACAAAGTCTCTTTTATCATAACGTTGATTCTTTGATTGTGAGTTATCAAGATCAACAACAGGTTCAATTTCTACATCATTATCATTACTAGGTTGAGCATCATCATGAACATCATCATTAATATTTTCAGTAGGTTCATGTTCATTACCGGATTGTGTTTCAGCATCAGACATAGATATATCATTTGGATTATCAGGTGGTTCAGCAATAGGTTCACTAGAAGTTTGCACAGTTCTATCATTTTTCTTTTTCTTCTTCTTAGAAGAACTAGGAACATCAATATTATTTCTCTGAGAATCTTGCTCGATTCTCTTAGGGTGGCCTTCAGGATACAAAGGTTCCTGAGTCATTCTACCAGTTCTAGTAGCCACTCTAACAGCATAATCATTTTTCTTATTATTCATTTCATGGAGCAATTCTTTTTGAGCTTTAAGTACTTGTTCTACTTGAGTGGTAACCATAGAAGCATGTTTGCTAACAAGTTTAAGTTCACCTCTAATATTAGCCATATAATCACCCAAGTATTTAATTATATCGGAATCATATTTCAATTGTCTACCAAACACTACTAGGAAAAGTCCTACTAATGGCGCACCAGTTTTGCCTACTAATGTCACATCACAGGTGCGCCATTAGTATCACGCCACTAGTATTTTTTTACTAATGGCGCACCACTGGTGCACCATTAGTATATAACACCATGCACCATTAGTATGCCTCCCAGGGCCATATTTAACCATGTGCTTTGGCACACTAATGGCGCACTGCAGATGGATGCGCCATTAGTATACTTGGCATACTAATGGCGCACTCTCTAGTGATGCGCCATTAGTATGAATGTTAGGTTTTTTTTACTTTTCTGATTTTTGCATAGGTTACAAAATATATTATTTGACAGAATATAGACAGTAGCACACAGCAACAGCAGATTCATCGAATACAATAGAAGATTAGTCTCCGAATACAATTCATCATATTAGTCTCTGAATTCAAAAGACCGAACAAAGATAAAACATTACAAGTCTCGAGACCACGAGTATCGAGTTTGTCGGAAGTAATACTAATCCTAACAAGTTCTACTAATCATCATCATACAACTTCTACTCGTTATTCATAACAAGTCATACGATCATCATCTTGATAGTCATCGAACCAACCCTACTTAATTGTTCTTAGCACATCGGCGGTGGTGGAGCGGGGGAGGGTGCGGGGGGTCGTCGGCGGCGGTGGTGGAGCGGGGGAGGGTGTGGTGGGTCGTCGGTGGTGGTGGAGCTAGCGGGGGAGGCTGCGGGTGGGATTGAGTTCGAGATGGAGGGGGAATTGAGATCGAGATGGAGGGGGATCGAGATCGAGTGTCCTCATGAATATTCAATATTTTATCATATTGAATATGAAAAAATACCATCAAATTTGAAAAAAATATTCATGAATTCAAAAAGTGCCCATGAAATTTAAAAATATTCATGATATCAAAAAGTGCCCATGAAATACAACCGAGAAATGAAGACTACGATTTAAATACAGTCGATCTTAGCTAGCTATCTGTTCATAATCTTCTTGCCCTTCTTTTTTGCAAATGGAGTTCTTCTGTGGAACGGACGTACTTTAGGTAGGGTGGTCCTGCTTCTTCTTGTGGTGTATGCTGCTACTTCATCGTCGTCGTCATGTTCGATCTTCGGGTCACCGTACTTGTCGAAGTTTTGCTCATTGGCTACTCCATCCATTTCGATGATCTTCCTTTTGCCTCTCCTCACGACAACACGACTAGGCTTTGATGGGTCGGTAATGAAGAAGCATTGGTCCACTTGGGAAGCCAGTACCCATGGCTCATTTTTCGCGGTGACATTTGCGCCCGCGGTCTTGGATTTGGCTTCGGGTATAACCATGGTGGTGAAATACCGGTCTTCTTTTAGGACGCTCTTGGCCCATCTGACACAGAACATCGGGACCTTCTCTCCAGCGTAGCTCAGCTCCCAGATATCCTCGATCCTTCCGTAGTATCTGTCCTTGTCGTTACCGGTGTAGGATTCCATCGTTACCCCGGAGTTCTGATAACCATCGCTCTTCATGTCCTTGTCCTCGGTGTAGAATGTGTAGCCGTTGATATCATACGCCTCATAGGTCATCAAGTTGTGCTCGGCGCCCTGTGACAAGGCGAATATGAGTTGTTCTTCCGCGGAAGAATCCTCATGTAAAGGGTACGACAGAAGCTTCTGCTTGAACCAACGCGTGAAACATGAGTTGTGCTCTTTAATTATATCTCCGTCCGTCCTCTGTTGGCCTCGGTCATTATATGTCTTCTCAATAAAGGTTTTGTGCTCTACCACCCAAGGATCGACCACGTCTATGTGTTGTAGCGCGACTAGGTTTGCTCTTTCAAAGTCGGCGAGTCGACCCTCGAAGTCGACATGCATTTCGCGGCGACCCTCATGGTGACCCCATCCAACGAGCCTGCCGAGGTGCCTGTTGACGGGCAGACCAACGAGGTTTTCGATGCCTAGATAATTCATGCAGTAGGAGATGCACTCTTCGGTCAAAAAGCCCCTGGCTATACTTCCCTCTGGACGTGACATGTTGCGAACGTATCCTTTGATGACACCATTCATCCTTTCAAACGGCATCATGCTGTGCAGGAACATCAGCCCGAGTTGGATGATATCCTCCACGATATGGACCAGCAGATGCACCATAACGTCGAAGAATGCAGGCGGGAAGTACATCTCAAGCTCGCATAGTATCACCACGATCTCTTCTTGTAGCCTTCTGAGTTGCCTCACGCCAACCGACTTCCGAGAGATGACGTTGAAAAAGTTGCATAGGCCAAATAGCGTTTCACGGACGTGCGCGTCCATGATCCCACGGATTGCAACTGGAAGTATCTGCGTCATCAGCACGTGACAGTCGTGAGACTTCATCCCGCTGAACTTCTACTTCGCTGGGTCAAGGTATCTGCTTATCTTCCCCGCGTAACCGTAAGGAAGTTTTACTCCTACGAGGCAGGTGAAAAACTGCTCGATCTCCTCCTGACTTAGAGTGAAGCACGCGGGAGGGTAGTCATTTCCGGTCTTCTTGGCCGTTTTGCCTTTGCGACGACTTTCTGTGTCCTGCTTCGCCTCATCATCATCATCATCATCATCATCATTAGCGTGAAGCTCCTGCCTGATGCCCATTGATTTCAAGTCTGCCCTTGCTTTCGGCCCATCTTTGGTCCTCTCTGGCATGTTGAGCAGGGTACCAAGCAGACTCTCGCACACGTTCTTCGTGATATGCATGGCATCAAGGCTGTGAGGCACACGGTGGATCTTCCAGTACGGCAAGTCCCAGAAAACAGACCTCGTTTTCCATACCTCCAGCAGCGGCTCTGGCGCCTTTCGCTTCTTTCCCGGCTCTGGCGCCTTTTGCTTCTTTCCCGGCAGTGGGCAATCTTTCCAATTTTTCAACAGCCCGTCTATTTCCTCGCCGCTCCTTGTACGCGGGTGTCTTCGGAGTTCGGTTTCACCATCGAACAGATCCTTGTGTTTCCTCCACGGGTCATCGTCGCGAAGCCACCTTCTATGTCCCATGAACACAGTTTTTGAAGACCCAGGATCTCTATCTAGCTGGCGATACATTGTGTCATCCATGCACCTGACGCATCCAGAAAATCTATGGACCACCTGCCCCGCGAGATATCCGTAACCGAGATAGTCGTGCACCGTCCTGAGCAGTGTGGCTCTCATAGGGAAATATTCTTTCTCTGCGGCGTCCCACGTATTGGCTGGCGTTTTCCACAGTGTGTCTAGCTCCTCTTTCAGCAGCCCCAGATACAGATTGATGTCGTTCCCTAGTTGTTTCGGCCCTTCCATTAGCATACTCATGTGAATGTACTTCCTCTTCATGCACAACCAGGGGGGAAGGTTGTACATCCACACAAACATAGGCTAGGTGCTATGTGTGCTTCTCTGGCTGCCAAACGGATTGACTCCATCAGTGCTCGCGCCCAGCACGATGTTCCTTGGATCCTTCCCAATGGGTGTTCGAAGTTCAACGCTTGCCACTGGCTCCCGTCCTTAGGGTGACTCAGCATCTTGTCTTTTTTATTTATCTCCGGATCATTTGCGTCATCTTCTCGCTTCTTCTCCTCCCTATCCGCGTGCCAACGCAGGAGCTTTGCTACCTTAGGGTCTGCGAAATACCGCTGCAGACGAGGAGTGATCGGAAAGTACCACACCACTTTTCGAGGAGCTTTCTTCCTCTTCATGTATCGAGTGACGCCGCACACCGGACATATGGTAGACTCCACGTGCTCGCCCCGATAAATGATGCAATTGTTCATGCACACATGGTATTTCACGTGCGGTAAATCTAGAGGACACACGACTTTCTTCGCCTCCTCGAAACTGGTCGGCACTTGTTCCTCTTGGGAAGACGTTCGTGCCAGAATGACATGTTCTCATCGAAGCATGCGTCGGTCATTTTGTGTTTTACCTTCATCTCCAAAGCCATGAGCGTTACTTTCAGGCGGGTATCCTCGGGTCTGCATCCTTCATACAATGGAGTAACCACGTCTATCTCCAGTTGATCTAGCTTGGCTTTCTCTCGGGCGGCAGCTCTTGCGTTATCCGTCTACTTGAGAAGCAGCTCTTGAATATGAGGGTCTTGCACCCAGCCCATCGATGGTCCATCGTCGTCTGCTCCTCCGGCATCTAGATCTTCATGATCATGCCCTTCGTCTGCTCCGGCATCTTCCTCATCATCATGTCTGGCATCTTCTACATGATGACTGTGTACAGCATCACCGTCGTGATCATGTCCTAGAGATTCTTCGTCTTCTCGCCCGCCCGAGCCACGGTGGTTGTCTTGCTGCCCTTCGTCATTTCTTGCCCGGCCCCCATGGACGACTTCATAGTCATCTTCATCACCTTGCCACCGATAGCCATCCATGAAACCATGCAAGAGCAGGTGGTCCCGCACCTGCCCGGAATCCGGGTCCGCAATAAGGCTCTTCAGCTTGCATCTTCGACACGGACATCTTATCTCTGTTTCGTTCTTTTGAAGCATCTCGGCCTTCGCGGAGCTCAAAAACCTATTCACAATGCCTTCGGTCATCGTGCGGACCATGGTCGCCTGCGGGGTACAGCAAAACGATATTTTAGAACCAAGAAAAAATTTGGCATGACTTTCCCTAAAAATAGGACCAAAAAGAATGCATAGTGCCAAAATTCTCGCTGAAACGGAAATGAATCAACATTCTGGCAAAATATTGGCAACTATCGCATTTCAAATACCGGTACCTGCAAACACAAACATATATGCAACACCACAAACATATGCAACACCACAAACATACATAGATCTAGCTAGGCCACAAAAAGTGCATGTGCACGTTGTTGGATCGAGCTAGGGAGAAAAAAAGTAGATCTACAACATGAAGATAGCTTTCCCCTTACTTACCTAACAAAAAAAAGGTAATTTCAACACTTAATTTTGATGAATCTATGGTGCAAATGAGGTGAGGAGGAGGAGGCAGCCGACAAGCTTAGAGAAGGAGGTGGGGGAATGAAGTAGGAAAAGTGAGTGTGTAGGTGTGGCTGTCCAAAAATATCTAGCTGGTCCCAGGTTACTAATGGCGCACCACAGAGACATGCGCCATTAGTAACCCAACATACTAATGGCGCACTACACAGACATGCGCCATTAGTAGTTTTGCAAAAAAGAAAAAAAATATTTTTATACTAATGGCGCACCGTGGCACAGTGCGCCATTACTAGTTTAAACTAGTAATGGCGCACTGTGCCATGGTGCGCCATTAGTAGTTTTGCAAAAAAGTAAAAAAATACAGTAGTGGCGCACTCTATGGCTGGTGCACCATTAGTAGTTCTAACTACTAATGGCGCACTCTGCCCGGATGCGCCATTAGTATGTTTGAAAAAATGAAAAAAAAACATTTTGTTACTAGTAGCGCACCATGTTCCTGGTGCGCCAATAGTGTCTTCCACACTAATGGCGCACCAACAGATGGTGCGCCATTAGTATATAGTAATGGCGAACCACATGTCTGGTGCGCCATTAGTATCATTTCCATCTATAGCCCTTTTCCTAGTAGTGAAAATAAGCATTGAAATTTTCTTGTTTGACAATAAAATTATCAAACTCATCAAAGCATTGCCTAACAGACTTATAGTGAGGGATATCACCTTCATCAAATCTATAGAGAGAATTTACCTTTACTACCTGTGTCGGGATATCGGGATCAGGAGGTTCTTCAGTAAATAAGTGATCAAGTTCATATGTTTCTTCGACAGGCGGTAGATTAAGACCATGTATTTCTTCAATAGGAGGTAAATTCTTAACATCTTCGGCATTAATACCTTTTTCTTTCATAGATTTCTTTGCCTCTTGCATATCTTTGGGACTGAGAAATAGAACACCTCTCTTCTTCGAAGTTGGTTTAGGAATAGGATCATGAATTGGAGCAGGAGCTGGCTCAGGAGGTGCCCAATTATTTTCATTTGTCAACATATTATTCAATAGAATTTCAGCTTCATCCGGTGTTCTTTCCCTGAAAAGAGAACCAGCACAACTATCCAAGTAATCTCTGGAAGCATCGGTTAGTCCATTATAAAAGATATCAAGTATTTCAGGTTTCTTAAGAGGATGATCAGGCAAAGCATTAAGTAACTTGAGAAGCCTCCCCCAAGCTTGTGGGAGACTCTCTTCTTTAATTTGCACGAAGTTGTATATTTCCCTCAAAGTAGCTTGTTTCTTATGAGCAGGGAAATATTTAGCAGAGAAGTAATAAATCATATCCTGGGGACTACGCACACAACCAGGATCAAGAGAATTAAACCATATCTTAGTGTCACCCTTTAATGAGAATGGAAATATTTTGAGTAAATAGAGGTAACGTGATCCCTCATTATTAGTGAACAGGGCAGCTATATCATTTAACTTAGTAAGATGTGCCACAACAGTTTCAGATTCATAGCCATAGAAAGGATCAGATTCAAACAAAGTAATTATATCTAGATCAATAGAGAATTCATAATCCTTATCAGGAACACAGATAGGTGAAGTTGCAAAAGCAGGATCAGGTGTCATTTTATCTCTAAGTGATTCTTTGTTCCATTTAATCAATAACCTCTTAAGCTCGTATCTATATCTACAGGCTAAAATAGCTAAAGAAGAATCTTTATCAAAAAGATAACCTTCAGTAATAACAGGCATATTTTCATCATCACTATCATCATCGTATTCAGTTTCATCAATTTCTCTTTCTCTAGCCCTAGCAATTTGTTTTTCAAGAAATTCACTAAGGGGCACAGTAGTATCAGGCATAGAAGAAGTTTCATCATAAGTATCATGCATAGTAGAAGTGGCATCATCAATAACATGTGACATATCGGAAAGAATAGCAGAAGCAGGTTTAGGTGTCGCTAGCTTACTCATAACAGAAGGTGAATCAACTGCAGAGCTAGATGGCAGTTCCTTACCTCTCCTCGTAGTTGAGGGATAAATTGTTGTCTTAGCGTCTTTCAAGTTCTTCATAGTGTCCAGCAGATATAAATCCAAGTCACTCAAAGAATAGAGTTATGCTCCCCGGCAACGGCGCCAGAAAAAGGTCTTGATAACCCACAAGTATAGGGGATCGCAACAGTTTTCGAGGGTAGAGTATTTAATCCAAATTTATTGATTCAACACAAGGGGAGCCAAAGAATATTCTCAAGTATTAGCAGCTGAGTTGTCAATTCAACCACACCTGGAAACTTAGTATTTGCAGCAAAGTGTTTAGTAGCAAAGTAATATGATAGTGGTGGTAACGGCAACAAAAGTAAAGACAGCAAAAGTAATGTTTTTGGTATTTTGTAGTGATTGTAACAATAGCAGCGGGAAAATAAATAAGCGTAAACCAGTATATGGAAAACTCGTAGGCACCGGATCAGTGATGGATAATTATGCCGGATGCGGTTCATCATGTAACAGTCATAACATAGGGTGACACAGAACTAGCTCCAATTCATCAATGTAATGTAGGCATGTATTCCGTATATAGTCATACGTGCTTATGGAAAAGAACTTGCATGACATCTTTTGTCCTACCCTCCCGTGGCAGCGGGGTCCTATTGGAAACTTAGGGATATTAAGGCCTCCTTTTAATAGAGAACCGGAACAAAGCATTAGCACATAGTAAATACATGAACTCCTCAAACTACGGTCATCACCGGGAGTGGTCCCGATTATTGTGACTTCGGGGTTGCCGGATCATAACACATAGTAGGTGAGTATAGACTTGCAAGATAGGATCTAGAACTCACATATATTCACGAAAACATAATAGGTTCAGATCTGAAATCATGGCACTCGGGCCCTAGTGAAAAGCATTAAGCATAGCAAAGTCATAGCAACATCAATCTCAGAACATAGTGGATACTAGGGATCAAACCCTAACAAAACGTCCAGCAAGGGATCATAACTCGATTACATGATAAATCTCATCCAACCCATCACCGTCCAGCAAGCCTATGATGGAATTACTCACGCATGGTGGTGAGCATCATGAAATTAGTGATGGAGGATGGTTGATGATGACGACGGCGACGAATCCCCCTCTCTGGAGCCCCGAACGGATTCCAGATCATCCCTCCCGAGAGGTTTTAGGGCTTGGCGGCGGCTCCGTATCGTAAAACGCGATGATTCCTTCTCTCTGATTTTTTTTCTCCGGAAGCGAATATATAGAGTTGGAATTGGTGTCGGAGGGTTTCCAGGGGGCCCACGAGGTAGGTGGCGCGCCCTAGAGGGGGGGCGCGCCCCCCACCCTCTTGAACAGGGTGTGGGCCCCTTGGTCTTCATCTTTGGCAAGGATTTTTTATTATTTTTTCTAAGGTATTCCGTGGAGTTTCAGGACTTCCTGAGAATATTTGCTTTCTGCACATAAAACAACACCATGGCAATTCTGCTGAAAACAGCGTCAGTCCGGGTTAGTTCCATTCAAATCATACAAGTTAGAGTCTAAAACAAGGGCAAAAGTGTTTGGAGAAGTAGATACGATGGAGACGTATCAGGAGGTCTACACAAAAGTCAATATACCAAGTACCCATCACATACCCTTATCTCCCGCATTACATTATTTGCCATTTGCCTCTCGGTTTCCTCTCCCCCACTTCACCCTTGCCGTTTTATTCGCGCCCTCTCTCTATCCTCCCTCTCTTTCTCTATTTGCCTCTTTTTGCTCGCTTGCTTTTTGTTTGCTTGTTTGTTGTTGCTTGCTTGTCACGATGGCTCTACCTAAATTTGGTGACCTTCACCTTAAAAGGTTAGAAGAGATCGAAAGTAATGTTAGGAGTTTCATGGTTTTGCAGTTTGAACATAATAGTTTCTTCAGAAACGAGCTTAAGGAACAGAAAAGTTTTATGAGTTTTATGAATAAAGAGCTTGATTATATGTCTAAAGAATTCGATGGTTTAAGATCCCAAATTGCTCATCTTGAGAAATGGACTACCGAAATTTCGGATAGACAGGCTACCTTAGTTAATAAGATGGCCGCTAAACCGGATTGCTATGAAAATAAAGATGAAGATCTAAAAGTTATTGATGTGTCCCCTATTAAATCTTTGTTTTGCAATATGAATCTTGATAATGATGGGACTGAATAGGATCCACCTTTACCTAGAAGGTGTTCCCAAAATTCGAAGTTTTTAGATCTTGATGCTAAATTTGATAAAAGTGGGATTGAAGAGATCAAAACTCTAGATGTTAATGAACCTACTATTTTGGATTTCAAGGAATTTAATTATGATATCTGATCTTTGATAGATTGTATTTCCTTGTTGCAATCCGTGCTAAATTCTCTTCATGCTTATAGTCAAAATAAAGCTTTTACCAATAACATCGTTGATGCTTTAATGCAATCTTATGAAGAAAAACTTGAGTTGGAAGTTTCTATCCCTAGAAAACTTTATGATGAGTGGGAACCAACTATTAAATTAAAATTAAAGACCATGAATGCTATGCTTTGTGTGATTTGGGTGCTAGTGTTTCCACGATTCCAAAGACTTTGTGTGATTTATTAGGTTTCCGCTATTTTGATGATTGTTCTTTAAACTTGCATCTTGCGGATTCCACTATTAAGAAACCTATGGGAAAAATTAATGATGTTCTTATTGTTGTAAATAGGAATTATGTGCGCGTAGATTTTATTGTTCTTGACATAGATTGCAATCCTTCATGTCATATTATTCTTGGTAGACCTTTCCTTAGAACGATTGGTGCAATTATTAATATGAAGGAAGGAAATATTAGATTTCAATTTCCGTTAAGGAAAGGCATGGAACACTTACCTAGAAAGAAAATTAAATTACCTTATGAATCTATTATGGGAGCCACTTATGGATTGCCTACCAAAGATGGCAATACCTAGATCTATCCTTACTTGTTATGCCTAGCTAGGGGCGTTAAACGATAGCGCTTGTTGGGAGGCAACCCAATTTTATTTTTATTCCTTGATTTTTGCTCCTTTTTAGTAATAAATAATTTATCTAGCCTATGTTTTGGTTGTGTTTTTTGTGTTTAATTATTGTTTGTGCCAAGTAGAACCGTTGGGGAGACTTGGGGAAAGTCTTGTTGAACTTGCTTTAAAAACAGAAACTTTAGCGCTGACGAGAACTGCTGTCATTTTTATTTGGAAAGTGATATTTAGTTAATTCTTTTTTAATATGATTAATAGAAAAATTACTCACGTCCAACAATTTAATTTAGAATTTTTGGGGTTCCAGATCTTGCGCTAGCTACAGATTACTACAGACTGTTCTGTTTTTTGACAGATTCTGTTTTTCGTGTGTTGTTTGCTTATTTTGATGAATCTATGGCTAGTAAAATAGTTTATGAACCATAGAGAAGTTATAATACAATAGGTTTAACACCAAGAATAATAAATAATGAGTTCATTAAAGTACCTTGAATTGGTCTTTTGTATTCTTTCGCTAACGGAGCTCACGAGATTTTCTACTTTGTGTTTTGTGTTGTGAAGTTTTCAAGTTTTGGGTAAAGAATTGATAGATTATGGAACAAGGAGTGGCAAGAGCCTAAGCTTGGGGATGCCCATGGAACCCCAAAGATAATCTAAGGACACCTAAAAGCCAAAGCTTGGGGATGCCCCGGAAGGCATCCCCTCTTTCGTCTACTTCTATCGGTAACTTTACTTGGAGCTATATTTTTATTCACCACATGATATGTGTTTTGCTTGGAGCGTCTTGTATGATTTGATTGTTTTATTTTTAGTTTACCACAATCATCCTTGCTGTACACACCTTTTGAGAGAGCCATACATGATTTGGAATTTTTTAGAATACTCTATGTGCTTCGCTTATATCTTTTGAGTTATATAGTTTTGCTCTAGTACTTCACTTATATCTTTTAGAGCACGGTGGTGGATTTGTTTTATAGAAACTATTGATCTCTCATGCTTCACTTAGATTATTTTGAGAGTCTTAATAGCATGGTAATTTTCTCAAAATCCTAATATGCTAAGTATTCAGGATTAGTAAAATCTTCTTATGAGTATTTTGAATACTAAGAGAAGTTTGATGCTTGATGATTGTTTTGAGATATGGAGGTAATAATATCAAAGTCATGCTAGTTGAGTAGTTGTGAAATTGAGAAATACTTGTGTTGAAGTTTGCAAGTCCCGTAGCATGCACGTATGGTAAACGTTATGTAACAAATTTGAAACATGAGGTGTTATTTGATTGTCTTCCTTATGAGTGGCGGTCGGGGACGAGCGATGGTCTTTTCCTACCAATCTATCCCCCTAGGAGCATACGCGTAGTGCCGAGGTTTTTGATGACTTGTAGATTTTTGCAATAAGTATGTGAGTTCTTTATGACTAATGTTGAGTCCATGGATTATACACACTCTCACCCTTCCATCCTTGCTACCCTCTTCGGTACCGTGCATTGCCCTTTCTCACATCGAGAGTTGGCGCAAACTTTGCCGGTGCATCCAAACCCCGTGATATGATATGCTCTTTCACACATAAACCTCCTTATATCTTCCTCAAAACAGCCACCCTACCTACCTATTATGGCATTTACATAGCCATTCCGAGATATATTGCCATGCAACTTTCCACCATTCTGTTTATCATGACACATTCATCATCTCATATTGCTTAGCATGATCATGTAGTTGACATAGTATTTGTGGCAAAGCCGCCATTCATAATTCTTTCATACATGTCACTCTTGGTCCATTGCATATCCCGGTACTGAAGGAAATATGCCCTAGAGGCAATAATAAAGTTATTATTTATTTCCTTATAATCATGATAAATGTTTATTATTCATGCTAGAATTGTATTTTCCGGAAACATAATACATGTGTGAATACATAGACAAACAGAGTGTCACTAGTATGCCTCTACTTGACTAGCTCGTTAATCAAAGATGGTTATGTTTCCTAACCATGAACAATGAGTTGTTATTTGATTAACGAGGTCACATCATTAGTAGAATGATCTGATTGACATGACCCATTCCATTAGCTTAGCACCTGATCGTTTAGTATGATGCTATTGCTTTCTTCATGACTTATACATGTTCCTACGACTATGAGATTATGCAACTCCCATTTACCGGAGGAACACTTTGGGTACTACCAAACGTCACAACGTAAATGGGTGATTATAAAGGAGTACTACAGGTGTCTCCAATGGTCGATGTTGGGTTGGCGTATTTCGAGATTAGGATTTGTCACTCCGATTGTCGGAGAGGTATCTCTGGGCCCTCTCGGTAATACACATCACATAAGCCTTGCAAGCATTACAACTAATATGTTAGTTGTGAGATGATGTATTACGGAATGAGTAAAGAGACTTGCCGTTAACGAGATTGAACTAGGTATTGGATACCGACGATCGAATCTCGGGCAAGTAACATACCGATGACAAAGGGAACAACGTATGTTGTTATGCGGTCTGACCGATAAAGATCTTCGTAGAATATGTAGGAGCCAATATGGGCATCCAGGTCCCGCTATTGGTTATTGACCAGAGACATGTCTCGGTCATGTCTACATTGTTCTCGAACCCGTAGGGTCCGCACGCTTAAGGTTACGATGACAGTTATATTATGAATTTATGCATTTTGATGTACCGAAGGTTGTTCGGAGTCCCGGATGTGATCACGGACATGACGAGGAGTCTCGAAATGGTCGAGACGTAAAGATTGATATATTGGAAGCCTATGTTTGGACATCGGAAGTGTTCCGGGTGAAATCGGGATTTTACCGGGTTACCGGGAGGTTACCGGAACCCCCCGGGAGCCATATGGGCCATCATGGGCCTTAGTGGAAAGGAGAAAGGGGCAGCCCAAGGTGGCTGCGCCTCTTTCCCCTCCCCTAGTCCTATTAGGACTAGGAGAAGGTGGCCGGCCCCCCTCTCTCCCTTCCCCTCCGAGGAATCCTAGTTGGACTAGGATTGGGGGGAGGAATCCTACTCCCAGAGGGAGTAGGACTCTCCTGCGCCTCCATCTTTGGCCGGCCAGCCTCCCCTCCTCTCCTCCTTTATATACGGAGGCAGGGGCACCTATAAACACACAAGTTGACACAAGTTGACACAAGTTGATCCACGTGATCGATTCCTTAGCCGTGTGCGGTGCCCCCTGCCACCATATTCCTCGATAATACTGTAGCGGAGTTTAGGCGAAGCCCTGCTGCTGTAGTTCATCAAGATCGTCACCACGCCGTCGTGCTGACGAAACTCTTCCCCGACACTTTGCTGGATCGGAGTCCGGGGATCGTCATCGAGCTGAACGTGTGCTCGAACTCGGAGGTGCCGTAGTTTCGGTGCTTGATCGGTTGGATCGTGAAGACGTACGACTACTTCCTCTACGTCGTGTCATTGCTTCCGCAGTCGGTCTGCGTTGGGTACGTAGACAACACTCTCCTCTCGTTGCTATGCATCACATGATCCTGTGTGCGCGTAGGAAATTTTTTGAAATTACTACGAAACCCAACAGTGGTATCAGAGCCAGGTTAATGATGTTGATGTTATATGCACGAGTAGAACACAAGTGAGTTGTGGACGATACAAGTCATACTGCCTACCAGCATGTCATATTTTGGTTCAGCGGTATTGTTGGACGAGACGACCCGGACCAACCTTACGCGTACGCTTACGCGAGACCGGTTCCCTCGACGTGCTTTGCACAGAGATGGCTTGCGGGCGACTGCCTCTCCAACTTTAGTTGAACCAAGTATGGCTACGCCCGGTCCTTGCGAAGGTTAAAACGGAGTCTATTTGACAAACTATCGTTGTGGTTTTGATGCGTAGGTGAGATTGGTTCTTACTTAAGCCCGTAGCAGCCACGTAAAACATGCAACAACAAAGTAGAGGACGTCTAACTTGTTTTTGCAGGGCATGTTGTGATGTGATATGGTCAAGGCATGATGCTGAATTTTATTGTATGAGATGATCATGTTCTGTAACCAAGTTATCGGCAACTGGCAGGAGCCATATGGTTGTCGCTTTATTGTATGCAATGCAATCGCGATGTAATGCTTTACTTTATTACTAAACGGTAGTGATAGTCGTGGAAGCATAAGATTGGCGAGACGACAACGATGCTACGATGGAGATCAAGGTGTCGCGCCGGTGACGATGGTGATCATGACGGTGCTTCGGAGATGGAGATCACAAGCACAAGATAATGATGGCCATATCATATCACTTATATTGATTGCATGTGATGTTTATCTTTTTATGCATCTTATCTTGCTTTGATTGACGGTAGCATTATAAGATGATCTCTCACTAAATTATCAAGAAGTGTTCTCCCTGAGTATGCACCGTTGCAAAAGTTCTTCGTGCTGAGACACCACGTGATGATCGGGTGTGATAGGCTCTACGTTCAAATACAGCGGGTGCAAAACAGTTGCACACGCAGAATACTCAGGTTAAACTTGACGAGCCTAGCATATGCAGATATGGCCTCGAAACACGGAGACCGAAAGGTCGAGCATGAATCATATAGTAGATATGATCAACATAATGATGTTCACCGATGAAACTACTCCATCTCACGTGATGATCGGACATGGTTTAGTTGATTTGGATCACGTGATCACTTAGAGGATTAGAGGGATGTCTATCTAAGTGGGAGTTCTTTAATAATATGATTAATTGAACTTAAAATTTATCATGAACTTAGTCCCTAATAGTATCTTGCTTGTTTATGTTGATTGTAGATAGATGGCTCGTGCTGTTGTTCCGTTAAATTTTAATGCGTTCCTTGAGAAAGCAAAGTTGAAAGATGATGGTAGCAATTACACGGACTGGGTCCGTAACTTGAGGATTATCCTCATTGCTGCACAGAAGAATTACGTCCTGGAAGCACCGCTGGGTGCCAGGCCTGCTGCTGGAGCAACGCCAGATGTTATGAACGTCTGGCAGAGCAAAGCTGATGACTACTCGATAGTTCAGTGTGCCATGCTTTACGGCTTAGAATCGGGACTTCAACGACGTTTTGAACGTCATGGAGCATATGAGATGTTCCAGGAGTTGAAGTTAATATTTCAAGCAAATGCCCGGATTGAGAGATATGAAGTCTCCAATAAATTCTATAGCTGCAAGATGGAAGAGAACAGTTCTGTCAGTGAGAATATACTCAAAATGTCTGGGTATAATAATCACTTGATTCAATTGGGAGTTAATCTTCCAGATAATTGCGTCATTAACAGAATTCTCCAATCACTGCCACCAAGCTACAAGAGCTTCGTGATGAACTATAATATGCAAGGGATGAACAAGACTATTCCCGAGCTCTTCGCAATGCTAAAAGCTGCGGAGGTAGAAATCAAGAAGGAGCATCAAGTGTTGATGGTTAACAAGACCACTAGTTTCAAGAAAAAGGGCAAAGGGAAGAAAAAGGGGAACTTCAAAAAGAACGGCAAGCAAGTTGCTGCTCAAGAGAAGAAACCCAAGTCTAGACCTAAGCCTGAAACTGAGTGCTTCTATTGCAAGCAGACTGGTCACTGGAAGCGGAACTGCCCCAAGTATTTGGCGGATAAGAAGGATGGCAAGGTGAACAAAGGTATATGTGATATACATGTTATTGATGTGTACCTTACCAATGCTCGCAGTAGCACCTGGGTATTTGATACTGGTTCTGTTGCTAATATTTGCAACTCGAAACAGGGACTACAGAATAAGCGGGCACTGGCAAAGGACGAGGTGACGATGCGCGTGGGAAACGGTTCCAAAGTCGATGTGATCGCGGTCGGCACGCTACCTCTACATCTACCTTCGGGATTAATATTAGACCTAAATAATTGTTATTTGGTGCCAGCGTTGAGCATGAACATTATATCTGGATGTTGTTTAATGCGAGACGGTTATTCATTTAAATCAGAGAATAATGGTTGTTCTATTTATATGAGTAATATCTTTTATGGTCATGCACCCTTGAAGAGTGGTCTATTCTTACTAAATCTCGATAGTAGTAATACACATATTCATAATGTTGAAACCAAAAGATACAGAGTTGATAATGAAAGTGCAACTTATTTGTGGCACTGTCGTTTAGGTCATATCGGTGTAAAACGCATGAAGAAACTCCATACTAATGGACTTTTGGAACCACTTGATTATGAATCACTTGGTACTTGCGAACCGTGCCTCATGGGCAAGATGACTAAAACACCGTTCTCCGGTACTATGGAGAGAGCAACAGATTTGTTGGAAATCATACATACCGATGTATGTGGTCCGATGAATATTGAGGCTCGTGGCGGATATCGTTATTTTCTCACCTTCACAGATGATTTGAGCAGATATGGATATATCTACTTAATGAAGCATAAGTCTGAAACATTTGAAAAGTTCAAAGAATTTCAGAGTGAAGTTGAAAATCATCGTAACAAGAAAATAAAGTTTCTACGATCTGATCGTGGAGGAGAATATTTGAGTTACGAGTTTGGTGTACATTTGAAAAAATGTGGAATAGTTTCGCAACTCACGCCCCCCGGAACACCACAGCGTAATGGTGTGTCCGAACGTCGTAATCGTACTTTACTAGATATGGTGCGATCTATGATGTCTCTTACAGATTTACCGCTATCATTTTGGGGATATGCTTTAGAGACGGCCGCATTCACGTTAAATAGGGCACCATCAAAATCCGTTGAGACGACGCCTTATGAACTATGGTTTGGCAAGAAACCAAAGTTGTCGTTTCTTAAAGTTTGGGGCTGCGATGCTTATGTGAAAAAACTTCAACCTGATAAGCTCGAACCCAAATCGGAGAAATGTGTATTCATAGGATACCCAAAGGAAACTGTTGGGTACACCTTCTATCACAGATCCGAAGGCAAAACATTTGTTGCTAAGAATGGATCATTTCTAGAGAAGGAGTTTCTCTCGAAAGAAGTGAGTGGGAGGAAAGTAGAACTTGACGAGGTAACTGTACCTGCTCCCTTACTGGAAAGTAGTTCATCACAGAAAACTGTTTCAGTGACACCTACACCAGTTAGTGAGGAAGCCAATGATAATGATCATGAAACTTCAGATCAAGATACTACTGAACTTCGTAGATCAACCAGAGTAAGATCCGCACCAGAGTGGTACGGTAATCCTGTTCTGGAGGTCATGCTACTAGATCATGATGAACCTACGAACTATGAAGAAGCAATGGTGAGCCTAGATTCCGCAAAGTGGCTAGAAGCCATGAAATCTGAGATGGGATCCATGTATGAGAACAAAGTATGGACTTTGGTTGACTTGCCCGATGATCGGCAAGCGATTGAGAATAAATGGATCTTTAAGAAGAAGACTGACGCTGATGGTAATGTTACTGTCTACAAAGCTCGACTTGTCGCAAAAGGTTTTCGGCAAGTTCAAGGAATTGACTACGATGAGACCTTCTCACCCGTAGCGATGCTTAAGTCCGTCCGAATCATGTTAGCAATTGCCGCATTTTATGATTATGAAATTTGGCAAATGGATGTCAAAACTGCATTCCTGAATGGATTCCTGGAAGAAGAGTTGTATATGATGCAACCAGAAGGTTTTGTCGATCCAAAGGGAGCTAACAAAGTGTGCAAGCTCCAGCGATCCATTTATGGACTGGTGCAAGCCTCTCGGAGTTGGAATAAACGTTTTGATAGTGTGATCAAAGCATTTGGTTTTATACAGACTTTTGGAGAAGTCTGTATTTACAAGAAAGTGAGTGGGAGCTCTGTAGCATTTCTGATATTATATGTGGATGATATATTACTGATTGGAAATGATATAGAATTTCTGGATAGCATAAAGGGATACTTGAATAAAAGTTTTTCAATGAAAGACCTCGGTGAAGCTGCTTACATATTAGGCATTAAGATCTATAGAGACAGATCAAGACGCTTAATTGGACTTTCACAAAGCACATACCTTGACAAAATTTTGAAGAAATTCAAAATGGATCAAGCAAAGAAAGGGTTCTTGCCTGTGTTACAAGGTGTGAAATTGAGTAAGACTCAATGCCCGACCACTGCAGAAGATAGAGAGAATATGAAAGATGTTCCCTATGCATCAGCCATAGGCTCTATCATGTATGCAATGCTGTGTACCAGACCTGATGTGTGCCTTGCTATAAGTTTAGCAGGGAGGTACCAAAGTAATCCAGGAATGGATCACTGGACAGCGGTCAAGAACATCCTGAAATACCTGAAAAGGAGTAAGGATATGTTTCTCGTATATGGAAGTGACAAAGAGCTCATCGTAAAAGGTTACGTTGATGCAAGCTTTGACACTGATCCGGACGATTCTAAATCGCAAACCGGATACGTGTTTACATTAAACGGTGGAGCTGTCAGTTGGTGCAGTTCTAAACAAAGCGTCGTAGCGGGATCTACATGTGAAGCGGAATACATAGCTGCTTCGGAAGCAGCAAATGAAGGAGTCTGGATGAAGGAGTTCATATCCGATCTAGGTGTCATACCTAGTGCATCGGGTCCAATGAAAATCTTTTGTGACAATACTGGTGCAATTGCCTTGGCAAAGGAATCCAGATTTCACAAAAGGACCAAACACATCAAGAGACGCTTCAACTCCATCCGGGATCTAGTCCAGGTGGGAGACATAGAGATTTGCAAGATACATACGGATCTGAATATTGCAGACCCGTTGACTAAGCCTCTTCCACGAGCAAAACATGATCAGCACCAAAGCTCCATGGGTGTTAGATTCATTATAGTGTAATCTAGATTATTGACTCTAGTGCAAGTGGGAGACTGAAGGAAATATTCCCTAGAGGCAATAATAAAGTTATTATTTATTTCCTTATAATCATGATAAATGTTTATTATTCATGCTAGAATTGTATTTTCCGGAAACATAATACATGTGTGAATACATAGACAAACAGAGTGTCACTAGTATGCCTCTACTTGACTAGCTCGTTAATCAAAGATGGTTATGTTTCCTAACCATGAACAATGAGTTGTTATTTGATTAACGAGGTCACATCATTAGTAGAATGATCTGATTGACATGACCCATTCCATTAGCTTAGCACCTGATCGTTTAGTATGTTGCTATTGCTTTCTTCATGACTTATACATGTTCCTACGACTATGAGATTATGCAACTCCCGTTTACCGGAGGAACACTTTGGGTACTACCAAACGTCACAACATAAATGGGTGATTATAAAGGAGTACTACAGGTGTCTCCAATGGTCGATGTTGGGTTGGCGTATTTCGAGATTAGGATTTGTCACTCCGATTGTCGGAGAGGTATCTCTGGGCCCTCTCGGTAATACACATCACATAAGCCTTACAAGCATTACAACTAATATGTTAGTTGTGAGATGATGTATTACGGAACGAGTAAAGAGACTTGCCGTTAACGAGATTGAACTAGGTATTGGATACCGACGATCGAATCTCGGGCAAGTAACATACCGATGACAAAGGGAACAACGTATGTTGTTATGCGGTCTGACCGATAAAGATCTTCGTAGAATATGTAGGAGCCAATATGGGCATCTAGGTCCCGCTATTGGTTATTGACCAGAGACATGTCTCGGTCATGTCTACATTGTTCTCGAACCCGTAGGGTCCGCACGCTTAAGGTTACGATGACAGTTATATTATGAGTTTATGCATTTTGATGTACCGAAGGTTGTTCGGAGTCCCGGATGTGATCACGGACATGACGAGGAGTTTCGAAATGGTCGAGACGTAAAGATTGATATATTGGAAGCCTATGTTTGGACATCGGAAGTGTTCCGGGTGAAATCGGGATTTTACCGGGTTACCGGGAGGTTACCGGAACCCCCCGGGAGCCATATGGGCCATCATGGGCCTTAGTGGAAAGGAGAAAGGGGCAGCCCAAGGTGGCTGCGCCTCTTTCCCCTCCCCTAGTCCTATTAGGACTAGGAGAAGGTGGCCGGCCCCCCTCTCTCCCTTCCCCTCCGAGGAATCCTAGTTGGACTAGGATTGGGGGGAGGAATCCTACTCCCAGAGGGAGTAGGACTCTCCTGCGCCTCCATCTTTGGCCGGCCAGCCTCCCCTCCTCTCCTCCTTTATATACGGAGGCAGGGGCACCTCTAAACACACAAGTTGACACAAGTTGACACAAGTTGATCCACGTGATCGATTCCTTAGCCGTGTGCGGTGCCCCCTGCCACCATATTCCTCGATAATACTGTAGCGGAGTTTAGGCGAAGCCCTGCTGCTGTAGTTCATCAAGATCGTCACCACGCCGTCGTGCTGACGAAACTCTTCCCCGACACTTTGCTGGATCGGAGTCCGGGGATCGTCATCGAGCTGAACGTGTGCTCGAACTCGGAGGTGCCGTAGTTTCGGTGCTTGATCGGTTGGATCGTGAAGACGTACGACTACTTCCTCTACGTCGTGTCATTGCTTCCGCAGTCGGTCTGCGTTGGGTACGTAGACAACACTCTCCTCTCGTTGCTATGCATCACATGATCCTGTGTGCGCGTAGGAAATTTTTTGAAATTACTACGAAACCCAACAGGTACACCACCGGAGGCATTCATATAGAGTCATCTTTTGTTCTAGTATCGAGTTGTAATCATTGAGTTGTAAATAAATAGAAGTGTGATGATCATCATTTTCTAGAGCATTGTCCCAAGTGAGGAATAAAAAAATAAAGGCCATATAAAAAAGAGAAAGGCCAAATAAAAAATTAGAGAAAAATAGAGAAGGGACAATGTTACTATCCTTTGCCACACTTGTGCTTCAAAGTAGCACCATAATCTTCATGATAGAGAGTCTCTTATTTTGTCACTTTCATATACTAGTGGGAATTTTTCATTATAGAACTTGGCTTGTATATTCCAACAATGGGCCTCTTCAAGTGCCCTAGGTCTTCGTGAGCAAGCAAGTTGGATGCACACCCACTTAGTTTCTTTTGTTGAGCTTTCATACATTTATAGCTCTAGTGCATCCGTTGCATGGCAATCCCTACTCCTTGCATTAACATCAATCGATGGGCATCTCCATAGCCCATTGATTAGCCTCGTTGATGTGAAACTATCTCCTTTTTGTATTCTCCACATAACCCCCTCATTATACTCTATTCCACCCATATAGTTCTATGTCCTTGGCTCGCGCTCATATATTGCGTGAAAGTTTATAGGTTTGAGATTACTAAAGTATGAAACAATTGCTTGGCTTGTCATCAGGGTTGTGCATGATGAGAGCATTCTTGTGTGACGAAAATGGAGCATGACTAAACCATATGATTTTGTAGGGATGAACTTTCTTTAGCCATGTTATTTTGAGAAGACATAATTGCTTAGTTAGTATGCTTGAAGTATTATTATTTTTATGTCAATATGAACTTTTGTCTTGAATCTTTCGGATCTGAATATTCATACCTCAATTAAGAAGAATTACATTAAAATTATGCCAAGTAGCACTCCGCATCAAAAATTCTATTTTTATCATTTACCTACTCGAGGACGAGCAGGAATTAAGCTTGGGGATGCTTGATACGTCTCCAACGTATCTATAATTTTTGATTGCTCCATGCTATATTATCTACTATTTTGGACATTATTGGGCTTTATTATCCACTTTTATATTATTTTTGGGACTAACCTATTAACCGGAGGCCCAGCCTAGAATTGCTGTTTTTTGCCTATTTTAGGGTTTCGAAGAAAAGGAATATCAAATGGAGTCCAAACGGAATGAAACCTTCGGGAACGTGATTTTCTCAACGAACAAGACCCAGGAGACTAGGACCCTATGTCAAG
>NC_041392.1:634796971-634850255 GCF_002162155.2 Triticum dicoccoides | reverse complement strand
CGTACTCCTACCTCCTATATAAACCTACGTACCCCCAAACGATCAGATACGGAGCCAAAACCCTAATTCCACCGCTGCAACTTTCTGTATCCACGAGATCCCATCTTGGGGCCTGTTCCAAAGCTCCGCCGGAGGGGGCATCGATCACGGAGGGCTTCTACATCAACACCATAGCCCCTCCGATGAAGTGTGAGTAGTTTACTTCAGACCTACGGGTCCATAGTTAGTAGCTAGATGGCTTCTTCTCTCTTTTTGGATCTCAATACAATGTTCTCCCCCTCTCTTGTGGAGATCTATTCGATGTAACCTTCTTTTTGCGATGTGTTTGTTGAGAACGATGAATTGTGGGTTTATGATCAAGTCTATCTATGAACAATATTTGTGAAGGAAATATGCCCTAGAGGCAATAATAAAGTTATTATTTATTTCCTTATAATCATGATAAATGTTTATTATTCATGCTAGAATTGTATTTTCCGGAAACATAATACATGTGTGAATACATAGACAAACAGAGTGTCACTAGTATGCCTCTACTTGACTAGCTCGTTAATCAAAGATGGTTATGTTTCCTAACCATGAACAATGAGTTGTTATTTGATTAACGAGGTCACATCATTAGTAGAATGATCTGATTGACATGACCCATTCCATTAGCTTAGCACCTGATCGTTTAGTATGATGCTATTGCTTTCTTCATGACTTATACATGTTCCTACGACTATGAGATTATGCAACTCCCGTTTACCGGAGGAACACTTTGGGTACTACCAAACGTCACAACGTAAATGGGTGATTATAAAGGAGTACTACAGGTGTCTCCAATGGTTGATGTTGGGTTGGCGTATTTCGAGATTAGGATTTGTCACTCCGATTGTCGGAGAGGTATCTCTGGGCCCTCTCGGTAATACACATCACATAAGCCTTGCAAGCATTACAACTAATATGTTAGTTGTGAGATGATGTATTACGGAACGAGTAAAGAGACTTGCCGTTAACGAGATTGAACTAGGTATTGGATACCGACGATCGAATCTCGGGCAAGTAACATACCGATGACAAAGGGAACAACGTATGTTGTTATGCGGTCTGACCGATAAAGATCTTCGTAGAATATGTAGGAGCCAATATGGGCATCCAGGTCCCGCTATTGGTTATTGACGAGAGACATGTCTCGGTCATGTCTACATTGTTCTCGAACCCGTAGGGTCCGCACGCTTAAGGTTACAATGACAGTTATATTATGAGTTTATGCATTTTGATGTACCGAAGGTTGTTCGGAGTCCCGGATGTGATCACGGACATGACGAGGAGTCTCGAAATGGTCGAGACGTAAAGATTGATATATTGGAAGCCTATATTTGGACATCGGAAGTGTTCCGGGTGAAATCGGGATTTTACCGGGTTACCGGGAGGTTACCGGAACCCCCCGGGAGCCATATGGGCCATCATGGGCCTTAGTGGAAAGGAGAAAGGGGCAGCCCAAGGTGGCTGCGCCTCTTTCCCCTCCCCTAGTCCTATTAGGACTAGGAGAAGGTGGCCGGCCCCCCTCTCTCCCTTCCCCTCCGAGGAATCCTAGTTGGACTAGGATTGGGGGGAGGAATCCTACTCCCAGAGGGAGTAGGACTCTCCTGCGCCTCCCTCTTTGGCCGGCCAGCCTCCCCTCCTCTCCTCCTTTATATACGGAGGCAGGGGCACCTCTAAACACACAAGTTGACACAAGTTGATCCACGTGATCGATTCCTTAGCCGTGTGCGGTGCCCCCTGCCACCATATTCCTCGATAATACTGTAGCGGAGTTTAGGCGAAGCCCTGCTGCTGTAATTCATCAAGATCATCACCACGCCGTCGTGCTGACGAAACTCTTCCCCGACACTTTGCTGGATCGGAGTCCGGGGATCGTCATCGAGCTGAACGTGTGCTCGAACTCGGAGGTGCCGTAGTTTCGGTGCTTGATCGGTTGGATCGTGAAGACGTACGACTACTTCCTCTACGTCGTGAAGTTCAAAGAATTTCAGAGTGAAGTTGAAAATCATCGTAACAAGAAAATAAAGTTTCTACGATCTGATCGTGGAGGAGAATATTTGAGTTACGAGTTTGGTGTACATTTGAAAAACTGTGGAATAGTTTCGCAACTCACGCCCCCCGGAACACCACAGCGTAATGGTGTGTCCGAACGTCGTAATCGTACTTTACTAGATATGGTGCGATCTATGATGTCTCTTACAGATTTACCGCTATCATTTTGGGGATATGCTTTAGAGATGGCCGCATTCACGTTAAATAGGGCACCATCAAAATCCGTTGAGACGACGCCTTATGAACTATGGTTTGGCAAGAAACCAAAGTTGTCGTTTCTTAAAGTTTGGGGCTGCGATGCTTATGTGAAAAAGCTTCAACCTGATAAGCTCGAACCCAAATCGGAGAAATGTGTATTCATAGGATACCCAAAGGAAACTGTTGGGTACACCTTCTATCACAGATCCGAAGGCAAAACATTTGTTGCTAAGAATGGATCATTTCTAGAGAAGGAGTTTCTCTCGAAAGAAGTGAGTGGGAGGAAAGTAGAACTTGATGAGGTAACTGTACCTGCTCCCTTACTGGAAAGTAGTTCATCACAGAAAACTGTTTCAGTGACACCTACACCAGTTAGTGAGGAAGCCAATGATAATGATCATGAAACTTCAGATCAAGATACTACTGAACTTCGTAGATCAACCAGAGTAAGATCCGCACCAGAGTGGTACGGTAATCCTGTTCTGGAGGTCATGCTACTAGATCATGATGAACCTACGAACTATGAAGAAGCGATGGTGAGCCCAGATTCCGCAAAGTGGCTAGAAGCCATGAAATCTGAGATGGGATCCATGTATGAGAACAAAGTATGGACTTTGGTTGACTTGCCCGATGATCGGCAAGCGATTGAGAATAAATGGATCTTTAAGAAGAAGACTGACGCTGATGGTAATGTTACTGTCTACAAAGCTCGACTTGTCGCAAAAGGTTTCGGCAAGTTCAAGGAATTGACTACGATGAGACCTTCTCACCCGTAGCGATGCTTAAGTCCGTCCGAATCATGTTAGCAATTGCCGCATTTTATGATTATGAAATTTGGCAAATGGATGTCAAAACTGCATTCCTGAATGGATTCCTGGAAGAAGAGTTGTATATGATGCAACCAGAAGGTTTTGTCGATCCAAAGGGAGCTAACAAAGTGTGCAAGCTCCAGCGATCCATTTATGGACTGGTGCAAGCCTCTCGGAGTTGGAATAAACGTTTTGATAGTGTGATCAAAGCATTTGGTTTTATACAGACTTTTGGAGAAGCCTGTATTTACAAGAAAGTGAGTGGGAGCTCTGTAGCATTTCTGATATTATATGTGGATGACATATTACTGATTGGAAATGATATAGAATTTCTGGATAGCATAAAGGGATACTTGAATAAAAGTTTTTCAATGAAAGACCTCGGTGAAGCTGCTTACATATTAGGCATTAAGATCTATAGAGACAGATCAAGACGCTTAATTGGACTTTCACAAAACACGTACCTTGACAAAATTTTGAAGAAATTCAAAATGGATCAAGCAAAGAAAGGGTTCTTGCCTGTGTTACAAGGTGTGAAATTGAGTAAGACTCAATGCCCGACCACTGCAGAAGATAGAGAGAATATGAAAGGTGTTCCCTATGCATCAGCCATAGGCTCTATCATGTATGCAATGCTGTGTACCAGACCTGATGTGTGCCTTGCTATAAGTTTAGCAGGGAGGTACCAAAGTAATCCAGGAATGGATCACTGGACAGCGGTCAAGAACATCCTAAAATACCTGAAAAGGACTAAGGATATGTTTCTCGTATATGGAAGTGACAAATAGCTCATCGTAAAAGGTTACGTTGATGCAAGCTTTGACACTGATCCGGACGATTCTAAATCGCAAACCGGATACGTGTTTACATTAAACGGTGGAGCTGTCAGTTGGTGCAGTTCTAAACAAAGCGTCGTAGCGGGATCTACATGTGAAGCGGAATACATAGCTGCTTCGGAAGCAGCAAATGAAGGAGTCTGGATGAAGGAGTTCATATCCGATCTAGGTGTCATACCTAGTGCATCGGGTCCAATGAAAATCTTTTGTGACAATACTGGTGCAATTGCCTTGGCAAAGGAATCCAGATTTCACAAAAGGACCAAACACATCAAGAGACGCTTCAACTCCATCCGGGATCTAGTCCAGGTGGGAGACATAGAGATTTGCAAGATACATACGGATCTGAATATTGCAGACCCGTTGACTAAGCCTCTTCCATGAGCAAAACATGATCAGCACCAAAGCTCCATGGGTGTTAGATTCATTACAGTGTAATCTAGATTATTGACTCTAGTGCAAGTGGGAGACTGAAGGAAATATGCCCTAGAGGCAATAATAAAGTTATTATTTATTTCCTTATAATCATGATAAATGTTTATTATTCATGCTAGAATTGTATTTTTCGGAAACATAATACATGTGTGAATACATAGACAAACAGAGTGTCACTAGTATGCCTCTACTTGACTAACTCGTTAATCAAAGATGGTTATGTTTCCTAACCATGAACAATGAGTTGTTATTTGATTAACGAGGTCACATCATTAGTAGAATGATCTGATTGACATGACCCATTCCATTAGCTTAGCACCTGATCGTTTAGTATGTTGCTATTGCTTTCTTCATGACTTATACATGTTCCTATGACTATGAGATTATGCAACTCCCGTTTACCGGAGGAACACTTTGGGTACTACCAAACGTCACAACGTAAATGGGTGATTATAAAGGAGTACTACAGGTGTCTCCAATGGTCGATGTTGGGTTGGCGTATTTCGAGATTAGGATTTGTCACTCCGATTGTCGGAGAGGTATCTCTGGGCCCTCTCGGTAATACACATCACATAAGCCTTGCAAGCATTACAACTAATATGTTAGTTGTGAGATGATGTATTACGGAACGAGTAAAGAGACTTACCGGTAACGAGATTGAACTAGGTATTGGATACCGACGATCGAATCTCGGGCAAGTAACATACCGATGACAAAGGGAACAACGTATGTTGTTATGCGGTCTGACCGATAAAGATCTTCGTAGAATATGTAGGAGACAATATGGGCATCCAGGTCCCGCTATTGGTTATTGACCAGAGACATGTCTCGGTCATGTCTACATTGTTCTCGAACCCGTAGGGTCCGCACGCTTAAGGTTACGATGACAGTTATATTATGAGTTTATGCATTTTGATGTACCGAAGGTTGTTCGGAGTCCCGGATGTGATCACGGACATGACGAGGAGTCTCGAAGTGGTCGAGACGTAAAGATTGATATATTGGAAGCCTATGTTTGGACATCGGAAGTGTTCCGGGTGAAATCGGGATTTTACCGGGTTACCGGGAGGTTACCGGAACCCCCCGGGAGCCATATGGGCCATCATGGGCCTTAGTGGAAAGGAGAAAGGGGCAGCCCAAGGTGGCTGCGCCTCTTTCCCCTCCCCTAGTCCTATTAGGACTAGGAGAAGGTGGCCGGCCCCCCTCTCTCCCTTCCCCTCCGAGGAATCCTAGTTGGACTAGGATTGGGGGGAGGAATCCTACTCCCAGAGGGAGTAGGACTCTCCTGCGCCTCCCTCTTTGGCCGGCCAGCCTCCCCTCCTCTCCTCCTTTATATACGGAGGTAGGGGCACCTCTAAACACACAAGTTGACACAAGTTGATCCACGTGATCGATTCCTTAGCCGTGTGCGGTGCCCCCTGCCACCATATTCCTCGATAATACTGTAGCGGAGTTTAGGCGAAGCCCTGCTGCTGTAGTTCATCAAGATCGTCACCACGCCGTCGTGCTGACGAAACTCTTCCCCGACACTTTGCTGGATCGGAGTCCGGGGATCGTCATCGAGCTGAACGTGTGCTCGAACTCGGAGGTGCCGTAGTTTCGGTGCTTGATCGGTTGGATCGTGAAGACGTACGACTACTTCCTCTACGTCGTGTCATTGCTTCCGCAGTCGGTCTGCGTTGGGTACGTAGACAACACTCTCCTCTCGTTGCTATGCATCACATGATCCTGTGTGCGCGTAGGAAAATTTTTGAAATTACTACGAAACCCAACAATTTGAATCTTCTCTGAATTCTTTTATGTATGATTGGTTATCTTTGCAAGTCACTTCGAATTATTAGTTTGGTTTGGCCTACTAGATTGATCTTTCTTGCAATGGGAGAAGTGCTTAGCTTTGGGTTCAATCTTGCGGTGTCCTTTCCCAGTGACAGTAGGGGCAGCAAGGCACATATTGTATTGTTGCCATCGAGGATAACAAGATGGGGTTTTCATCATATTGCATGAGTTTATCCCTCTACATCATGTCATCTTGCTTAAGGCGTTACTCTGTTTTCATTAACTTAATACTCTAGATGCATGCTGGATAGCGGTCGATGAGTGGAGTAATAGTAGTAGATGCAGGCAGGAGTCGGTCTACTTGTCTCGGACGTGATGCCTATATACATGATCATACCTAGATATTCTCATAACTATGCTCAATTCTGTCAATTGCTCAACAGTAATTTGTTCACCCACCATAGAATACCTATGCTCTCGAGAGAAGCCACTAGTGAAACCTATGGCCCCCGGGTCTATCTTCATCATATTAATCTACCAATACTTAGTTATTTCCTTTTGCTTTTACTTTGCATCTTTATCATAAAAATACCAAAAATATTATCTTATCATATATATCAGATCTCACTCTCGTAAGTGGCTGTGTAGGGATTGACAACCCCTATTCGCGTTGGTTGCGAGGATTTATTTGTTTTGTGCAGGTACGAGGGAATCGCGCATAGCCTCCTACTGGATTGATACCTTGGTTCTCATAAACTGAGGGAAATACTTACGCTACTTTGCTGCATCATCCCTTCCTCTTCGGGGAAAACCAACGAAGTGCTCAAGAGGTAGCAGTTCCTTTCCTTTAATATCTTTCAAAGTGACTCCTACTTTGGATCCATATTGAGAGATTCGGTTGTGGATCTTTTTATCCAAATTTTCAATTAACTCTACCGTAGCAGCCTTATTTTTAATAATTTCAAGCCTTTGCATTACATGCTCCAAAGTTAATATAGTTCCATTAACCAAAAGAGGGGGTGAGCCAAATAAATCTATCATAGCATTATAAGAATCAAAAGTATGGCTACCCAAGAAGTTCCCTCCGGTAATAGTATCAAGGACATATCTGTGCCAAGGAGTAACGCCTACATAAAAATTGCGAAGAAGAACGGAAGTAGATTGCTTCCTGGTAGATCTATTTTGAGCATTGCAAATTCTATGCCAAGCGTCTTTTAGATTTTCCCCCTCCCTTTGCTTAAAATTTAGAATTTCATTCTCGTAAGACAACGGGGAAGATAAGGGACTATCCATAATGACAAGCAAACGAACTAACACACAAGCAAACAAAAAGCAAGCGGGCAAAAAGAGGCAAATTGTAACATCCCAAATTTTCAATTTGGAATGTTATACACTAGATCATCATTGCATATCATATTTTATTGCATTTTGGTTGATCCTAGAAATTCTACGCAACTCAAGGACCCTCGGAGAGAGTTGGGGATTTCATTATTTTCATATTTGAGTTTTCTCAAATTTTGAAAATAGGATCATTTAATTTTATTTATTTTATCTTCAATTATTTCTAATATCAAACTGCGAGAGACGGAATAAAATGACTTTCCCAAAATAAAGAAATATTGAGGATTTAATAAAAAAATCAAATAATATTTTAATTTGGTTTTATTTGCTATTTTATTTGAATTTAGGAAAAATGCGTGTTTTTCAAAATTGCATTTAGGCCCCAAATAAATGTTCATCCTGTGCGGCTTGATTTTAGAAGCCGGGGAAATTTTATTTCGGGATTTTTGGAGTTCGTTTAGTATTCCTTTTATTTATTTTTTCTGAGCATAATTGTTTAAAAAAAAGTCTGAACCGACTTTGGGCCGTAACCAGCCAGGACTCCGCCTGGCCGGGGCTTTAAATAGCCGCGCCCCGCGCCGCCCCAGCCCCAGCCCAGCCGCGCCGCGCCCCGCGCCCCAAACCCTAGCCGCTGCGCCATGTAGCTGCCGCCGCCGCCGGAGTTCGCCACCGACGAGGTCGAGCCACTGGTTTTTTTTAGAAAACCATTAGGTTTTCACAGGGTTTTTTCGGTTTTTTTAGATCCCTTTTTTCTTTTTCTAGATCGGGTTTTTTCTCTGTTTAGTTATTTAGCGAGCATTCGCTCGTTCGTTCGTTTTAACGAACGCGTGCATTGTTTAGATCTAGATAACGAACGTTTGTTCGTTAATCTGTTCGTCATTTTCCTTTTTCTCGGATTAAATCCGCGATTTTTCTGATCACGATTCCTAACCCGATTTTCGTTCTAGTATAACTTTTCGCTCGTTTATTGGAATCAGGCGATTCAAGCGCGTGCAGTTTCGTCTCAAAACCCTCTTTCTGTTTAACCAACTCAAACAAGTTTTTGCCTCTGTAAAAATTTCCCTAGATCTAGAATAGTAAATGAAGCCTGTTTCTTTTGTCGTTTGTCTTTCGTTGTTTCGTTCGATTTGATTCTTTTTGCCAACCGGAGTTCTTAAGTTGAACTTTCTGGTTAGATCTCTTATTTGAGTTTTAACTGTGCATTAGTTCAGTACTTATTGTATGCTTGTTTGTTTGCGATAGAGTACCCGGAGTGCGCCGCTTGCTACTTCGAATCGCTAGGTTTTGCGGATCATCAGCAAGGCAAGTAACACTTTGATCATACCTCCTACTACCCAGTTCCTATTGCATTAGATCAATCCTCACATTGCATGATTAGGATCTAATTAAATTGTGGGTTTGGGAAGTAGTTGAGGTACTACCTATTACTTGTTTATTATCAAACCTTTGGGAGTTACTTCTATGTTTGCTTATTATGCCATGCTATGCTAGTAGACGTGGATTGGGTGAGTGAAATCCATGACAGATGTGAGATTGTTAAATTAATAGTTTATCTAAGGTGGCAACTTAAATACACATCTGGGTGGATTGAGGCACCTGGGTATTCCAGTGATTGCCTATTTTCTTTTGGACCGCCACCTAGGCTCAAAGGGATCATGAGATTGCTCATGCTAGAAACTTCTGTGTGTAGCCACAAGCTACTATGGGCTCTAGCATAGTTGATTAAGTCGTACGAACTCTTACAGTGGTAGACTAGCAGATGTAGGGGAAAGTAGGTGTAACAGTCTACCCGTTCGTAAGATGTGAGCGCTTCTGAAAGACTATGTCTCGGTCATCCGTTTCTCAAACATCATGTAGTGCGAGAATCCCAACGGAGGAGATCGAGTCTTGTGGGGAAAAGTGCGCAAACCTCTGCAGAGTGTATAAACTAATCATGGTTAGCCGTGTCCTCGGTTATGAACAATTTGAGTATCTAGTACTTGGATTATCATGTGAATCTCATCATGTTACTCAAACTAATTTTGCTGGGTTATAATGTAAATGTTTAATTGGGATTGAGAGCGTGTCTACACTCTCAATGTTTAACAATGACCATGATAGTTAAATAAAATTTATTCCTTTGCAGTAGGAAAAACTGGCTTTACGCAAAACTGTAACCATAGAGCTTTCCACTAGCCAAATATGCATATAGAATAGCATTATTCTTTCTTTGCTCTCTATATGTTACATTGCCAGCATATTCCATGTGCTGAACCGTTTCGGGCTGCAACGTTCATGTTGCGGACTTTTCAGACGACGAGTAAGGTGCTTTTAGGTCATGGTTCTATACTCAGTGATGTCGTTGGAGTTGATGGACTCACTTATCTTCCAAGCCTTCCGCTGTTATCGTTATTAGATGGCCTTAAGCCATATTTATTGTAATAAGTTCTCTTTTGAGACACTCGATGCAATAAGTGTGTGATTGCTACTCTCTTATAAATCCTTCAAGTACTATGTGGTGTCAGCATTACTGATCCAAGGATGACACGAGAGCACAGAGATTGGACCGTTTGAGGTCTGGTCGCTACAAGATGGTATCAGAGCACACGCTGACTGTAGGACACGACCACTAAGCTAAATCCCTAGATCACTACTCTCTTCTCATTTTGACTCCTCATCTTTTATACTCTTTTAGGATGGCGGATGCAAGGAACAAGTTCACCCAGCCGGATGAAGATACACCCTTTGGGCGTCACTTGAAGAAAGTCACTAGATATCTGAACATAGGAGTACCAAGCTTCACCAGGACCTACAATGCCACTTTACCTGAAGAAGAGCGCTGGATGATTCAAGTTCAAGTTCCAGCAAGGATGTTCATGCCAGTCACTGAACCCATAGAGTTTTCCTTTGATGCACCAACATGGAGTCTAGGAAAGAGCATGGCAGCTGACATCGCCATGGGATGCATTGGAGAAGTTTACTGCAATGATCTCAAGGATACTATCTACCAGATTTGTGGGCACCGAGATGAGCACTGGGAGATGATCAACACCAGGAAGGATAGATCAGTTGCAGCTTTTATCCAGGAGTTAAACCAGCACATTCGACGTCAGGAGAACCAGATGTGCACCGACATGATAGATCTGAAGAAGGCAAGGTCAAGAATCAAGGAACTGGAGGAAGAACTCAAGGCTACACGTAAAGATTATGATGAGGAAATCAAAGTATTAGTGGAGAAGAATGACGATCTGATCAAGATGATTGGAATATTTATGGGAGGCCCTACACCAGTAGAAGAAGACGAAGAACCCAAGGAGATTCGCCCGGAAGAGTACATCATCATCGACGACACCGACTCGGATCCAGATGATAGCGATGATGACTATGTTGATGAAGCTGGGGCAGATATCATGGAGTCTACAACCGAAGAATATTTCTAGTAGACCACCCCATCAGTAGTAGTAGTCCACCATGTAAATATAGTAGTCCGAGCATTTTTGCGATACTTAGATCGATTGTATGCCCTTGTTTGATTAAATGAAGTGAATTCTTTGCTTTTGCATCATGTGCATATGGGTAGTGTTTTCTCTTTAGACCCCTCTCTATTCTTAAATCTCATCTTTTCTAAACCCATCAGATGCCTCCGAGACGTGACCCCGGATTTACCTTCCCACCGGAGCTCGCCCAGTTGATCCAGCAGCAGAGCACATTGATGCAGTTGCTAGTCCAGAATCAAAATCAGGGGAACAACAACAACAACCCACCACCACCACCTGTTGATCACTTAGCCCATTTTCTTAGGCTGAATCTGCCGGTGTTTTCGAGTAGCACCGAGCCAATAGTAGTAGATGATTGGCTCCGCAAGACAGCAAGGGAGTTGACCACGGCAGGATGCACAGATGCGGAAAAGGTGAAGTTTGTAGCACATCAGCTTGAAGGACCCGCAGCATCATGGTGGAAGAATTTCACCGCCACTTTCCCTATCGACATTGTCACATGGGACCAGTTCCAGCAGGCTTTCTGTACTACCCATGTTTCAGCAGGAGCTATGGCCATGAAGAAGCGAGAGTTTCGCAACTTGCGCTAAGGAGGACGGACAGTTGGCCAGTATGTGGAGGACTTTAGTAAGTTAGCATGTTATGCCCCAAATGACGTTGCTACGGATACAGCTAGCAGGAGAAGTTTCTGGAAGGACTAAATGATGAGCTGAGCATGCAGTTGATGGTAGCAACCTTCAACAACTACCAGGAGTTGGTAGACCGTGCTCTCATAATTGAAGGGAAGCAGCAGCAGATTGAGAACCGCAAGAGGAAGTATGGACAAGGGAAGTACAATTCAGGAGCTCATCAGAAGCCATGTTTTACCCCTAGACCGGGAGGACATTTTTAGCATACCCATAGAGGAGGTAGCTCACACAATCGCAATAGCACCAAGAATGGTAATGGGAATAGAGGAAGCAACGGCCAAAACCGCGCCAACCCATCAACCCCAGCCAAAAGAGACCTGAGCCAAGTCACTTGCTTTAAGTGCCAGAAGACGGGACATTATGCCAATGAATGTCCTGAATCCCAGAATGGAAATGGCAATGGCAGCTCTGGGAAGAAGTCGAACCCTTTCAATAGGGGACAGGTGAACCACGTTAAAGTGGAGGAGGTTGAAGAGCAACCGGATGCAGTAATCGGTAAGTTTTTGGTTAAGTCATTTACTGCACTCGTTCTTTTTGATACCGGTGCATCGCATTCATACATATCAAGGGAATTTGTGGATAAGTATAACCTGCCCACCAAAGTTCTTAGAACACCTATGCTAGTAAGCTCACCAGGAGCGGAGTATATGGCTAGTAAGGGATGTTTTCAAGTGCCATTGAGTATAGGTAGGCATGTGTTTCCCTCGGATTTGATCATTTTGGAATCACAAGGTCTGGATGTAATCCTGGGTATGGATTAGTTGTCGATGTATGGAGGAAACATCGATTGCGCCAGTAAGTCAATTTTTCTTACCACCCAGAAGGAAGAAGGATCAAGTATGTATCCCGGCATGTGCCGAAGAGGACTCAAGTAAATTGTTTAACAGGAGTTGTGCAGGAGGAAGTACCAGTAGTGAAGGATTTCCCTGATGTATTTCTAGAAGAGTTGCCAGGCATGCCACCGGATAGAGATATTGAGTTTTTGATTGAGCTTTTTCCAGGAACAGGGCCAATATCTAAGAGACCATACAGGATGCTCGCAAAGGATTTAGAAGAGATTAAAAAGCAAATTAAGGAGTTACTGGATAAAGGTTATATTCGCCCAAGTTCTTCGCCTTGGGGATCGCCAGTACTTCTAGTGGAGAAGAAGGATGTATCGTTAAGGATGATTGTTGATTATCGAGGATTGAATGAAGTAACCATCAAGAACAAGTACCCACTACCAATGATTAATGATCTGTTTGATCGATTGCAAGGAGCTAAGGTATTTTCCAAGATCGGCCTGTGATCAGGATACCATCAGTTGAAGATTCGAGAACAGGATATACCTAAGACGGCTTTTACCACCAGGTATGGGTTGTACGAGTATACGGTTATGTCATTTGGTCTGACTAACGCACCTGCATATTTTATGAACATGATAAACAAAGTATTTATGGAGTTTTTGGATAAGTTCGTCGTAGTGTTCGTTGATGATATCCTGGTTTACTCGAAGAATGAAGAGGAGCATAAGGAGCATTTGCGTTTGGTACTTGGTAAGCTCAGAGAACATCAGTTATATGCCAAGTTTAGCAAATGTGAGTTTTGGTTGAAGGTTGGATTTCTCGGACACGTTATATCTGGAGAAGGTATAGCAGTAGATCCCACTAAGTTTGACACTGTGACAAATTGGGAAGCGCCAACAACAGTTGGAGAGATCCGGAGTTTTCTTGGACTCGCAAGATACTACCGGAGGTTTATTGAAAATTTCTCGAAGATTGCGAAGCCTATGACAGAATTGTTGAAGAAGGATACCAAGTTCATATGGACTGAGGAATGTGAGGCCAGTTTCCAGGAGTTGAAGAAACATTTGGTTACATCACCAGTGTTGATTTTGCCAGATCAGACCAAGGATTATGAGGTGTATTGCGACGCTTCACGTCGAGGACTTGGAGCAGTGCTTATGCAAGAAGGAAGAGTCGTTTCATGTGCCTTCCGACAGCTTAAGCCTCATGAGTTGAATTATGCTACGCATGATTTGGAGTTAGCAGCCATAGTGCATGCATTGAAGACTTGGAGACACTTTCTCATTGGAAACCATTGTGAGGTATACACGGATCACAAGAGTTTGAAGTATATTTTCACGCAGAAGGAGTTGAATCTCAGGCAAAGGAGATGGTTGGAGCTCATCAAGGATTATGGCATGAGATTGCATTATCACCCCGGAAAGGCTAACGTAGTAGCTGACGCGTTGAGCCGTAAAAGCCATGTAAACACCTTAATGACGGGAGACTTACCAAGAGAGTTAGCAGAAAATCTTCGTGAGCTATGTATGGAGATAGTCCCGAGAGGCTATGTAGCAGCATTGAAGATTCAGTCTACTTTGATGGATAAGATCAGAGAAGCTCAAAGGACTGACAAGGAGATTGCTTCTATTAAGGAGAATATAAGAAAAGGAAAAGCTAAAGGATTTCGTGAGGATGAGCACGATACCTTATGGTTTGAAGACCGTGTTTATGTGCCTAATGACCCGGAGATCAGGAAGTTAATTCTGCAAGAGGCCCATGATTCACCATATTCAATTCACCCAGGAAATACCAAGATGTATTTGGATTTGAAGGATACTTTTTGGTGGACCGGAATGAAGACGGATATTGCGGAGTACGTAGCAGTTTGTGATGTATGTCAGGGAGTAAAAGTAGAGCATCAGAAGTCAGTGGGATTGCTACAGCCATTGCCGATACCCGAATGGAAGTGGGATAAGTTAGGCATGGATTTCATTACAGGATTGCCCAGAACACGTTCAGACTATGACTCGATATGGGTTGTAGTCGATCGTTTGACAAAGGTAGCTCATTTCATCCCAGTGAAGACTACCTATACTAGTGCCAAGTTGGCAAAGATATACATGACCAGGATCGTATGTCTGCATGGAGTTCCAAGGAGCATTGTATCAGATAGAGGAACCCAATTTACCTCAAAGTTCTGGAATCATTTGCATGAAACTTTGGGTACCAGGCTAGAGTTTAGTACAGCTTTCCATCCGCAGACAGATGGACAGACCGAGAGAGTCAATCAGATTTTGGAGGATATGCTGAGAGCCTGTGCATTAGATTACGGATCTAGCTGGGACGAGAATTTGCCATATGCAGAGTTCTCTTATAACAACAGTTATCAATCCAGTTTGAAGATGGCCCCTTTCGAAGCCTTGTACGGAAGGAGGTGCAGGACCCCATTGTCGTGGGATGAGGTTGGAGACCGCCAGTTGTTTGGACCGGATCTGATTAAGGAGTCTAAACAGAAGGTGAAATTAATTCGCGATAAGCTCAAGGTAGCCCATTCTAGGCAGAAGAGCTATGCAGATTCTAAATGCAAGGAGACAGTTTACGAAGTCGGAGACCGAGTTTATCTTCAAGTATCTCCACTTCGAGGAGTTAAGCGCTTTGGAGTTAAGGGAAAGTTAGCGCCACGTTTTGTAGGCCCATACAAGGTTTTGGAGCGTATGGGAGAAGTAGCTTATAAGTTGGAATTGCCCGAAGGATTGTCAGGAGTTCATGACGTGTTCCACATTTCCCAGTTGAAGAAGTGCCACGCAGAGATGGCTGATATACCGCTGAGAGACACAGTGCCGCTGGAAGCAATTCAGTTGGACAGTGAATTGACCTATGAGAAGAAACCAGTCAAGATTCTTGAGTATGCTAGTCGAGTCACCCGCAGCAAGGTTATTAAGTTTTGCAAAGTTCAGTGGCGCCACCACACGGAGGATGAAGCCACCTGGGAACGAGAGGAAGATTTGCTGAAGGACCACCCTCACCTATTTTCTAGCCAACCCGAATCTCGAGGGCGAGATTCATCTTAAGGGGGTAGGTTTGTAACATCCCAAATTTTCAATTTGGAATGTTATACACTAGATCATCATTGCATATTATATTTTATTGCATTTTGGTTGATCCTAGAAATTCTACACAACTCAAGGACCCTCGCAGAGAGTTGGGGATTTCGTTATTTTCATATTTGAGTTTTCTCAAATTTTGAAAATAGGATCATTTGATTTTATTTATTTTATCTTCAATTATTTCTATTATCAAACTACGAGAGAGGGAATAAAATGACTTTCCCAAAATAAAGAAATATTGAGGATTTAATAAAAAATCAAATAAGATTTTAATTTGGTTTTATTTCATATTTTATTTGAATTTAGGAAAAATGCGCGTTTTTCAAAATTGCATTTAGGCCCCAAATAAATGTTCTTCCTGTGCGGCTTGATTTTAGAAGCGGGGGAAAATTTATTTCGGGATTTTTGGAGTCCGTTTAGTATTCCTTTTGTTTTTTCTGAGCGTAATTATTTAAAAAAAAGTCTGAACCGATTTTGGGCCATAACCGGCCAGGACTCCGCCTGACCAGGGCTTTAAATAGCCGCGCCCCGGGCCGCCCAGCCCCAGCCCAGCCGCGCCGCGCCCCGCGCCCCAAACCCTAGCCGCCGCCGCCGCCTGCTGCCGCCGCCGCGCCGCCGCTGGAGTTCGCTACCGACGAGGTCGAGCCACCGGTTTTTTTTAGAACACCGTTAGGTTTTCACCGTTTTTTCAGGTTTTTTAGATCCGTTTTTTCTTTTTTTTCTAGATCGGTTTTTTTTCTCGGTTTAGTTATTTAGCGAGCGTTCGCTCGTTCGTTCGTTTTAACGAACGCGTGCATCGTTTAGATCCAGATAACGAACATTCGTTTGTTAATCTGTTCGTCATTTTCCTTTTTCTCGGATTAAATCCGTGATTTTTCTGATCACGATTCCTAATCCGATTTTCGTTCTAGTATAACTTTTCGCTCGTTTATCGGAATCAGGCGATTCAAGCGCGCTGGAGTTTCGTCTCGAAACCCTCTTTCCGTTTAACCAACTCAAACAAGTTTTTGCCTCTATAAAAATTGCCCTAGATCCAGAATAATAAACGAAGCTTGTTTCTTTTGCCATTTGTCTTTCATTGTTTCGTTCGATTTGATTCTTTTTGCCAATCGGAGTTCTTAAGTTGAACTTTCTGGTTAGATCTCTTATTTGAGTTTTACCTATGCATTAGTTGAGTACTTATTGTATGCTTGTTTGTTTGCGATAGAGTACACAGAGTGCGCCGCTTGCTACTTCGAATAGCTAGGTTTTGCGGATCATCAGCAAGCCAAGTAACACTTTGATCATACCTCCTACCACCCCGTTTTTATTGCATTAGATCAATCCTCACATTGCATGATTAGGATCTAATTAAATAGTGGGTTTGGGAAGTAGTTGATGAAAGAACATGCGGTGCCCCCATGTTTGGTTTTGGTAATTGATGACAATCTCTATGGACTAATGGTTGCCTTGAGTTATATTTGAAGGTTTTGTCCATAGGCTTTTCTTGGAGTACATGTGTTGGTTTCAAGGAGAGTTTGTGTGGACCAAGGTGCTATTAAGGAATTATCCAAAGCTTGGTCATGTGAGTGTTGAGCTTATTGCCAGCATGTCTTGAAGAAGAAGATTGTGTGATCATTCATGTTTACCTTCAAGACATCATCCAAACGAAGAGAGTTGGAAAGATTCAAGGTTGATCAAGACTAAGTCAAGAGTGAATCAAGTTGATCAACTCACAAAGCGCAGAAGATGTACCGAGAGGGATCAAGTGATCCCATGGTATGGTAAGCATTGTCCATTGCACTTTGTGTACTAACCCATGGTCTATGTGAGAGTCTATGTGGGGTTAGGTACGTGTCCATGGGCTTGCGTCAAGAGGAAGATATCATACAACCCATGGAAAGGATGACATCAAGTGGTGATCGTCATCAAGATTGCCGTGTGCAAGTTCAAGTGGAGCATCACGAAGAGATCAAGTGCTTGAAGCTTGCCATCCATTTGGTTTCAATGGACTTGTGAAGATGTGCCGAAGAGTGGCTCACCCATAGTGGAGTATGGGGGAGCAATCATCTAGTCTTCATCGAGCCAACGCAATCAAGAAAGGTGGTCCAAGTTGAGGGAGTCAAGATCGTCATCATCTAGTTCAAGTGGACCATGTGCAAGGCAAAGGTTTGCCTTGATAGGCTTTCTATTTTACCGGTCTCGTGGTGGTAGTTGGGAGACCGGGTTATAGGATCGTTTGCCATACTATCAAGGGGGGCTCTCAAGTTGGTGGCTTGATTGTATCGTTAGTAGAGATCTCAAACCATTGCATCCTTGCATCATGTTTCTTGGTTCTTGTTTGGTTCTATTTGTGAGTCTTAGAGCTTATGGTCATCTTGATGACAAGCTTGAGTTCATCGAAAACGGAGTTCGCATGCGTCTTCTATGATGTTTTCGGTGTTGGAGGTTTTACCGGTCTTTTCCGAGAAAGGGTTCTCACCATTTTCTTATGGGACTTTTCTCATTTGCTTCTTATTGGTATTTCTTTGAAGATTGTGTTAGCCCTTGTCGGCTTTCCAACAAACTTGGTTTCATTGAATTCAGAGTCCGTTTGCAAAAGTTGTGGCAGTTTTGGTGTTCTGAAAAGGCTGCAGCGGTACTACCGCGAATTGGAGCGGATGTAATTTTTTACTACCGCTCCAGAGCAGCAATACCGCGGCTCCTACAGCGGTTGTACCGCTCCGGACCAAAAACTCGTCCCAAGTCTTGCGGTGGTAGGCCCGGATGTAATTTTTTAGTACCGCTTGCAAGTAGTAGTACCGCTACCCTTAGCAGTAGTACCGCTACCCCTAGCGGTAGTACCGTGAGGTCAAGCGGTACTACCGATCTGACTGTTCTTCTGGCCTTTTTGCCTCCTCGCTGTTGTTTTTCAAAGGGGTACTACCGCCCTAGCGGTAGTACCGCTCCTTGGATCGGTAGTACCGCTCTGTGCGGGCTGTGAGCATAACGGTTGGATTTTTTTCCCACCTATAAAAGGGGGTCTTGTTCCCCAATGAACCTTATCCTTTCAGGTCGTGTTCTTCCCCCATTCTTGACCTTCTTCGAGCTTGCTAACTCTCAATCCCTCCATGGATTCTTGCTAGTTTTTGAGGGAAAAGAGAGAGGAGATCTAGATCCACGTTTCCACCAATCACTTTCTCCTCTAGGTGAGGGGAACCCCTTGGATCTAGATCTTGGAGTTCTTGGTGTTCTCCTTCTTGTTCTTCCTCTCATTTTCCTCCCTAGCATTAGTTGATTCGGTGGGATTTGAGAGAGAAGGATTCGGCACTCTGTGTGCCCTTGCCATTGCATTTGGTGCATCGGTTTGAGTTCTCCACGGTGATACGTGGAAGTGAAGTTTGAGAAGCTTATTACTCTTGGGTGTTTGGGCACCCTAGAGCTTGTTCCTCTTGGGTGCCTTGGCGCTCTAGACGGTTGGTGTTGTTCGGAGCTCAATCATTGTGGTGTAATGCTCTGGGCAAGCGTCGGGGTCTCCAATTAGGTTGTGGAGATCGCCCCGAGCAATTTGACGGGTACCGGTGACCATCCCCAAGGGTTGCCAAAGTGTACGGGTTCAGTGACCGCCCCCAAGGGTTGCCATTTGTACGGGTTCGATGACCACCCTCAAGGGTCCCTTAGTGGAATCACGGCATCTTGCATTGTGCAAGGGCGTGAGGAGATTACGGTGGCCCTAGTGGCTTCTTGGGGAGCATTGTGCCTCCACACCGCTCCAAACAGAGATTAGCATCCGCAAGGGTGTGAACTTCGGGATACATCGTCGTCTCCATGTACCTCAGTTATCTCTTACCCGAACCCTTTACTTATGCACTTTACTTTGTGATAGCCATATTGTTTCTTGTCATATATCTTGATATCACCTAAGTAGTTTTTCTTGCTTATCATAAGTTGTTGGTGCACATAGGTGAGCCTAGTTGTTGTAGGTTTTGTGCTTGACAAATTAACTGCTAGGTTTATTCCGCATTTGTTCAAGCCTCAACCGTAATTATTTTAAAGCGCCTATTCACCCCCCCCCCCTCTAAGCGACATCCACGATCTTTCAATTGGTATCAGAGCCTCGTCTCTCTTTATTAGGCTTTACTGCCTACAGAGTAAAGATGTCGACTAGGGGATTAGGATTCTCTGACACTCTTAGTTTCGATGGCACAAATTTTGATGTTTGGTTAATTCGCATGCTTAATCTCTTTAGGGCCATGGACCCAAATTTAGAGCGAATTGTAGATATGGGTTTTTCTCCACCAAAGGATCCCCTAAGATTATCTTTAGAGGATGAGAAAAACTCTTATCTCAATGCTCAAGCTTCTAATGTGCTTTTCGATGCTTTGAGCAATGTAGTTATATTTCAACTCATGCCGTTCTGGGATGCTCATGAGTTGTGGACAAAGCTTCAAGATAAATATGGCATGTCCAAATTTTGTGGGGATGATTGTTCTCCCTCCACCTCCGGCCGTGTTGTGTTCTCAACTTCTTCTACTTCACCTACGTGTGGTTTTCCACAAGGTAATGACATGGTGAGTAGTGGTGTTCATTGCAATAATGATAGTGGGCTCATTGTTGATAATCCTTCGTCACTTTCTTATTGCAATGCTTCATCTTTGGACTTTAGCACTTCGATCACTCGAAATGTTTCACATGCTTGTGTTGATAGTCCTTGCATATCATGTAGAAATTTCTTGACTAAATCTCATGATGATATGCTTGCTATATCTTGTTGCCATGATGAAAATGCATGTATTTCCTCGAGTTGTTGTTCTAACAATGTAGAGGAAACCCAACACTCCATGGAACAAGATGTAGTCTTGGATGGTGCTTCAAGGGATCCTAAATCATCATATATTGTATTTTGCCTTATGGCCAGCTTCAAAGGTATCTCCCAGTTTGAATCCCAATATATCTTGTGATGATATTAATGATGGCAAGAGTGATGATTATGTTGATTATGATGAAGATAATGATGATGTTGCCTCCATAAAAATTAAGGGGGAAATGATTTTTAAAGCTCTTCTTAAGAATAAAATTGGTCATTCCAACTTCATGGAAATCATGTCTATTGCTATTGAGGGCAAGAAATATATTGATGAGTTGGAATCTCGTCTTGAGGAGCATGAGGTCACCATTGATAAAATGGAAGGTCGTGAGCGTGATTACGCTAATGAGATTGCAGACCTCTCTCAAGCTCTTGAACTTGAACAAACCACCAAGGAATCTCTTGAGGAGACTTTTGCTCTAGAGTTAACTAGAGTGAAGGAATCTCATGATAGAGCTCTTGAGGTGGCCAATGTTTTTGAAACTAAAAATTCTAAGCTTGAAGTTTCTCATGCTAGACTCCTTGAGGATTTTGAGCACCTCGAAAATGGCTCAAGGGTCATCAAGGGTGAGCTCATCAAACTCACCGAATCTCATGCTCAACTTGAAGCTTCTTATTTAAAAGATCTTGCCAAGTTGTCTTCTCCTCTTGTTGTTAATGATGATGCTTGTGCTACTAACTCTATCTCTTGTGAAGCATCCATATTGAAGGAGAATGTTGAGCTAAGGGCTCAACTTGATTTGCTATCTAGAAATTATGGGATGTTGGAAGAAAATCATGTAAAGCTCACAAGCTCTCATGATGATCTTCCAGTATCCCATAATGTGCTAAAGTTAGCTCATGAGGCCGTGATTGCTAAGGTAACATCTAGCGAGCCTCATGTGGATACTAGCACTACTTCTAGTCAAAATGCTATGTTGCCATGTGCTAGTCCTAGTAATTCATCTACTCACAATGTTGGTACATCTTGTGATGAATTGCTTTCCTTGCCTTGTTGCTCTAACGATAAAGCTTATACTTCCTCTAGTACTTGTGTTGAGACTAACCATGTAGAGGAAATCAAAGAGCTCAAGGCCCAAGTCACTTCTTTAAAGAAAGACTTGGAAAAGAGTCATGAAGGGAAATTCACACTCAACAATATCTTGAGTGTGCAAAAATCCCCCAATGACAAAGGTGGACTTGGATTCAACTCCAACAAGAAGAAGAAGTCCAAGGTGAACAAAAAGAAGGGCCAAGAACAAGTCAAGAATTCGGCCAAGATTGTTTGCTTCAAGTGCAAAGTAGAAGGGCATCATGTTAGATCTTTCCCATTGAAGAAGAAGCCCATTAGTGACAAGCAACAAGGGAAGCGGCCACAAGTTCACTCTCATTCTCAACCTCAAGTTGAAGAAAAGCCTCTTCCCAAGAAGACTCAAGCTTATGCTTCTCAAGTTGAGAAATTAAGTGAGAAGAAAGTGAAGAGTAGACATTGCTACCTATGTCGTGAGAAAGGTCACCTCGCTTCTTCATGCACTAGTGGTAACTTATCCAACCCAATTATTATTGATGATGTCTATTCTCTTGGGAAGGATAAGGTTGGCAATGTGGTTGCCAAGTTTGTTGGTACTCAAAGTGGTTTGAAGCAAAGAACCATTTGGGTAGCCAAGCCTATTGTGACTAACCTCTTAGGACCCAACTTGGTTGGGGACCAACTAGCTCATACTTGATCAATAGGTGTTGATGGAGGGCATTGGAGACTTGGCTACTTTATGAAGAATTAAGGGGACTTCATCATTCTAATTTTCTCAAGCCAAGTCATACGGATTATCAAGTTTCTATCTTATATCCAATGTTCCTCCTTGCGGTAACTCGTGCTTAAAGTGTTTACATTGATAGCTACTTACCCCTTTGCATGTTTGGTTTCGTTCCTTGCTTGTGTTTGTATATGTTGGGCTTCCAACTTGATTATCTTGAGCAATGAAGTATGTGTGTGTTGGTTTGCACATCATGTACGTGTTGTGTCATGCGTTGAGCCTTATGCACCTTGTTCATTTCTTAGTTGGATCTTGTGAGAGATTAATGGAACATCCCATTATGGGGGAGTGATGAGCTTTGTGCACCTCACAATCCTATATATGTGTGTTCATGAGTAATACCATCTAGTATTGATATTTCAAGATTATCTAGTCGCTATGTGGTATGTCTTCTCATGAGAAATTCAAACTCTATATTGTCCATTAATTATCTCGTGTTGGATCATTATTTTGCCTCTTGCTTATCTTTAATTGGTATCACATTATGGGGGAGTAATATGCTATGTGTATATTACTAGCTTAGAAAATGTGTACATTTGAGATATTGTCACCTAGAATTGATATTGTAAATTATCTTGTTCCTAGGTGGCATGTTAGCTCTACAAGTTGCAATTTGCTTTTTGTTTGGTGTGAAGATGATGTCGGATATCCTTGTTATCTACCACCGGGAATTATTTCCAAATACTTCTTGTCTTTTGACAATTGGTACTCACTTATGTGTGGTAGAAATTATTGATCATCTTTACATTGGCCTTTGCTTTTATTTGCTTTATCTCTTGCCTAGGATTGTGTCAACTCCCATTGTATTCCATACCACTTGTGGATCTTGTTAATTTCTTGACCTTGTCTAGTGTTTTCTAGATATAGTGAAAGTGGTGATCCCACCTTGTGCATTTTGTATTCAAATGCAAATTCTCTATAATGCACTAGTCTTGGGGGAGCTATCCTATTCTCTATAAAACACTCATCTTGTGATCCTTATCAAGTGTGTGTTTGTGGAAGGCAAGCTGTTTCTTTTTGGTACTTTGTGCCATCATGAAACTTTGTAGAGGGCTTGGTTTGTTTGGAACCATTCTCTCTTTTGGGAGTTTGACATCTCTTTTTGAGTGTATCAATTGATATCTCATTCCTTGATGTATCTTTTATGGATATCCTCCAAGTGTTGATTTATTCATTTGGTATCTTTCCTTCGCTTGGTATTTCTTTGTCTTTTGGTCTCGGTCCTTGAAAGTCTTGAGCATGCATATTTACTTCTTGTAGTTTCTTTGGCATGCTTTCTTTCTTTGACCCAATAGATAGGGGGAACTCCACCAAGTCTCAAATTGGATGAGATGTGCATAAAATTCATTTCCTTCTCTATATGCACATATTTATGTGGAGTTTGTCCTATGTATATTGGTGTTTCTAACTCTTTTGTCCCAATGAGTTTGGGTACCATTTTGTTTGTGTTGTTGTTCTAGGAACAAGTGGAGATGCATTGCATGCTCGGCTCACTCACAAGTAAGGTGTTGTCACCATGTGCTTATTGGAGTCAAGCTAGGATGATCAATGAACTACTTTGTACCTTCAATTGGTATCTACTACATCCTTCCAATGTTATCTCGGTAACAAGTATCTTCATATACTTCATGCACATATTTCTTGCATCAACCTTCTGTAGGTTGTATCATGGCATGTTATCCATTCTTTCTTGTGATACTTGTTTCCTTTCTCAAAGCATCCCAACAATGATGTCTTGTTGCTAGTTGTGATGTCTTTGATGTTCGTGTGGTTGGAATTCATTTATATATAGTAAGACCATATCTAGCCATGTGTTGTGCTCTCAAGCAAATATCTTATTGGTATATGTATGACTTCCTTTTGGATATCTTGTTCCTTCATGTTGTAACTATTTCGGGTGTACATCCTTCTTTGTAGATATATATCATCATGATTTCGTCTACCTAGAACCTTATACACTTGAGAGAAATTACATCTCTAGATGATATCCTTTCTTTCACGTCCACCTTGTCTCTCTTTTGTTATTTCTTTGGTGGCTCCGTGAAAGCGTTTTCCTTGAGTGTGTGTCGTATCTCCTTGCATGTTGATGCACTCTTGTGTGGTGAAGATTATTTTCCTCGTGCTTATGTTTACGAGGCTTTTGCCATCTTAATTGGTATCCCTCGTCTTGATGGGGCTTTCTTCTTCTATCTTCACCGCGGGTTGTCACGAGCATAGGTTCTCTATATGCTTATTAGTAAGCTTGTGAACCCATTTGCTAGTTGTGTGTGGGAATGATAGGCCTTGCACCGTGTGCCTCATTCTTTCAAGACTTTATTGATGCTTAATGCTCTTCTGTACATTAGTCTTCTCAAGTGCATTGCCTTGACTCACACACATCTTTTTGGTTGAGCCCACTCTTAAGTTGCCTCTCTTACTTGTTGCTCAACCATGTGTTTGTTGCAAGTACTAGGATTAGTTTTCTATATGCTCTCTTGCACTTGTTGTAAGTTTCTATTGATTTTGGGGGAGCTATGATCCTATTTTGTGCACTTTGTATCCAAATACAAAAATTCTTATGTGTGCACAAATCATGGGAGCTACTCTAGTCTCCTTAGAACACTTCTTTGCTCTTATCATAGTATCTTTTATTCATCTTGCATGTAGGATCATTGGTCTAGTTGGTTCAATTGGTATCTTTTCATAGCTTGCTTCAATTGGTATCATATGATTGCTTGTTTGCTTGTTTCTATCTTTGGTATGTCTTTGTGGCATATCTTTCTGTTGCAATCTTTGGGCCTCAATATAGTTTGTCCTCCTCCAAGTATTGGCAGTTGGATATGTGTATTGCATTCCACTCTCTTGTTGAGAAATATGCAATTTATGGAGGACCACAATCTATATTGGCCCTCTAAGCTTTTCGCCCATTTTGGCAATCGATGCCAATGGGGGAGAAGTTTCAGAGAGTTTTGTGGAGAAGCTTTGGTTTATGTTTCCTTAGCTTTTGCAACTCATTTGCATGCATTATTGGTTGTTGCAGTGCATGGTGATGCATAATTCCTTGTGTAAACTCTCTTGAAAGTGATTGTCATCAAATACCAAAATGGGGGAGATTGAAAGAACATGCGGTGCCCCATGTTTGGTTTTGGTAATTGATGACAATCTCTATGGACTAATGGTTGCCTTGAGTTATAATTGAAGGTTTTGTCCATAGGATTTTCTTGGAGTACATGTGTTGGTTTCAAGGAGAGTTTGTGTTGACCAAGGTGCTATTAAGGAATTATCCAAAGCTTGGTCATGTGAGTGTTGAGCTTATTGCAAGCATGTCTTGAAGAAGAAGATTGTGTGATCATTCATGTTTACCTTCAAGACATTATCCAAACGAAGACAGTTGGAAAGATTCAAGGTTGATCAAGACTAAGTCAAAAGTGAATCAAGTTGATCAACTCACAAAGCGTAGAAGATGTACCGAGAGGGATCAAGTGAACCCATGGTATGGTAAGCATTGTCAATTGCACTTTGTGTACTAACCCATGGTCTATGTGAGAGTCTATGTGGGGTTAGGTACGTGTCCATGGGCTTGCGTCAAGAGGAAAATATCATACAACCCATGGAAAGGATGACATCAAGTGGTGATCGTCATCAAGATTGCCGTGTGCAAGTTCAAGTGGAGCATCACGAAGAGATCAAGTGCTTGAAGCTTTCCATCCATTGTGGTGTCAATGGACTTGTGAAGATGTGCCGAAGAGTGGCTCACCCATAGTGGAGTATGGGGGAGCAATCATCTAGTCTTCATCGAGCCAACGCAATCAAGAAAGGTGGTCCAACTTGAGGGAGTCAAGATCATCATCATCTAGCTCAAGTGGACCATGTGCAAGGCAAATGTTTTCCCTTGATAGGCTTTCTATTTTACCGGTCTCGTGGTGGTAGTTGGGAGACCGGGTTATAGGATCGTTTGTCGTACTATCAAGGGGGCTCTCAAGTTGGTGGCTTGATCGTATCATTAGTAGAGAGCTCAAACCATTGCATCCTTGAATCATGTTTCTTGGTTCTTGTTTGGTTCTCTTTGTGAGTCTTAGAGCTTATGGTCATCTTGATGACAAGATTGAGTTCATCGAAAACGGAGTTCGCATGCGTCTTCTATGATGTTTTCGGTGTTGGAGGTTTTACTGGTCTTTTCCAAGAAAGGGTTCTCACCATTTTCTTATGGGGCTTTTCTCATTTTCTTCTTATTGATGTTTCTTTGAAGATTGTGTTAGCCCTTGTCGCTAGCTTTCCAACAAACTTGGTTTCATCGAATTTGGAGTCCGTTTGCAAAAGTTGTGGCAGTTTTGGTGTTCTGAAAAGGCTCTAGCGGTACTACCGCGAATTGGAGCGGATGTAATTTTTTCCTAGCGCTCCAGAGCAGTACTACTGCGGCTCCTATAGCGGTCGGACCAAAACCTCGTCCCAAGTCCTGCGGTGGTAGGCACGGATGTAATTTTTTAGTACCGCTCGCAAGCAGTAGTACCGCGACCCTTAGCAGTAGTATCGCTACCCCTAGCGGTAGTACCGTGAGGTCAAGCGGTACTACCGCTCCGACTGTTCTTCTGGCCTTTTTGCCTCCTCGTTGTTGTTTTTCAAAGGGGTACTACCGCCCTAGCAGTAGTACCGCTCCTTGGAGCAGTAGTACCGCTCTGTGCGGGTTGTGAGCATAACGGTTGGATTTTTTTCCCACCTATAAAAGGGGGTCTTCTTCCCCAATGAACCTTATCCTTTGAGCTCGTGTTCTTCCCCCATTGTTGACCTTCTTCGAGCTTGCTAACTCTCAATCCCTCCATGGATTCTTGCTAGTTTTTGAGGGAAAAGAGAGAGGAGATCTACATCCACGTTTCCACCAATCACTTTCTCCTCTAGGTGAGGGGAACCCCTTGGATCTAGATCTTGGAGTTCTTGGTGTTCTCCTTCTTGTTCTTCCTCTCATTTTCCTCCCTAGCATTAGTTGCTTCGGTGGGATTTGAGAGAGAAGGACTTGGGCACTCTGTATGCCCTTGCCATTGCATTTGGTGCATCGGTTTGAGTTCTCCACGGTGATACATGGAAGTGAAGTTTGAGAAGCTTATTACTCTTGGGTGTTTGGGCACCCTAGAGCTTGTTCCTCTTAGGTGCCTTGGCTCCCTAGACGGTTGGTGTTGTTCGGAGCTCAATCATTGTGGTGTAAAGCTCTGGGCAAGCGTCGGGGTCTCCAATTAGGTTGTGGAGATCGCCCCGAGCAATTTGACGGGTACCGATGACTGCCCCCAAGGGTTGCCAAAGAGTACACGTTCGGTGACCGCCCCCAAGGGTTGCCATTTGTACGGGTTCGGTGACCGCCCTCAAGGGTCCCTTAGTGGAATCACGGCATCTTGCATTGTGCAAGGGCGTGAGGAGATTACGGTGGCCCTAGTGGCTTCTTGGGGAGCATTGTGCCTCCACACCGCTCCAAACGGAGATTAGCATCCGCAAGGGTGTTAACTTTGGGATACATCGTCGTCTCCACGTACCTCGGTTATCTCTTACCCGAGCCCTTTACTTATGCACTTTACTTTGTGATAGCCATATTGTTTCTTGTCATATATCTTGCTATCACCTAAGTAGTTTTTCTTGCTTATCATAAGTTGTTGGTGCACATAGGTGAGCCTAGTTGTTGTAGGTTTTGTGCTTGACAAATTAACCGCTAGGTTTATTCCGCATTTGTTCAAGCCTCAACCGTAATTATTTTAAAGCGCCTATTCACCCCCCCTCTAGGCGACATCCACGATCTTTCAGTTGAGGTAGTACCTATTACCTGTTTATTATCAAACCTTTGGGAGTTACTTCTACGTTTGCTTATTATGCAATGCTATGCTAGTAGACGTGGATTGGGTGAGTGAAATCCATGACAGATGTGAGATTGTTAAATTAATGGTTTATCTAAGGTGGCAACTTAAATACACATCTGGGTGGATTGAGGCACCTGTGTATTCCAGCGATTGCCTCTTTTCTTTTGGACCGCCACCCAGGCTCAAAGGGGTCATGAGATTGTTCATGCTAGAAACTTCCATGTGCAGCCACAAGCTACTATGGGCTCTAGCATAGTTGATTAAGTCGTAAGAACTCTTACAGTGGTAGACTAGCAGATGTAGGGGAAAGTAGGTGTAACGGTCTACCCGTTCGTAAGGTGTGAGCGCTTCTGAAAGACTATGTCTCAGTCATCCGTTTCTCAAACATCATGTAGTGCGAGAATCCCAACGGATGAGATCGAGTCTTGTGGGGAAAAGTGCGCAAACCTCTGCAGAGTGTATAAACTAATCATGGTTAGCCGTGTCCCCGTTTGTGGACAACTTGAGTATCTAGTACTTGGATTATCATGTGAATCTCATCATGTTACTCAAAATAATTTTGCTAGGTTATAATGTTGATGTTTAATTGGGATTGAGAGCGTGTCTACACTCTCAATGTTTAACAACCACCATGATAGTTAAATAAAATTTATTTCTTTGCAGTAGGGAAAAATTGGTTTTACGCAAAACTGTAACCATAGAGCTTTCCACCAGCCAAATATGCATATAGAATAGCATTATTCTTTCTTTGCTCTCTATGTGTTACATTGCCAGCATATTCCATGTGCTGACCCGTTTCAAGCTGCAACGTTCATGTTGCAGACTTTTCAGACAACGAGTAAGGTGCTTTTAGGTCGTGGTTCTATACTCAGTGATGCCGTTGGAGTTGATGGACTCACTTATCTTCCAAGCCTTCCGCTGTTATCGTTATTAGATGGCCTTAAGCCATATTTATTGTAACAAGTTCTCTTTTGAGACACTCGATGTAATAAGTGTGTGATTGATACTTTGTTATAAATCCTTCAAGTACTGTGTGGTGTTAGCATTACTGATCCAGGGATGACACCGGAGCACAGAGATTGGACCGTTTGAGGTCTGGTCGCTACACAAATAGAGAAAGAGAGGGAGGATAGAGAGAGAGGGCGAATAAAACGGCAAGGGTGAAGTGGGGGAGAGGAAAACGAGAGGCAAATGGCAAATAATGTAATGCGGGAGATATAGGTATGAGATGGGTACTTGGTATATTGACTTTTGCGTAGACCTCCCCGGCAACGGCGCCAGAAATCCTTCTTGCTACCTCTTGAGCACTGCGTTGGTTTTCCCCGAAGAGGAAGGGATGATGCAGCAAAGTAGCGTAAGTATTTCCCTCAGTTTTTGAGAACCAAGGTATCAATCCAGTAGGGGCTACGCGCGAGTCCCTCGTACCTGCACAAAACAAATAAATCCTCGCAACCAACACGATAAGGGGTTGTCAATCCCTACACGGCCAATTAGGAGAGTGAGATCTGATAGATATGATAAGATAATATTTTTGGCATTTTTATGATAAAGATGCAAAGTAAAATAAAAGCAAAGGAAAGAAGCAAAGGAAATAACTAAGTATTGGAAGATTAATATGATGAAGATAGACCCGGAGGCCATAGGTTTCACTAGTGGCTTCTCTCGAGAGCATAAGTAATCTACGATGGGTGAACGAATTACTGTTGAGCAATTGACAGAATTGAGCATAGTTATGAGAATATCTAGGTGTGATCATGTATATAGGCATCACGTCCGAGACAAGTAGATCGACTCCTGCCTGCATCTACTACTATTACTCCACTCATCGACCGCTATCCAACATGCATCTAGAGTATTCAGTTCATGGAAACAGAGTAACGCCTTAAGCAAGATGACTTGATGTAGAGGGATAAACTCATGCAATATGATGAAAACCCCATCTTGTTATCCTCGATGGAAACAATACAATACGTGCCTTGCTTCCCCTACTGTCACTGGGAAAGGACATCACAAGATTGAACCCAAAGCTAAGCACTTCTCCCATTGCAAGAAAGATCAATCTAGTAGGCCAAACCAAACTGATAATTCGAAGAGACTTGCAAAGATAACCAATCATACATAAAAGAATTCAGAGAAGATTCAAATATTGTTCATAGATAGACTTGATCATAAACCTACAGTTCATCGGTCTCAACAAACACACCGCAAAAAGAAGATTACATTGAATAGATCTCCACAAGAGAGGGGGAGAACATTGTATTGAGATCCAAAAAGAGAGAAGAAGCCATCTAGCTACTAACTATGGACCCGTAGGTCTGAGGTGAACTACTCACACTTCATCGGAGGGGCTATGGTGTTGATGTAGAAGCCCTCCATGATCGATGCCCCCTCCGGCGGAGCTCCGGAACAGGCCCAAGATGGGATCTCATGGATACAGAAAATTGCGGCGGTGGAATTAGGGTTTTGGCTCCATTTGATATTCCTTTTCTTCAAAACCCTAAAATAGGCAAAAAAACAGCAATTCTGGGCTGGGCCTCCGGTTAATAGGTTAGTCCCAAAAATAATATAAAAGTGGATAATAAAGCCCAATAATGTCCAAAACATTAGATAATATAGCATGGAGCAATCAAAAATTATAGATACGTTGGAGACGTATCATAGAACTTATTGCAGACTTCATATCTCTCAATCCGGGCATTTGCTTGAAATATTAACTTCAACTCCTCGAACATCTCATATGCTCCATGACGTTCAAAATGTCATTGAAGTCCCGGTTCCAAGCCGTAAAGCATGGCACACTGAACTATCGAGTAGTCATCATCTTTGCTCTGCCAGGTGTTCATAACATCTGGCGTTGCTCCTGCAGTGGGTTTGGCACCTAGCGGTGCTTCCAGGACGTAATTCTTCTGTGCAGCAATGAGGATAATCCTCAAGTTACGTACCTAGTCCGTGTAATTGCTACCATCATCTTTCAACTTACCTTTCTCTAGGAACGCATTAAAATTCAACGGAACAACAGCATATCTACTATAGTGGGTGAACATCACTATGTTGATCATATCTACTATATGATTCACGCTCGACCTTTCAGTCTCAATGTTTTGAGGCCATATCTGCATATGCTAGGCTCGTCATGTTTAACCTGAGTATTCCGCGTGTGCAAAACTGGCTTGCACCCGTTGTATGTGAACGTAGAGCTTATCACACCCGATCATCACATGGTGTCTCGGCACGACGAACTGTAGCAACGGTGCATACTCAGGGAGAACACTTGTACCTTGAAATTTAGTGAGATATCATCTTATAATGCTACCGCCGAACTAAGCAAAATAAGATGCATAAAGGATAAACATCACATGCAATCAATATAAGTGATATCATATGGCCATCATCATCTTGTGCCTTTGATCTCCATCTCCAAAGCACTGTCATGATCGCCATCATCATTGGCTTGACACCATGATCTCCATCAAAGCATCGTTGTCATCTCGCCAACTATTGCTTCTATGACTATCGCTACCGCTTAGTGATAAAGTAAAGCAATTACATGGCGATTGCATTTCATACAATAAAGCGACAACCATATGGCTCCTGACAGTTGTCGATAACTCTGTTACAAAACATGATCATCTCATACAATAAAAGTTAGCATCATTTCTTGACCATATCACATCACAACATGCCCTGCAAAAACAAGTTAGACGTCCTCTACTTTGTTGTTGCAAGTTTTACGTGGCTGCTATGGTTTGAGCAAGACCGTTCTTACCTACGCGTCAAAAACCACAACACGGTATAGTGATTGCTTTTTGATCTTCAGAAAGAACCATGTTCATTGAATCCGATTCAACTAAAGTTGGAGAAACTAACACCCACTAGCCACCTGTGTGCGAAGCACGTCGGTAGAACCAGTCTCGTGTAAGTGTACGCGTAATGTCGGTCTACGCCGCTTCATCCAACAATATCGTTGAATCAAGAATCAACTAGTGATGGCAAGCAATATGTATATACCCACGCCCACAACTCCTTTGTGTTCTACTAGTGCATATAACATCTACGCATAGACCTGGGTCGGATGCCACTGTTGGGGAACTTAGTAATTTCAAAAAAAAAATCCTACGCACACGCAAGATCCATCTAGGTGATGCATAGCAATGAGAGGGGAGAGTGTTGTCCATGTACCCTCGTAGACCGTAAGCGGAAGCGTCATGACAACGTTGTTGATGTAGTCGTACGTCTTCGTGATTCGACCAATCCTAGCATCAAAGATACGGCACCGCCGCGATCTGCACACGTTTAGCTCGGTAACATCGCACGAACTCTAGATCTAGCTGAGTGTCGACGGAGAGCTTTGTCAGCACGACGGCTGATGACGGTGATGATGAAGTTACCGACGCAGGGATTCGCCTAAGCACTACAACGATATGACCGAGGTGGAAATCGGTGGAGGGGGCCACCGCACACGGCTAAGAGATCAACTTGTGTGTCTATGGGGTGCCCCCCTCCCCCGTATATAAAGGAGTGGAGGAGGGGCAGGGCCGTCCCATGGCGCGCCCAAGGGGGGAGTCTGTTGGAAATATGCCCTAGAGGCAATAATAAAAGTATTATTATTATATTTCCTTGTTCATGATAATTGTCTTTTATTCATGCTATAACTGTATTATCCGGAAATCGTAATACACGTGTGAATATATAGACCACAATATGTCCCTAGTGAGCCTCTAGTTGACTAGCTCGTTGTGATCAACAGATAGTCATGGTTTCCTGGCTATGGACATTGGATGTCGTTGATAACGGGATCACATCATTAGGAGAATGATGTGATGGACAAGACCCAATCCTAAGCATAGCACAAAGATCGTGTAGTTCGTTTGCTAGAGCTTTGCCAATGTCAAGTATCTCTTCCTTTGACCATGAGATCGTGTAACTCCTGGATACCGTAGGAGTGCTTTGAGTGTATCAAACGTCACAACGTAACTGGGTGACTATAAAGGTGCACTACAGGTATCTCCGAAAGTATCTATTGTTTTATGCGGATCGAGACTGGGATTTGTCACTCCGTGTAAACGGAGAGGTATCTCTGGGCCCATTCGGTAGGACATCATCATATGCGCAATGTGACCAAGGAGTTGATCACGGGATGATGTGTTACGGAACGAGTAAAGTGACTTGCCGGTAACGAGATTGAACAAGGTATCGGTATACCGACGATCGAATCTCGGGCAAGTAAAATACCGCTAGACAAAGGGAATTGTATACGGGATCGATTGAGTCCTTGACATCGTGGTTCATCCGATGAGATCATCGTGGAACATGTGGGAGCCAACATGGGTATCCAGATCCCGCTGTTGGTTATTGACCGGAGAACGTCTCGGTCATGTCTGCATGTCTCCCGAACCCGTAGGGTCTACACACTTAAGGTTTGATGACGCTAGGGTTATAAAGGAAGCTTGTATGTGGTTACCGAATGTTGTTCGGAGTCCCGGATGAGATCCCGGACGTCACGAGGAGTTCCGGAATGGTCCGGAGGTAAAGATTTATATATAGGAAGTCCTGTTTCGGCCATCGGGACAAGTTTCGGGGTCATCGGTATTGTACCGGGACCACCGGAAGGGTCCCGGGGGCCCACCGGGTGGGGCCACCTGCCCCGGGGGGCCACATGGGCTGTAGGGGGTGCGCCTTGGCCTACATGGGCCAAGGGCACCAGCCCCTAGAGGCCCATGCGCCAAGATTAAGGAAAAAGGGGAGAGTCCTAAAGGGGGAAGGCACCTCCGAGGTGCCTTGGGGAGGATGGACTCCTCCCCCCTCCTTAGCCGCACCCCTTTCTTGGAGTAGGGGGCAAGGCTGCGCCTCCCCCTTCTCCCCTGCCCCTATATATAGTGGAGGGGAGGGAGGGCATCCATACCTGAGCCCCTGGCGCCTCCCTCCCTCCCGTGACACCTCCTCCTCTCCCGTAGGTGCTTGGCGAAGCCCTGCAGGATTGCCACGCTCCTCCATCACCACCACGCCGTTGTGCTGCTGCTGGATGGAGTCTTCCTCAACCTCTCCCTCTCTCCTTGCTGGATCAAGGCGTGGGAGACGTCACCGGGCTGTACGTGTGTTGAACGCGGAGGTGCCGTCCGTTCGGCACTTGATCATCGGTGATCTGAATCACGACGAGTACGACTCCATCAACCCCGTTCACTTGAACGCTTCCGCTTAGCGATCTACAAGGGTATGTAGATGCACTCTCTTTCTACTCGTTGCTGGTCTCTCCATAGATAGATCTTGGTGTTACGTAGGAAAATTTTTGAATTTCTGCTACGTTCCCCAACAGTGGTATCAGAGCCAGGTTTATTGCGTAGATTCTTTGCACGAGTAGAACACAAAGTAGTTGTGGGCGTTGATGTTGTTCAATATGCTTACCGTTACTAGTCCAATCTTGTTTCGACGGTATTGTGGGATGAAGCGGCCCGGACCGACCTTACACGTACTCTTACGTGAGACAGGTTCCACCGATTGACATGCACTTGGTGCATAAGGTGGCTAGCGGGTGCCAGTCTCTCCCACTTTAGTCGGAACGGATTCGATGAAAAGGGCCCTTATGAAGGGTAAATAGCAATTGGCATATCACGTTGTGGTCTTGCGTAGGTAAGAAACGTTCTTGCTAGAAACCCATAGCAGCCACGTAAAACATGCAACAACAATTAGAGGACGTCTAACTTGTTTTTGCAGGGTATGCTTTGTGATGTGATATGGCCAAAAGGATGTGATGAATGATATATGTGATGTATGAGATTGATCATGTTCTTGTAATAGGATTCACGACTTGCATGTCGATGAGTATGACAACCGGCAGGAGCCATAGGAGTTGTCTTTATTTTTTGTATGACCTGCGTGTCATTGAAGAACGCCATGTAAATTACTTTACTTTATTGCTAAACGCGTTAGCCATAGAAGTAGAAGTAGTCGTTGGCGTGACAACTTCATGAAGACACGATGATGGAGATCATGATGATGGAGATCATGGTGTCATGCCGGTGACAAGATGATCATGGAGCCCCGAAGATGAAGATCAAAGGAGCTATATGATATTGGCCATATCATGTCACTACTCTTATTTGATTGCATGTGATGTTTATCATGTTTATACATCTTATTTACTTAGGACGACGGTAGTAAATAAGATGATCCCTTACAAAATTTCAAGAAGTGTTCTCCCCTAACTGTGCACCGTTGCTACAGTTCGTCGCTTCTAAGCACCACGTGATGATCGGGTGTGATGGATTCTTACGTTCACATACAACGGGTGTAAGACAGTTTTACACAGCGAAAACACTTAGGGTTAACTTGACGAGCCTAGCATGTGCAGACATGGCCTCGGAACACGGAGACCGAAAGGTCGAGCATGAGTCGTATAGCAGATACGATCAACATGAAGATGTTCACCGATGATGACTAGTCCGTCTCACGTGATGATCGGACACGGCCTAGTTGACTCGGATCATGTAATCACTTAGATGACCAGAGGGATGTCTATCTGAGTGGGAGTTCATAAGATGAACTTAATTATCTTGAACATAGTCAAAAGACCTTTTGCAAATTATGTCGTAGCTCGCGCTTTAGTTCTACTGTTTTAGACATGTTCCTAGAGAAAATATAGTTGAAAGTTGATAGTAGCAATTATGCGGACAGTAGAAAGCTTATGTCCTTAATGCACTGCTCAGTGTGCTGAACCCCAAACGTCGTTTGTGGATGTTGCGAACATCGGACATACACGTTTTGATAACTACGTGATAGTTCAGTTAAATGGTTTAAGTAGAGGCACCAAAGACGTTTTTCGAAACATCGCGGAACATATGAGATGTTTCGAGGGCTGAAATTGGGATTTCAGGCTCGTGCCCATGTCAAGAGGTATTAGACCTCCGACGATTTTCTTAGCCTGCAAACTAAGGGAGAAAATCTCAATCGTTGAGCTTGTGCTCAGATTGTCTGAGTGCAACAATCACTTGAATCGAGTGGGAGTTAATCTTCCAGATGAGATAGTGATGTTTCTCCAAAGTCATTGCCACCAAGCCGCAAGAGCTTCGTGATGAACTATAACATATCAGGGATAGATATGATGATCCTTGAGGTATTCGCGATGTTTGACACCGCGAAAGTAGAAATCAAGAAGGAGCATCAATTGTTGATGGTTGGTGAAACCACTAGTTTCAAGAAGGGCAAGGGAAAGAAGGGATACTTCATGAAACGGCAAATCAGTTGCTGCACCAATGAAGAAACCCGAGGTTGAACCCAAACCCGAGACTAAGTGCTTCTGTAATAAGGGGAACAACCACTGGAGCAAGATTACCCTAGATACTTGGTAGATGAGAAGGCTGGCAAGGTCGATAGAAGTATATTGGATATACATTATGTTAATGTGTACTTTACTAGTACTCCTAGTAGCACCAGGGTATTAGATACCGGTTCGGTTGCTAAGTGTTAGTAACTCGAAATAAAAGCTACGGAATGAAACGGAGACTAGCTAAAGGTGAGCTGACGATATGTGTTGGAAGTGTTTCCAAGGTTGATGTGATCAAGCATCGCACGCTCCCTCTACCACCGAGATTGGTCTTTGCGTTGAGCTTAGACATGATTGGATTATGTCTATCGCAATACGGTTATTCATTTAAGGAGAATAATGGTTACTCTGTTTATTTGAATAATACCTTCAATGGTCTTACACCTAAAATAAATGGTTTATTGAACCTTGATCGTAGGGATACACATTTTCATGCCAAAAGATATAAGATAGTAATGATAGTACCACTTACTTGTGGCACTGCCATGTAAGTCATAATGGTATAAAACGCATGAAGAAGCTCCATGTTGATGGATCTTTGGACTCACTCATTTTTTGAAAAGTTTGAGACATGCAAACCATTTCTATTGGTATATATGCATGAAGAAACTCCATGCAAATGGACCGTTTGAACTCACTTGATTTTGAATCACTTGAGATATGCAAATCATACCACATGGGCAAGATGACTGAAAAGCCTCGGTTTCAGTAAGATGGAACAAGATAGCAACTTGTTGGAAGTAACACATTTTGATGTGTGCAGTCCAATGAGTGCTGAGGCATGCAGTGAATATCGTTATGTTCTTACTTCACAGATGATTCGAGTAGATGTTGAGAATATTTACTTGATGAAACACAAGTCTGAATTATTGAATGGTTCAAGTAATTTCAGAGTGAAGTAGCAGATCATTGTGACAAGAGGATAAAAATATCTATGATATGATCATAGAGATGAATATCTGAGTTACGAGTTTTGGCACACAATTAAGACATTGTGGAAATTGTTTCACAATTAATACCGCCTGGAACACCATAGTGTGATGGTGTGTCCGAACATCATAGTTGCACCCTATTGGATATGGTGCGTACCATGATGTCTCTTATCGAATTACCACTATCGTTCATGGGTTAGGCATTAGAGACAACCACATTCACTTTAAATAGGGCACCACGTAATTCCGATGAGATGACACCGTATGAATTATGGTTTAGAGAAACCTAAGTTGTCGTTTCTTAAAAGTTTGGGGCTACGACGCTTATATGAAAAAGTTTCGGGTTGATAAGCTCGAACCCAAAGCGGATAAAATGCATCTTCATAGGAAACCCAAAAACAGTTGGGTATACCTCCTAATTCAGATCCGAAAGCAATATGGATTGTTTCTAGAATCGGGTCCTTTCTCGAGGAAAAGTTTCTCTCGAAAGAATTGAGTGGGAGGATGGTGGAGACTTGATGAGGTTACTGAACCGTCTCTTCAACTAGTGTGTGACAGGGCACAGGGAGTTGTTCCTGTGGCACCTACACTAATTGAAGTGGAAGCTTGTGATATTGATCATGAAACTTCGGATCAAGTCACTCCCAAACCTCGTAGGATGACAAGGATGCGTACTACTTCAGAGTGGTACGTAATCCTGTCTTGGAAGTCATGTTGCTGGACAACAATGAACTTACGAGCTATGGAGAAGCGATGGTGGGCCCGGATTCCGATAAATGGCTTGAGGCCATAAAATCCGAGAGAGGATCCATGTATGAAAACAAAGTGTAGACTTTGGCAGAACGGCTCGATGGTCGTAAGGCTAATGAGTACAGATGGATTTCAAAAGGAAGACGGACAATGATGGTAAATGTCACCATTAAGAAAGCTCGACTTGTCATTAAGATGTTTTCCGACAAGTTCAAGGAGTTGACTACGATGAGATTTTCTCACTCGTAGCGATGCTAAGAGTCTGTTGGAATTATATTAGCGATTACTGCATTATTTATGAAATCTTGCAGATAGGATGTCAAAACATTGTTTCCTCGACGATTTTAATGAGGAAAGGTTGTATGTGATACAACCGGAAGGTTTTGTCAATCCCGAAAGATGCTAATAAGTATGCAAAGCTCCAGCAATCCTTCTAAGGACTGGAGTGAGCATCTCGGAGTTGGAATGTATGCTTTGATGATGATCAAAGATTTTGGGTTTGTACAAAGTTTATGAGAAACTTGTATTTCCAAAGAAGTGAGTGGGAGCACTATAGAATTTCTGATGAGTATATGTTGTTGACATATTGATGATCAGAAATGATGTAGAATTTCTAGAAAGCATATAGGGTTATTTGAAAGGTGTTTTTCAATAGAAAACCTGGATTAAGCTACTTGAGCATTAAGCATCAAGATCTATAAGGATAGATCAAAACGCTTAATGGTACTTTCAAAAGAGCACATACCTTGACATGATCTTGAAGGTGTTCAAGATGGACCAGTCAAAGAAGGAGTTCTTGCCTGAGTTGTAAGGTACGAAGTTAAGACTTAAAGCTCGACCTCGGCAGAAAAGAGAGAAAGGACGAAGGTCGTCCCCTATGCTTTAGACGTAGGCTCTTCAGTATGCTATGCAATGTATCGCACCTGAAGTGTGCCTTGCCATGAGTTAGTCAAGGGGTACAAGAGTGATCCAAGAATGGATCATAGACAACGGTCAAAGTTATCCTTAGTAACTAGTGGACTAAGGAATTTTCTCGATTATGGAGGTGGTAAAAGAGTTCGTCGTAAAGGTTACGACGATGCAAGCTTGACACCTATCCGGATAGCTCTGAGTAGAGAGACCGGATACATATAATGGAGCAATAATTTAGAATAGCTCCAAGTAGAACAATTATTTGGAATAGCTCCAAATAGAGCGTGGTAGCTGCATCTAGGAGATGACATAGAGATTTGTAAAGCACACATGGATCTGAAAGGTTCAGACCCGTTGACTAAAACCTCTCTCACAAGCAACATGATCAAACATAAAACTCATTGAGTGTTAATCACATAGTGATGTGAACTAGACTACTGACTCTAGTAAACTCTTGGGTATTAGTCACATGGCGATGTGACCTGTGAGTGTTAATCACATGGCGATGTGAACTAGATTATTGACTCTAGTGCAAGTGGGAGACTGTTGGAAATATGCCCTAGAGGCAATAATAAAAGTATTATTATTATATTTCCTTGTTCATGATAATTGTCTTTTATTCATGCTATAACTGTATTATCCGGAAATCGTAATACACGTGTGAATACATAGACCACAACATGTCCCTAGTGAGCCTCTAGTTGACTAGCTCGTTGTGATCAACAGATAGTCATGGTTTCCTGGCTATGGACATTGGATGTCGTTGATAACGGGATCACATCATTAGGAGAATGATGTGATGGACAAGACCCAATCCTAAGCCTAGCACAAAGATCGTGTAGTTCGTATGCTAAAGCTTTTCTAATGTCAAGTATCTTTTCCTTAGACCATGAGATTGTGCAACTCCCGGATACCGTAGGAATGCTTTGGGTGTACCAAACGTCACAACGTAATTGGGTGGCTATAAAGGTGCATTACAGGTATCTCCGAAAGTGTCTGTTGGGTTGGCACGAATCGAGACTGGGATTTGTCACTCCGTGTAAACGGAGAGGTATCTCTGGGCCCACTCGGTAGGACATCATCATAATGTGCACAATGTGACCAAGGGGTTGATCACGGGATGATGTGTTACGGAACGAGTAAAGAGACTTGCCGGTAACGAGATTGAACAAGGTATCGGTATACCGACGATCGAATCTCGGGCAAGTAACATACCGATAGACAAAGGGAATTGAATACGGGATTGATTAAGTCCTTGACATCGTGGTTCATCCGATGAGATCATCGTGGAACATGTGGGAGCCAACATGGGTATCCAGATCCCGCTGTTGGTTATTGACCGGAGAACGTCTCGGTCATGTCTGCATGTCTCCCGAACCCGTAGGGTCTACACACTTAAGGTTTGATGACGCTAGGGTTATAAAGGAAGCTTGTATGTGGTTACCGAATGTTGTTCGGAGTCCCGGATGAGATCCCGGACGTCACGAGGAGTTCCGGAATGGTCCGGAGGTAAAGATTTATATATAGGAAGTCCTGTTTCGGCCATCGGGACAAGTTTCGGGGTCATCGGTATTGTACCGGGACCACCGGAAGGGTCCCGGGGGCCCACCGGGTGGGGCCACCTGCCCCGGGGGGCCACATGGGCTGTAGGGGGTGCGCCTTGGCCTACATGGGCCAAGGGCACCAGCCCCTAGAGGCCCATGCGCCAAGATTAAGGAAAAAGGGGAGAGTCCTAAAGGGGGAAGGCACCTCCGAGGTGCCTTGGGGAGGATGGACTCCTCCCCCCTCCTTAGCCGCACCCCTTTCTTGGAGTAGGGGGCAAGGCTGCGCCTCCCCCTTCTCCCCTGCCCCTATATATAGTGGAGGGGAGGGAGGGCATCCATACCTGAGCCCCTGGCGCCTCCCTCCCTCCCGTGACACCTCCTCCTCTCCCGTAGGTGCTTGGCGAAGCCCTGCAGGATTGCCACGCTCCTCCATCACCACCACGCCGTTGTGCTGCTGCTGGATGGAGTCTTCCTCAACCTCTCCCTCTCTCCTTGCTGGATCAAGGCGTGGGAGACGTCACCGGGCTGTACGTGTGTTGAACGCGGAGGTGCCGTCCGTTCGGCACTTGATCATCGGTGATCTGAATCACGACGAGTACGACTCCATCAACCCCGTTCACTTGAACGCTTCCGCTTAGCGATCTACAAGGGTATGTAGATGCACTCTCTTTCTACTCGTTGCTGGTCTCTCCATAGATAGATCTTGGTGTTACGTAGGAAAATTTTTGAATTTCTGCTACGTTCCCCAACAGAGTCCTACTCCCAGTGGGAGTACGATTCCCCCTTTCCCTTGTTGGAGTAGGAGAGAAGGAAGGGGGGCCAACCCCCCACCCAATACGGATTGGGCTAGGGGGGCGCGCCCTCCACCTTGGCCTTCCTCTCCTCTCTTCCACTAAGGCCCATATACTCCCCGGGGGGTTCCGGTAACCCCCCCTCCCCCCCGGTACTCCGATAAATGCTCGAACTTACCCGGAACCATTCCGATGTCCAAACATAGCCATCCAATATATCGATCTTTATGTCTCGACCATTACGAGACTCCTCGTCATGTTCGTGGTCATATCCGGGACTCCGAACTACCTTCGGTACATCAAAACACATAAACTCATAATACCGATCGTCACCGAACGTTAAGCGTGTGGACCCTACGGGTTCGAGAACTATGTATACATGACCGAGACTCATCTCCGGCCAATAACAAATAACGGAACCTGGATGCTCATATTGGTTCCTACATATTCTACGAAGATCTTTATCGGTCAAACCGCATAACAATATACGGTGTTCCCTTTGTCATCGGTTTGTTACTTGCCCGAGATTCGATCGTCGGTATCTTAATACCTAGTTCAATCTCGTTATCGGCAAGTCTCTCTACTCGTTTCGTAATGCAACATCCCGTAACTAACTCATTAGTCACATTGCTTGCAAGGCTTATAGTGATGTGCATTACCGAGAGGGCCCAGAGATACATCTTCGATACACGGAGTGACAAATCCTAATCTCGATCTATGCCAACTCAACAAACACCATAGAAGACACCTGTAGAGCATCTTTATAGTCACCCAGTTACGTTGTGACGTTTGATAGCACACTAAGTGTTCCTCCGGTATTCGGGAGTTGCATAATCTCATAGTCATAGGAACATGTATAAGTTATGGAGAAAGCAATAGCAGTAAACTTAAATGATCAAAGTGCTAAGCTAACGGATGGGTCAAGTCAATCACATAATTCTCTAATGATGTGATCCTGCTCATCAAATGACAACTCTTGTGTCCATGCTAGGAAACTTAACCATCTTCGATTAACGACCTAGTCAAGTAGAGGCATACTAGTGACACTCTATTTGTCATGTATTCACACATGTACTAAGTTTCCGGTTAATACAATTCTACAATGAATAATAAACATTTACCATGATATAAGGAAATATAAATAACAACTTTATTACTGCCTCTAGGGCATATTTCCTTCATTTATATCTACATCATATGAGCATTCAAACTTGGTGGAGTAGTTTTCCAATTTCAGCATTCAATAAGCAAAACCAAATCGTAAAATAAATTAGTATTCAAATTAGCATTCATTCAATAAGCAAAGCTAAATCATCTCTTTCGTCTGTACATCGTCGAATATTATCACTAATAGATCTCGAATAGTATCATACATATAACATCACTAATACAGCTAAACCGTAGCGAACGATGGGTATCGGCACGGGCGGTGGACACCAAAAGAGAAGGAACCATCACAGGATCATAGCTCCAGTGAGATCCCTGAAGAACCTCCCAGGTATTCGAGAACCTGCCCACCAACGCAACCATGTAGCGATGGACGTGCTCGTCCTCCTTGCTGACATGATGACGTACCACCTCCGCGGGGTCCTCAAGCCTCCGCACCATCACTGGACCACGCGACCGCCACCAAAGAAGGTTTGGGTCAACGACGGGCTGGCTCCTCACCAAGCTGCGCCCCCAGAAGGTAGCACCTCCCAGTACCAGCCCGGCGGAGCCCAATCCTGGACATGGCTCCTCACCAAGCCCAGGCCTCCTCCGCCGAGTCGACGACGAGGATGCGGGATAGGCATCGTCGACGTCAATGCGGGAATAATTGCTTTAACTAAAAAACAACAAATGTGACACCTAAAACACCTAAATTCTATTAACTACACCTAATTAAAAACCTACATTTTGAACATGATTCGATCATAACTAGAGTTCATACTACATTATTCTAAGATTAAACACCTAAAATACCTAAATTAAATTAACAACATGGGGTGGTTTCTCTCACCTTGATCGAGCTCGGAGGGGGTCGGTGATGGGGACGACGGCGAGGATGATACAGGGGTGATAACCCACAAGTATAGGGGATCGCAACAGTTTTCGAGGGTAGAGTATTCAACCCAAATTTATTGATTCGACACAAGGGGAGCCAAAGAATATTCTCAAGTATTAGCAGCTGAGTTGTCAATTCAACCACACCTAGAAACTTAATATCTGCAGCAAAGTGTTTAGTAGCAAAGTAATATGATAGTAGTGGTAACGATAGAAAAGTAACGGTAGCAAAAGTAATGTTTTTGGTATTTTATAGTGATGATAACAATAGCAGCGGAAAAGTAAATAAGAAAAGAACAATATATGGAAAGCTCGTAGGCAATGGATCGGTGATAGAGAATTATGCCAGATGCGGTTCATCATGTAACAGTCATAACCTAGGGTGACACAGAACTAACTCCAATTCATCAATGTAATGTAGGCATGCATTCGGAATATAGTCATACGTGCTTATGAAAAAGAACTTGCATGACATCTTTTGCCCTACCCTCCCGTGGCGGCGGGGTCCTAGCGAAAACTAAGGGATATTAAGGCCTCCTTTTAATAGAGTACCGGACCAAAGCATTAACACATAGTGAATACATGAACTCCTCAAACTACGGTCATCACCGGAAGTGGTCCCAATTATTGTCACTTCGGGATTGTCGGATCATAACACATAGTAGGTGACTATAGACTTGCAAGATAGGATCAAGAACACTCATATATTGATGAAAACATAATAGGTTCAGATCTGAAATCATGGCACTCGGGCCCTAGTGAGAAGCATTAAGCATAGCAAAGTCATAGCAACATCAATCTCAGAACATAGTGGATACTAGGGATCAAACCCTAACAAAACTAACTCGATTACATGATAAATCTCATCCAACCCATCACCGTATAGCAAGCCTATGATGGAATTACTCACGCACGGCGGTGAGCATCATGAAATTGGTGATGGAGGATGGTTGATGATGACGATGGCGATGGATTCCCCTCTCCGGAGCCCCGAACGGACTCCAGATCAGCCCTCCCGAGAGAGTTTAGGGCTTGACGGCGGCTCCGTATCGTAAAACGTGATGAATCTTTCTCTCTTATTTTTTTCTCTCCGAACACGAATATATAGAGTTGGAGTTGAGGTTGGAGGAGCTCCAGGGGGGCCACGAGGTAGGGGCGCGCCCCCACCCTCGTGGCTAGGGTGTGGGGCCCCTGGCATTGATCTTTTGCCAGTATTTTTTATTATTTCCAAAACTACGCTCCGTGGAGTTTCAGGTCATTCCGAGAACTTTTGTTTCTGCACATAAATAACACCATGGAAATTCTGCTGAAAACAGCGTCAGTCCGGGTTAGTTCCATTCAAATCATCCAAGTTAGAGTCCAAAACAAGGGCAAAGTGTTTGGAAAAGTAGATACGACGGAGACGTATCAACTCCCCCAAGCTTAAACCTTTGCGTGTCCTCAAGCAATTCAGTTGACAAACTGAAAGTGATAAAGAAAAACTTTTACAAACTTTGTTTGCTCTTGTTGTTGTAAATATGTAAAGCCAGCATTCAAGTTTTTAGCAAAGATTATGAACTAACCATATTCACAATAACTCTTAGGTCTCATGTTTACTCATATCAATAGCATAATCAACTAGCGAGCAATAATAATAAATCTCGGATGACAACACTTCCTCAAAACAATCATAATATGATATAACAAGATGGTATCTCGCTAGCCCTTTCTGAGACCGCAAAACATAAATGCAGAGCACCTTTAAAGATCAAGGACTGACTAGACATTGTAATTCATGGTAAAAGAGATCTAGTCAAGTCATACTCAATGTAAACTAACAGTAATGAATGCAAATGACAACGGTGCTCCCCAATTGGTGCTTTTTAATAAGAGGATGATGACTCAACATAAAAGTAAATAGATAGGCCCTTCGCAGAGGGAAGCAGGGATTTGTAGAGGTGCCAGAGCTCGATTTTGAAATAGAGATGAATAATATTTTGAGCGGTGTACTTTCATTGTCAACATAACAACCAAGAGATGGCGATATCTTCCATGCTACACACATTATAGGCGGTTCCCAAACAGAATGGTAAAGTTTATACTCCCCCTCCACCAACAAGCATCAATCCATGGCTTGCTCGAGACAACGAGTGCCTCCAACTAACAAAAGTCCCAGGGGGAGTTTTGTTTGCAATTATTTTGATTTGATTTGCATAAAGCATGGGACTGGGCATCCCGGTGACCAGCCACTTTCTCGTGAGTGAGGAGCGGAGTCCACTCCTCTTGAGAATAACCCGCCTAACATGGAAGATACAGACAGCCCTAGTTGATACATGAGCTATTCGAGCATACAAAACAGGATATTTATTGGAAGGTTTAGAGTTTGGCACATACAAATTTACTTGGAATGGCAGGTAGATACCGTATATAGGTAGGTATGGTGGACTCATATGGAATAACTTTGGGGTTCATGGGATTGGATGCACAAGCAATATTCCCGCTTAGTATAGGTGAAGGCTAGAAAAAGACTGGGAAGCGACCAGCTAGAGAGCGACAACAGTCATGAACATGCATTAAAATTAATCAACACCGAATGCAAGCATGAGTAGGATATAATGCACCATGAACATAAATATCTTCGAGGCTATGTTGATTTTGTTTCAACTACATGCGTGAACATGTGCCAAGTCAAGCCACTCGAATCGTTTAAAAGATGATACCACCCTATCATATCACATCACAACCATTTTAATAGCATGTTAGCACGCAAGGTAAAACATTATAAGCTCCTAGCTAATTAAGCATGGCATAAGAAACTATGATCTCTAATTGTCATCGCAAACATGTTTATTCATAATATGCTGAATCAGGAACGATGGACTAATCATATTTACAAAAACAAGAGAGGTCGAGTTCATACCAGCTTCTCCCATCTTAACCAGTTCATCATATATCGTCATAATTGTCTTTCACTTGCACGAGCGAACGATGTGGATAATAATAATAATAATGGTGCACGTGCATTAGACTAAGCTGGAATCTGCAAGCATTCAATAAACAGGAGAAGACAAGGCAATATGGGCTCTTTTGTTAGATCAACAATAATGCATATAAGAGCCACTTTAACAATTTAATTATGGTCTTCTCCTATCGACCCCCAAAGAAAAGAAAAGAAATAGAACTATTTACACGGGAAAGCTCCCAACAAGAAAAAAGAAGAACAAGAAATCTGTTTGGGTTTTCTTTTTAATTACTATTACAAGCATGGAAATTAGAACTAGCTAAAAGCTACAACTAATTTTTTTTTGCTTTTCTTAATGTTTATTAAACACACAAGAAGAAAGCATAAAAGAGAAAATAAACTAGCATGGATATTACAATGAAAAAGTATGGGCACCGACAACTAGCAATGAGTGTGTGAACATGAATGTAATGTCGGTGAGAAATATGTACTCCCCCAAGGTTAGGCTTTTGGCCTAAGTTGGTCTAATGCCACGGATGGCCTGGCGGATATCCAAAGTTGTAGTTGGGGTCGTACTGAGATGCAGCAGTCATTGCATCGTGGGCTACAGCTTGGAGGCGAGCTATCTCAGCCCTCCTCTTATACTCTTCCGCCTCCTCTCTGGTTATAAGATATCTCCTTTTTGCCTGAAAATCAAAGAAAGTAGAAGCAGGGAGAGCGACTTGATAGGTGCGTCGTCTGTCAAAGATTAGTCGGTACTGGAGGAACTGATCATTCCTCTCAACAAACTAATGACAAACCATAGCCTCATAATCAAAATAAGCAGGAGGCAACTCAATATCATCCTCACGTATGGTTATACCAAGAAAATTAGCTATGTGGGTTGCATAAATTCCACCAAAGAAATCTCCATTAAATCTATTAAGATGCAACCTACATGCAACAATAGCTCCCAAATTATAAGATTTATCTCCTAACATAGCACTCCTAAGAATACTGAGGTCAGGGACACACATGTGACATGCTTCATCTTTACCGTTAATGCATCTACCTATGAAGAGAGCAAAATAATGTATAGCAAGAAAGTGAATGCTCCCTATGGTAGCTTGTGCTATATCTCTGGACTCTCCCACAGTTATACTAGCAAGAAAATCTCTAAGCTCAGATTTGCGGGGTTCATTAGTACTACCCCATTGTGGAAATTTGCAAGCAGTGGTAAAGTCCTCTAAGTCCATAGTGTAAGAATTTTCATAAAGATCAAACAGGACCGTTTGAGAATTGCGTGAAGATGAAAATTCAAACCTCCTCACAAAGGAACTAGTGAGATAGTGGTACTGACGGCACTTTTCTGCCTCGAAGCTCACAAGATCAGCATTACGCAAATATGTGTTAAATTCTTCCTTAGTTCCTGCTCGATCCAAGAAGTCCTCGGAAGGCCATTCACAAGACCGCACTGGAGCGTCCCTTGGTGGCTCATCATTAGCATCACGCATTGCAAGCCTGGGTCCTTGTTTCCTTGAAGAACCACCTTGGTACATTGTCCTAAAAATATTTCTTCCTCTAAAAAATTTCTGAAATTTTTAGTAACTTCAAATAAAAGTAAACCAAACTCAACAAAAATGATAACAACTACGCCTACAAGTGCTAGAGCCTGTATCATGCATTAGAACTACTTGGAACCATATAAATTTGACATGAAAGCTCAAGAACAGGGTCACCTAAGCAGCAAAAATATGCAATGAATAAAGCACTAGAACAAAAACTAATTGGACCAATGGAGGAGTCACATACCAAGAAACAATCCCCCAAAGCAGTTTTGTGAGAGGTGCTTTGAGCAAGGAGATCGAAAATCGTAGCAAAATGAGCTAGAACTCGTGCTTGAGCTGGATAATGGTGTTTGTGGGAGGAAGGAGTGTGTGGGTGCAGGAATAAGTGGAGGAGGGCCACCGTGGGCCCACGAGGCAGGGGGCGCGCCCAGGGGGTAGGGCGCGCCCTCCACCCTCGTGGCCAGGTGGATGCTCCCCTGTTGTGTTCTGAGTGCCAAATATTCTCAAATATTCCAGAAAAATCATATTTAAAATTTCAGGGCATTTGGAGAACTTCTATTTTCGGGGTATTTTTATATTGCACGGATAATCAGAAAACAGACAGAAATTACTGTGTTTGCTTTATTTAATATAAATAACAGAAAGTAGAAAGAGGGTACAGAGAGTTGTGTTTTCTAAATTCATCCATCTCATGATCATCAAAAGGAATCCATTAACAAGGTTGATCAAGTCTTGTTAACAAACTCATTCCGAATAACATGGAACCGGAGAATTTTTGAATAACACTAAGTTACCTCAACGGGGATATGCACATCCCCAATAATAAGAATATCATATTTCTTCTTGACAGTAGGAAGAAGAAATTCAAAAACCTCCAAAAATAATCGATGGAACTTTTCCAATAGAATTGATACTGTGGATTTGAGGTTGTTTCCTCGGAAAGTGTACCATATGCTCATTACCATTAACATGAAAAGTGACATTGCCTATGGTGCAATCAATAACAGCCCCTGCAGTATTCAAAAAGGGTCTTCCAAAAATAATAGACATACTATTGTCCTCGGGAATATCAAGAATAACAAAGTCCGTTAAAACAGTAATGTTAGCAACCACAACAGGCACATCCTCACAAATACCGACAGGTATAGCAGTTGATTTATCAGCCATTTGCAAAGATATTTCAGTAGGTGTCAACTTATTTAAATCAAGTCTATGATATAAAAAGAGAGGCATAACACTAACACGGGCTCCAAGATCACATAAAGCAGTTTTAACATTATTCCTTTTAATGGAGCATGGTATAGTGGGTACTCCTAGATCTCCTAACTTCTTAGGTATTCTACCCTTGAAAGTGTAATTAGCAAGCAAGGTGGAAATTTCAGCTTCCAGTATCTTTCTTTTATTAGTAACAATTTCTTTCATATACTTAGCATAAGGATTCATTTTGAGCATATCAGTTAATCGCATACGCAAAAAGATAGGTCTAATCATTTCAGCAAAGCGCTCAAAATCCTCATCATCCTTTTTCTTGGATGGTTTGGGAGGAAAAGGCATGGGTTTTTGAACCCAAGGCTCGCTTTCCTTACCGTGTTTCCTAGCAACAAAGTCTTTCTTACCATAACGTTGATTCTTTGATTGTGGGTTATCAAGATCAACAGCAGGTTCAATTTCTATATCATTATCATTGCTAGGTTGAGCATCAACATGAACATTATCATTAACATTATCACTAGTTTCAGGTTCATTACCAGATTGTGTTTCAGCATCAGAAATAGAAATATCATTTGGATTCTCAGGTGTTTCAGCAATAGGTTCACTAGAAGCATGCAAAGTCCTATCATTTTTCTTTTTCTTCCTTTTAGAAGGACTAGGTGCATCTATATTATTTCTCTGAGAATCTTGCTCAATTCTCTTAGGGTGGCCTTCAGGATACAAAGGTTCCTGAGTCATTTTACCAGTTCTAGTAGCCACTCTAACAGCATAGTCATTATTCTTGCTATTCAATTCATTGAGCAAATCATTTTGAGCTTTAAGTACTTGTTCTACTTGAGTGGTAACCATAGAAGCATGTTTACTAATAAGTTTAAGTTCACCTTTGACATTAGCCATATAATCACCCAAGTGTTCAAGAATATCAGCACTGTGTTTTAATTCTCTACCAAAATAAGCATTGAAGTCTTCTTGCTTAACCATAAATTTATCAAACTCATCTAAGCATGGGCTAGCAAACTTAGTAAATGGGATTTCAACTTTATCATATCTATAGAGAGAATTTACCTTTACTACCTGTGTCGAGTTATCAAGACCATGTGTTTCTTCAATAGGTGATGGATTAAAACCATATATTTCTTCAATAGGCAGTAAATTAAGATCATGTATTTCTTCAATAGGAGGTAAATTCTTAACATCTTCAGCTTTAATACCCTTTTCTTTCATGGATTTCTTTGCCTCTTGCATATCTTCAGGACTGAGAAATAAAACACCTCTTTTCTTCGGAGTTGGTTTAGGAATAGGCTCAGGAGTTGGCTCGGGAAGTGTCCAATTGTTTTCATTTGCCAACATATTATTCAATAGAATTTCAGCTTCATCCGGTGTTCTTTCCCTGAAAATAGAACCAGCACAACTATCCAGGTAATCTCTGGAAGCATCGGTTAGTCCATTATAAAAGATATCAAGTATTTCATTTTTCTTAAGAGGGTGATCAGGCAAAGCATTAAGTAATTGGAGAAGCCTCCCCCAAGCTTGTCGGAGACTCTCTTCTTCAATTTGCACAAAATTATATATATCCCTTAAGGCAGCTTGTTTCTTATGAGCAGGGAAATATTTAGCAGAGAAGTAATAAATCATATCCTGGGGACTACGCACACAACCAGGATCAAGAGAATTAAACCATATCTTAGCATCACCCTTTAATGAGAACGGGAATATTTTAAGGATGTAAAAGTAGCGAGTTCTCTCATCATTAGTGAACAGGGTGGCTATATCATTTAATTTAGTAAGATGTGCCACAACAGTTTCAGATTGATAGCCATAAAAAGGATCAGATTCAACCAAAGAAATTATATCAGGATCAATAGATAATTCATAATCCGTATCAGTAACAAAGATAGGTGAAGTAGCATAAGCAGGATCATATTTCATTCTAGCATTCAGAGTTTTTTGTTTAAGCTTAGCTAATAATTTCTTAAGATCACTTCTATCATTGCAAGCAAGAAAGTCTCTTTTAGTTTCTTCATCCATAACATAGCCCTCACGCACAACAGGTAATTCATATTTATTAGGAGAACCTTCATAGTCACTTTCATCAGTATTATCAGTTTCAATAATTTCATTATCTCTAGCCCAAACAAGTTGTTCATCAAGAAATTCACCAAGTGGCATAGTTGTATCAAGCATAGAAGTAGTTTCATCATAAGTATCATGCATAGCAGAAGTGGCATCATCAATAATATGCGACATATCAGAATCAATAGCAGAAGCAGGTCTAGGTGTTGCAAGCTTACTCAAAATAGAAGGTGAGTCAAGTGCAGAGCTAGATGGCAGTTCCTTACCTCCCCTCGTAGTTGAGGGAGAAATCTTGGTTTTTGGATCTCTCAAGTTCTTCATAATGATAAGAAGATATAAATCCCACGTGACTCAAAGAATAGAGCTATGATCCCCGGCAACATGGCCAGAAAATAGTCTTGATAACCCACAAGTATAGGGGATCGCAACAGTTTTCGAGAGTAGAGTATTCAACCCAAATTTATTGATTCGACACAAGGGGAGCCAAAGAATATTCTCAAGTATTAACAGCTGAGTTGTCAATTCAACCACACCTGGAAACTTAATATCTATAGCAAAGTGTTTAGTAGCAAAGTAATATGCTAGTAGTGGTAACGATAGCAAAAGTAACGGTAGCAAAAGTAATGTTTTTGGTATTTTATACTGATGATAACAATAGCAGCGGAAAAGTAAATAAGCAAAGAACAATATATGGAAAGCTTGTAGACAATGGATCGGTGATAGAGAATTATGCCGGATGCGGTTCATCATGCAACAGTCATAACCTAGGGTGACACAAAACTAGCTCCAATTCATCATGTAATGTAGGCATGTATTCCGAATATAGTCGTACGTGCTTATGGAAAAGAACTTGCATGACATCTTTTGTCCTACCCTCCCGTGGCAGCGGGGTCCTAGCGGAAACTAAGGGATATTAAGGCCTCCTTTTAATAGAGTACCGGACCAAAGCATTAACACATAGTGAATACATGAACTCCTCAAACTACGGTCATCACCGGAAGTGGTCCCGATTATTATCACTTCGGGGTTGCCGGATCATAACACATAGTAGGTGACTATAGACTTGCAAGATAGCATCAAGAACACTCATATATTGATGAAAACATAATAGGTTCAGATCTGAAATCATGCCACTTGGGCCCTAGTGACAAGCATTAAGCATAGCAAAGTCATAGAAACATCAATCTCAGAACATGGTGGATACTAGGGATCAAACCCTAACAGAACTAACTCGATTACATGATAAATCTCATCCAACCCATCACCGTCCAGCAAGCCTACGATGGAATTACTCACGCACGGCGGTGAGCATCATGAAATTGGTGATGGAGGATGGTTGACGATGACGATGGCGACGGATTCCCCTCTCCGGAGCCCCGAACGGACTCCAGGTCAGCCCTCCCGGGAGAGTTTAGGGCTTGGCGGCGGCTCTGTATCGTAAAACATGATGAATCTTTCTCTCTTATTTTTTTCTCTCTGAACACGAATATATAGAGTTGGAGTTGAGGTTGGAGGAGCTCCAGGGGGGCCACGAGGTAGGGGGCGCACCCAGGGGGCAGGCGCGCCCCCCACCCTCGTGGCTAGGGTGTGGGCCCCCTAGCATTGATCTTTTGCCAGTATTTTTTATTATTTCCAAAAATACGCTCCATGGAGTTTCAGGTCATTCCGAGAACTTTTGTTTCTGCACATAAATAAGACCATGGCAATTCTGCTGAAAACAGCGTCAGTCCGGGTTAGTTCCATTCAAATCATGCAAGTTAGAGTCCAAAACAAGGGCAAAAGTGTTTGGAAAAGTAGATACGACAGAGACGTATCAAGGGGCTCCTTGATTTCTGCAAAAACAAAATATAAACAAAAACATTATTATTGTCATCTTAGGACTTAGTGAAACTCCATAAGCTACATTAAATTATTCTATTCAAATTTACTTATTCAAAATTTCTAAAAATTTCCTATCCTATTCAAAAGACCTACATTTAATTATTTTTCAATTTCATATTTTATTCTATTCAAATTTACTTATTCAAAATTTCTAAAAATTTCCTATTCTATTCAAAAGACCTACATTTACTCCTCTTTTCAAATTACTTATTCAAATTTACTAAAAACAAATATACTAAAAACCTACATTTACTAAAAACAAAAACCTACATTTAACAAAAACTAAAATCTATTTACAGAAAGGGGGAGGAGGAGGTGGGAGGAGGCCAGGAGGAGGAAGGAGGAGGAGGAGGGAGGAGAAGGGGAAGGACGAGGGAGGAGGAGGAGA
>NC_041392.1:634745100-634796515 GCF_002162155.2 Triticum dicoccoides | reverse complement strand
AGGGAGGAGGGAGGAGGAGGAGGGGGGCGCCGGTGAGGGAGGAGGAGGAGGGGGCCGCTGGCGCTGGAGAGGGAGGAGGAGGAGGGAGGGATCGACCTTGGGGTGGAGGAGGAGGACGGCGGCGGCGGCGGTGAGGGCGACGACGGAGGCAGTGACGGCGACGACGGAGGTGACAAGGACGATCGATGAGAGTGTGAGGGGGAGAGTGAGAGGATGCACGCGGGTCGGTTTTGATAAGGGCTTTTAGTGGTAGCGCTGGTCCGTAAAAAGCGATGTTGCTAAAATAAGTAGTAGTAGTGCTTTCTTCCAATGAGCGCTACTAGTACCCCTAGCATACCTTGGAACGGTCTGTCAGTTTTAGTAGTAGCGCGTTTTACAGCTTCAGCGCTACTGCTATGCTCATATTAGCAGCGCTTGTACAGCCCAGGCGCTACTGCTAAGTAGCAGCAGCGCTTCGTTTGTAAAAGAGCTACTGGTAAGCTCCTGTGTAATATAAGCATTTCCCTAGTAGTGAGTTGCGGAAGATCCGATGCATGATGTCTAGGAATGGGTTCAACACCCACACCTTCTTGCCACTGGGAAGCTGCTTCTCAACATAGTATTGCTGAAGCTTGTTCTTATTGGCGGACTCGGGGTTGGCATGAGGGCGAACACCAACGGGCGAGTTGAGCCCCTCATCATGAACCTGTAGCAGATCCATGAACTCCTTCCACTTGGCGGTCATCCATTGTCCATTGGTCATCCATGTCATGGTCCATTCCTCATCGGTATGGAAGTGGACCGAGGCAAAGAACTGAGCCACAATCTCAGGGTCAAAGTCCAGGTGGAAAGAGATCAAGTCCTCAATGCCAAACTGCTCCACCAGGTCCAAAGCCTCACCAAAATAGTCGCGGTGCTTATCCCGCCTCATATGATTCCTGTCAATCTAGTGCACGTACACGTAGATGTTCTTCTTGGCCTTGATCACATCCAGATAGATAAGATTCTGCTGCTTGGTCCAGAACAACTCATTCCCTCTGAAGTTTGTATGGGGATTCACATAGGGATTGATCTTCCTTCCAGTGACAAACTCAGCTAGTGGCATCTCATCCATGCCCATTGTTGGCTCCTTGGTCTTGGTTGCGGTTGACTTGGTTCTGCGTTGGGGGCATTGGAGCCCTCTGGAGCCTCATCTTGGTTGAGCAGGCGCTTCGAGCCCGTGTCACGGACGGGATTCGACCGACAGACATTGGAACCAGAGCCACCACCTATGACACACAACACAAGAACATGCAAGAGAAGCGAGAAGGATTATTGCAAAGAAGAGGGCCAAAACCAAATGAAACAAGCAAGCACGAGATTCAGAAGGACAAAACAGCGAAGTTTGGAAATCTACGGTAGTACTGGACCAGCTTACGGAACTAAAAAATTATAGCCGCGCGAGTCGCGGTAGTACTGTGCCGGGGTGGCACGGTACTGCCGTGCCTTGAGCGGAAGTAATTTTTTACTTCCGCGCCCCGAGCAGTAGTACCGCTCCAGAGAAGTGGTAGTCCCACGCGAGGCTGTTCTTGGGTGTGTATGCGGTAGTACCGCTCCAGCGGAGCGGTAGTACTGCACGCATTTGAAGACCACAAGAACGGTGGATCTAGATGCGGATCTGGAACACAAACAACCACAACACTAGATCGGTACTACCGTTGATCAAACTATGATGTTGTATCACTCCAAAACACATGTTTACTACACTAACAATCTCCTACACTCCCCTCTTGCAAAGATTTAGCCAAAAATCTCATGAACTACACAAGCATCTCCCCAAGACCTAGAAGCACAAGAACGGAACAAAATGGGGAGAACTTGGGGAAATACCTAGGTCCATGGCAAGAGGACGAGGTGGGGAGCGATCCCACCGGTCGGAATGCGAGGAGATCACGGCCGGAGACGGAGATCCGGCGAGGTCCTCCGGTGTCGTTCTTGGGCAGGTGAGAGAGCGATGGGGTGGGGAAAAGAGATGAATGGGTATGGGGAAGTTAGAACTCCCCCTGCCCCGCTCTTAACCCCCACCCGCTCGTGAAGGCGCGGTAGTACCGTGGGTCCTCGCGGTAGTACCGCTCCTCCAGCGGTAGTAAAAAAATTACTACCGCTATGGAGGCGGTAGTACCGTGCCGTGGATGCAGCTGTGCTACCACAGAGGAGCCCACCTCCTGCGGTAGTACCGTGGCATGCCATGGTAGTACCGTACCCCAAGAAAGTGCAAGTTTCGCAAAAAGAGAGGGAAACGGCCTTTGCAATGCAACCTTCAAGCAACCAAACACACACACAAGAGAGGCGAACACACAAGGCAACTCAAACACGTGCACGGCAAAAAGAGAAAGGCAAAAGACAACAAAAACCAAGCACGAAACACAATCTCTCCAAGGAGAGGGTGGTGGCCGGAGCCACCTATGTTTGAGTCAATTGGTATAGCACCGCGAAGAATTATCCTTGGGCCCATGACCAAAACTCGTCTTTGAAGCACAAGTACCATCAAAAATGGCTAATGTGAAAGAGATGATCGATCTATGTATAATGAGGGAAAGGAGAGTTCATTGAGAGAACAACACTCCCCCTATGTCCATGCCTACACCTAAACAAGATATCAAGTTGAGTATGGTGGGTGTGCAAGGGTTCAAGCCACATTGCTCGAATCAATGATATTTAGTTCATGCCTTAACTTGCGAAATCTTTCTTCATCCAAAGGCTTCATGAAGATACCTGCAAGGTTATCATGAGTGTTGACATAGTTGAGCTCGATCTCCCCTCGCCTAATATGATCCCGGATGAAGTGATACCGAATCTCAATATGCTTCGTCTTGAAGTGTTGCACCGGGTTGAGAGAAATCTTGATGGCACTTTCATTGTCACACCAAAGAGGCACTTTGTCACAAATGACACTGTAATCCTTTAAAGTTTGCCTCAACCATAGAAGTTGTGCACAACAACTACCGACGGCCACATACTCCGCTTTGGTGGACGAGAGGGACACACAACTTTGCTTCTTAGAAGACCAACTCACCAAAGAGCAACCAAGGAATTGGCACCCTTCAGAAGTGGACTTCCTATCCACTTTGTCTCCCGCCCAATCTGAGTCCGAATAGCCTACAAGGTTGAAGTTTGCTCCTCTTGGGTACCATAAGCCAAAGTTTGGGGTATGAGCCAAATATCAAAAGATTCGCTTGACCGCCACAAAGTGGATTTCCTTAGGTGCGGCTTGAAACCATGCACAAATTCCCACACTCAACATGATATCCGGTCTAGATGCACAAAGGTAAAGCAAGGAACCAATCATGGAGAGATATACCTTTTGATCCACTGCTTTACCATTGGGATCTATGCCAAGTTGGCATTTGACGGGCATTGGAGTGGAAGCCGGCTTGACATCACTTAGCTTGAATCTCTTGAGCATGTCTTGAGTGTATTTGGCTTGGTTGATGAAGGTTCCTTCTCTTCGTTGCTTGACTTCGAAACCGAGAAAGAACTTCAACTCTCCCATCATGGACATCTTGAACTTTGAGGTCATGAGAGCGGCAAATTCCTCATTGAAAGCTTTGTTAGGAAAACCAAAGATAATGTCATCAACATATAGTTGGCACACAAACAACTCCCCTTTGACCTTCTTAGTAAAAAGAGTGGGGTCGATTTTCCCAATTTCAAACCCACGATCTTGCAACAACTCGGTAAGGTGGTCATACCACGCACGTGGGGCTTGTTTAAGGCCATAGAGTGCCTTATCGAGTTGGTACACATGATCGGGTAAATAGGGATCCTCGAACCCGGGGGTTGTTTGACATACACCAACTCATTATTAGGACCATTAAGAAAAGCACTCTTCACATCCATTTGTTGTAACTTGAAGTTATGATGAGAATCATAAGTAATCAACAAACGAATAGATTCAAGGCGAGCAATGGGAGCAAAGGTTTCACCGTAGTTGATACCCTCGACTTGGGAGTAGCCTTGTGCTACCAAGCGAGCCTTGTTGCCGACAATAATTCCATCAGCATCTTGCTTGTTCTTGAATATCCACTTGGTTCCAATGACATTATGGTTCCCCATTGGCCTTGGCACCAATCTCCACACCTTGTTGTGCTCAAAGTTGTTGATTTCTTCATGCATGGCATTAAGCCAATCCGGATCTTCGAGCGCCTCATAGACCTTTTGGGGTTCAACACAAGAGACAAACGCATGATGTTCACAATAGTTTGCAAATTGTCTACGAGTGCTTACCCCCTTTCGAATGCTTCCAAGCACATTTGTCATGAGATGACCCTGGGTAGATAGCTTGGATGCAATCTTGGCGGCACGACGCTCCAATTCCTCCTCAGAAGTGAGTTGAGGAGTGGTTACATGATCATCTTGAGCGTCATCTTGAGCTTGCTCTTGATCTTGAACTTGCTCGGAGGAGAGAACTTGACCTTGGGCATCACTTGGTGGTTCAACACCATCTTGAGGTTGATCTTGCCCTTGCTCTTGTTCATGAGGTTGAGGGCCTTCACTTTGTTCTTCGGAAGCATGTGGGCCTTAGGTTGGTGATGGTTCCACTTGAGTGGAACATTGTCCTTCTCCTTCGGCCACAAGGGGTTCCTCAATGGGTAGGATAAAACCAACACCCATTCTTATTATAGCTTGGGGAGGAATTTCATCACCTACATCACAAGTGCCACTTTGCTCCACTTGGGTGCCGTTATTCTCATCAAACTCCATATTACACGTCTCGACTTATTGAGGACACGGTAAGCATGAGAGTTTGTAGCATAACCAACAAATATGCCCTCTTGAGATCTAGCCTCAAATTTAGACAAACGGACACCTTTCTTGAGAATGAAACACTTACACCCGAACACCTGAAAGTACTTGAGGCTGGGCTTGTTGCCGGTGAGTGTCTCATATGGAATCTTGTTCAAGCATTTGCGGAGATAGAGCCGATTGGATGCATGACACACGGTGTTGATGGCTTCGGCCCAAAAGTTGTATGGAGACTTGAACTCCTCCATCATGGTCCTTGCCGCATCCATCAACGTCCAGTTCTTCCTCTCCGCTACACCATTTTGTTGAGGGGTGTAAGGTGCGGAATATTGATGCTTGATCCCCTCATCACTAAGAGACTCATCCAAGGTGTAGTTCTTGAACTCGGTGCCGTTGTCACTTCTTATTGTCAAGACCTTTGCATTGTGTTGGTGTTGAGCTTCATTTGTAGAGTCAATGATGGTTTGTTGGGTCTCACTCTTCCTCTTGAAGAAGTACACCCAAGTGTATCTTGAATAGTCATCCACAATCACCAAGCAATACTTTCAACCCCCAAGACTATCAAAGGGTGGAGGCCAAAAGAGATCCAAGTGAAGGAGCTCCAAAGGCCTCTTTGAGTAAATGATAGTCGTGGGAGGGTGAGCCTTCTCATGTAGCTTTGCTTCAATGGAAGCACTGCAAGCACGATCTTTGGCAAAACTAACATTTGTTAGTCCAAGGACATGGTCCCCCTTGAGAAGACTTTGCAAATATCTCATATTGACATGGGCTAAACGGCGATGCCAAAGCCATCCCACGTCAACTTTAGCCATTAGGCATGTCGCGGTCTTAGTGGGTCGCTCCAAAAAGTTAATCACATAGAGACCATTCTCGACATGCCCAACAAAGGCTACTTTAAGAGTCTTGCTCCACAAGAGGGCCACGATATCAATATCAAAGAAAGTGGCAAAGCCCATGATTGCAAGTTGACAAACGGAAAGTAAATTGTATGCAAGGGACTCAACAATCATGACCTTCTCGATCGTGAGATCATGAGAAATGACAACCTTGCCAAGCCCCAATACCTTAGAGGACGATGCATCACCCCACTCGACATTGGTGGGCATAGATGGAGTCTTGTGCATGTCCACCACCAAGTCCTTGCTTCCGGTCATATGATTAGTGGCTCCACTATCGAGCAACCATGATCCCCCACCAGAAGAAAACACCTATAAGAGATCAATGCTTGATTTTAGGTACCCATTTTGTAATGGGTCCTTTGATGTTAGTGACAAGGGTCTTAGGAACCCAAATAGACCATTCAATGTACTCATAAGGAGAACCAATAAATTTATCATAAACATGCCCATCACTAGCACGGCATAACACATAGGAAGGGTTAAAGTCAACGGCTTTGTTGGAAGGGGTGGCATTGCTCTTCTTGACACCACCACCCTTCACATTGTTATTCTTCTCCTTAGATACACCCTCTCCCTATTTGACAAAAGTTTGCATGAGAGGAGGAGGTCGTTTGGCCTTGTCATTCTTCTTCTTGTTCTTGGACTTGGGTGCGAACCCAATCCCTTCCTTGGCCACAACTTCCTTTTGATTGCTCAAAAGGTCGTTGAGGTTCTTCTCACCTTGTATGCACGACACAAGGCCTTTCTCAAGTTGCTCCTTCAACTTTGCATTCTCCTCAACAAGATGCACATGCTCACAACAAGGGTTAGTAGCATTTGCATTATAAACTAAAACCATATGAGGAAAAGTGGCTTTCTCCTTGCTTAGCTTCACTTGGAGTTGATCATGAGACTCTTTAAGACTAGCATGAGTACCCTTCAAGGCCTTGTGAGCCTTGCCAAGTATATCAAACTCCTCCTTGAGTCTAGCAAGGTCAACCCCAAGTTTGGCTTTCTCGGAATTTAGCACACGAGATATAACAAGAGCATGATCAAGATCTTTCTTAAATTTAGCATGGTCATCGTTGTGTGACTTCTCAAGAGCCAAACGATGACCCCACTCTTCCTCAAGATCATTAGAGAGATCTGATATCTCATTGGCATAGTCACGACTATGCCCCTCCATCTTAGAGATGGTGTCTTCGTGAGCCTCGATCATGTCATTGGCTTCACCAAGTTGTTCCAAGAGAGCAACGAAGTGCTTCTTGGATTTACCCTTGAGCTTACTCATAAAGGACTCAAATTCATTTTCCTCCACATTAGAACCCCCACTTTCATCAATGCAATCCGTCAAAGAAGGATGAGTGATGATGGTAGTTTTGATGTTGGGGGTTACCTTGTTGGTGGCTTTAGCCATGAGGCACTGGGCAGTGATGTTCTCATTAGGTGAGTTGAAGAGGGACGCCCGGGGAGTTGTCGCAATAGCCACAGAGGCCATGGCAACTAGCTCACCGTCTTCATCATGCTCATCCTCATTGTACTCTTCTTGTGCCACCAATCCCTTGGGAGGAGTCTTCTTGGTGAACTTGTTCTTGTTGGGGAAAGACTTGGCCTTGTCCTTCCAGATGAGCTTGCCACCATTGTCTTCGCTCTTCTCATAGGGGAACTCCGCAACAAAGTGGCTCACATTGCCACAATTATAGCAAGTCCTCACACGTTGCTTGCCCTTGGCGCCACTTGAGTTGCTCTTGTTGAAGTTGGGCCTTGAGTTCTTCTTGCTTCAAAATTGTCTTGAAGCGAGAGCCATGTGCTCATGATAATCATATTTTCTATCCTCGGGGTTGCTCTCCTCTTCTTCCTCTTCCTCCTCTTCTTCCACACTAGCCTTGGCTTTCAAGGCAAGGTTGGGCTTCTTTGCTCTTTGAGAAAGCAACACCGCATTGTCGACGGTCTTGTCCATGATGCTCATTGCCACAAACTCATCCAACACTTCACTTGAGGACAAGGTGTGGAAGTCCGGCCTTTGACGGATTACGAAGGACATGGCCTTATGGTAAGGCATCATGGCTTTCAGAAACTTCCGCTTGATCCAATTGTCATTTGTATCCTTGCTCCCATGATCTCGGAGTGAGACCGCGAGTGTGATTAGTCTCCGTAGAGCTCACGAGGTTCTTCACCTTCATTCATGGCAAATTCATCGGCTTCATCTTGCACCACTTCATAGTTGGAGCATTGAATGCTTCTGCTTCCCTTGTAAAGGGAAACAACATGGTGCCATGCTTCCTTTGCCACAGTGAATGGTCGGACATGCACAATATCTTCGGGAGGGATTGCATCTTGGATGATGAAGAGAGCATTCTCGTTGAATTGATGATCTGCGGCTTCTCTAGGGGTGAAGTTGCTTGAGTCATGCGGATAGAAACCTTGCTCGATTATTCTCCAAAGGTTAGTATTAACATGATTTAAATGACGTTTAAAGATATAGACCCAAGCGTCAAAATCCTCATTTTTCACAATCTTAGGAGGAGAACTGGCATGATTTAAATGAGTGGAGGGAATCAGTCTTCCATAGGTATGTGGGGGTTCCACATGAGCAAAGATGCCACTACCAATTCTACCACTAGAAGAAGGAACTTTCTCACTAGTAGCTTCCCCCTTGTCGGAGTTAGCATCCGTCACCTTGTTAGTGGGATCAACCACTTCCAACGGTGCGGTGGATAATTTGAGACCATCAAGAAAGTTCTTGAGCATGCCTTTGACCTCTGCCGTCATGGAGGTTTTCAATGTGTCCAAAGCCACATTGAACTCCTCATATGAGACCGGGGTTCCCCCATCGGTCGTAGACGAGGACGGAATCACATCGGGGTGCTCCTCCTCACTGTTTACGATGTCAACCATACTCTTCAGACAGCAAAGTCCTTAATAAAGAGATGAGGCTCTGATACCAATTGAAAGGATCGATATAGTTGACTAGAGGGGTGAATAGGCAACTAACAATTTTTTGCTTTTCTTTATCAATTTAAACTTTGCATCAAAGTAGGTTGTCTAGATATGCAACTAGGTGAGCAACCTATATGATGCAACAAAAATAAGTACACAAGAAAGCAAGGGATGTAACACAAGATAAGCTTGCACGAGTAAAGGGACGAGATAACCAAGAGTGGAGACGGTGAAGACGAGGATGTGTTACCAAAGTTCCTTCCCTTTGAGAGGAAGTACGTCTCCGTTGGAGCGGTGTGGAGGCACAATGCTCCCCAAGAAGCCACTAGGGCCACCGTATTCTCCTCACGCCCTCACACAATGTGAGATGCCATGATTCCACTATTGATGCCCTTGAAGGCGGCGACCGAACCTTTACAAACAAGGTTAGGGCAATCTCCACAAATTAATTGGAGGCTCCCAACAACACCACGAAGCTTCACCACAATGGAATATGGCTCTGCGGTGACCTCAACCGTCTAGGGTGCTCAAACACCCAAGAGTAACAAGATCCGCGAGGGATTATTGGGGGAATAAAATTTCTCTTGGTGGATGTGTAGATCGGGGCCTTCTCAACCAATCCCTAGGAAATCAATAATTTTGATTGGCTGGGGAGAGAGATCAGGCGAAAATGGAGCTTAGAGCAACAATGGAGCTTAGGGGTGGAAGAGGTACTCAACTCGGAGAAGAAGACTCCCCTTATATAGTGGAAGAATAAATCCAACCGTTATCCACTAACTCAGCCTGCGATGCACGGTACTACCGCACCAGAGACGCAGTACTACCGCCAGGGCCCGCGGTACTACCGCAATGCACTGTGGTACTACCGCTGGCGCAGCAGTAGCTAAATCAGCCCCGATGCGTTGAAGCAGAGGGCGGTAGAACCGCTGGTGCGGTACTACCGCTCCCCCTTGCAGTACTACCGCAAGGCAGGGATAGTCTAGATTGGGAAGGCACGGACATATAAAAATACATCTGTGTCAACTTCCGCTGAGTTTCGATCTATGCAAAAATCTGACACGGTACTACCGCAAGCCAGGAGCGGTACTACTGCGTAGGGCGCGGATGTAAAAAATTACATCCGCCCCTACTTCTGCTCATGCTTCTGAGCCTGGCCTGAGGCCACGGTGAAGGAAATATGCCCTAGAGGCAATAATAAAGTTATTATTTATTTCCTTATAATCATGATAAATGTTTATTATTCATGCTAGAATTGTATTTACCGGAAACATAATACATGTGTGAATACATAGACAAACAGAGTGTCACTAGTATGCCTCTACTTGACTAGCTCGTTAATCAAAGATGGTTATGTTTCCTAACCATGAACAATGAGTTGTTATTTGATTAACGAGGTCACATCATTAGTAGAATGATCTGATTGACATGACCCATTCCATTAGCTTAGCACCCGATCGTTTAGTATGTTGCTATTGCTTTCTTCATGACTTATACATGTTCCTATGACTATGAGATTATGCAACTCCCGTTTACCGGAGGAACACTTTGGGTACTACCAAATGTCACAACGTAACTGGGTGATTATAAAGGAGTACTACAGGTGTCTCCAATGGTCGATGTTGGGTTGGCGTATTTCGAGATTAGGATTTTCACTCCGATTGTCGGAGAGGTATCTCTGGGCCCTCTCGGCAATACACATCACATAAGCCTTGCAAGCATTACAACTAATATGTTAGTTGTGAGATGATGTATTACGGAACGAGTAAAGAGACTTGCCGGTAACGAGATTGAACTAGGTATTGGATACCGACGATCGAATCTCGGGCAAGTAACATACCGATGACAAAGGGAACAACGTATGTTGTTATGCGGTCTGACCGATAAAGATCTTCGTAGAATATGTAGGAGCCAATATGGGCATCCAGGTCCCGCTATTGGTTATTGACCGGAGACGTGTCTCGGTCATGTCTACATTGTTCTCGAACCCGTAGGGTCCGCACGCTTAAGGTTACGATGACAGTTATATTATGAGTTTATGCATTTTGATGTACCGAAGGTTGTTCGGAGTCCCGGATATGATCACGGACATGACGAGGAGTCTCGAAATGGTCGAGACATAAATATTGATATATTGGAAGTCTATGTTTGGACATCGGAAGTGTTCCGGGTGAAATCGGGATTTTACCGGGTTACCGGGAGGTTACCGGAACCCCCCGGGAGCCATATGGGCCATCATGGGCCTTAGTGGAAAGGAGAAAGGGGCAGCCCAAGGGGGCTGCGCGCCTCCCCCCTTCCCCTAGTCCTATTAGGACTAGGAGAGGTGGCCGGCCACCCCTCTCCCTCTTTCCCCCTTGGGAATCCTAGTTGGAATAGGATTGGGGGGGAGTCCTACTCCCGGTAGGAGTAGGACTCCTCCTGCGCCTCTCCCTCTTGGCCGGCGCACCCTCCCCCCTTGGCTCCTTTATATACGGAGGCAGGGGCACCTCTAAACACACAAGTTAACACAAGTTGATCCACGTGATCGATTCCTTAGCCGTGTGCGGTGCCCCCTGCCACCATATTCCTCAATAATACTGTAGCGGAGTTTAGGCGAAGCCCTGCTGCTGTAGTTCATCAAGATCGTCACCACGCCGTCGTGCTGACGAAACTCTTCCCCGACACTTTGCTGGATCGGAGTCCGGGGATCGTCATCGAGCTGAACGTGTGCTCGAACTCGGAGGTGTCGTAGTTTCGATGCTTGATCGGTTGGATCGTGAAGACGTACGACTACTTCCTCTACGTCGTGTCATCGCTTCCGCAGTCGGTCTGCGTTGGGTACGTAGACAACACTCTCCTCTCGTTGCTATGCATCACATGATCCTGTGTGCGCGTAGGAAAATTTTTGAAATTACTACGAAACCCAATAGTGGCATCCGAGCCAGGTTATTGATGTTGATGTTATATGCACGAGTAGAACACAAGTGAGTTGTGGACGATACAAGTCATACTGCCTACCAGCATGTCATATTTTGGTTCGGCGGTATTGTTGGACGAGACGACCCAGACCAACCTTACGCGTACGCTTACGCGAGACCGGTTCCCTCGACGTGCTTTGCACAGAGATGGCTTGCGGGCGACTGTCTCTCCAACTTTAGTTGAACCAAGTATGGCTACGCCCGGTCCTTGCGAAGGTTAAAACGGAGTCTATTTGACAAACTATCGTTGTGGTTTTGATGCGTAGGTGAGATTGGTTCTTACTTAAGCTCGTAGCAGCCACGTAAAAAATTGCAACAACAAAGTAGAGGACGTCTAACTTGTTTTTGCAGGGCATGTTGTGATGTGATATGGTCAAGGCATGATGCTGAATTTTATTGTATGAGATGATCATGTTTTGTAACCAAGTTATCGGCAACTGGCAGGAGCCATATGGTTGTCGCTTTATTGTATGCAATGCAATCGCGATGTAATGCTTAACTTTATTACTAAACGGTAGTGATAGTCGTGAAAGCATAAGATTGGCGAGACGACAACGATGCTACGATGGAGATCAAGGTGTCGCGCCGGTGACGATGGTGATCATGACGGTGCTTCGGAGATGGAGATCACAAGCACGAGATGATGATGGCCATATCATATCACTTATATTGATTGCATGTGATGTTTATCTTTTTATGCATCTTATCTTGCTTTGATTGACGGTAGCATTATAAGATGATCTCACATTAAATTATCAAGAAGTGTTCTCCCTGAGTATGCACCGTTGCCAAAGTTCGTCGTGCCCAGACACCACGTGATGATCGGGTGTGATAAGCTCTACGTCCATCTACAACGGGTGCAAGCCAGTTTTTGCACACGCAGAATACTCAGGTTAAACTTGACGAGCCTAGCATATGCAGATATGGCCTCGGAACACGGAGACCGAAAGGTCGAGCGTGAATCATATAGTAGATATGATCAACATAACGATGTTCACCATTGAAAACTACTCCATCTCACGTGATGATCGGTTATGGTTTAGTTGATTTGGATCACGTAATCACTTAGAGGATTAGAGGGATGTCTATCTAAGTGGGAGTTCTTAAGTAATATGATTAATTGAACTTAAATTTATCATGAACTTAGTACCTGATAGTATCTTGCTTGTTTATGTTGATTGTAGATAGATGGCTCGTGCTGTTGTTCCATTGAATTTTAATGCGTTCCTTGAGAAAACAAAGTTGAAAGATGATGGTAGCAATTACACGGACTGGGTCCGTAACTTGAGGATTATCCTCATTGCTGCACAGAAGAATTACGTCCTGGAAGCACCGCTGGGTGCCAGGCCTGCTGCTGGAGCAACGCCAGATGTTATGAACGTCTGGCAGAGCAAAGCTGATGACTACTCGATAGTTCAGTGTGCCATGCTTTACGGCTTAGAATCGGGACTTCAACGACGTTTTGAACGTCATGGAGCATATGAGATGTTCCAGGAGTTGAAGTTAATATTTCAAGCAAATGCCCGGATTGAGAGATATGAAGTCTCCAATAAGTTCTATAGCTGCAAGATGGAGGAGAACAGTTCTGTCAGTGAGCATATACTCAAAATGTCTGGGTATAATAATCACTTGGTTCAATTGGGAGTTAATCTTCCGGATGATTGCGTCATCGACAGAATTCTCCAATCACTGCCACCAAGCTACAAGAGCTTCATAATGAACTATAATATGCAAGGGATGAACAAGACTATTCCCGAGCTCTTCGCAATGCTGAAAGCTGCGGAGGTAGAAATCAAGAAGGAGCATCAAGTGTTGATGGTTAACAAGACCACTAGTTTCAGGAAAAAGGGCAAAGGGAAGAAAAAGGGGAACTTCAAGAAGAACGGCAAACAAGTTGCTGCTCAAGAGAAGAAACCTAAGTCTGGACCTAAGCCTGAAACTAAGTGCTTCTACTGCAAGCAGACTGGTCACTGGAAGCGGAACTGCCCCAAGTATTTGGCGGATAAGAAGGATGGCAAGGTGAACAAAGCTATATGTGATATACATGTTATTGATGTGTACCTTACTAGAGCTCGCAGTAGCACCTAGGTATTTGATACTGGTTCTGTTGCTAATATTTGCAACTCGAAACAGGGACTACAGAATAAGCGGGCACTGGCAAAGGACGAGGTGACGATGCGCGTGGGAAACGGTTCCAAAGTCGATGTGATCACAGTCGGCACGCTACCTCTACATCTACCTTCGGGATTAATATTAGACCTAAGTAATTGTTATTTAGTGCCAGCGTTGAGCATGAACATTATATCTGGATCTTGTTTAATGCGAGACGGTTATTCATTTAAATCAGAGAATAATGGTTGTTCTATTTATATGAGTAATATCTTTTATGGTCATGCACCCTTGAAGAGTGGTCTATTTTTATTGAATCTCGATAGTAGTAATACACATATTCATAATGTTGAAGCCAAAAGATGCAGAGTTGATAATGAAAGTGCAACTTATTTGTGGCACTGTCGTTTAGGTCATATCGGTATAAAGCGCATGAAGAAACTCCATACCGATGGACTTTTGGAACCACTTGATTATGAATCACTTGGTACTTGCGAACCGTGCCTCTTGGGCAAGATGACTAAAACACCGTTCTCCGGTACTATGGAGAGAGCAACAAATTTGTTGGAAATCATACATACCGATGTATGTGGCCCGATGAATATTGAGGCTCGTGGCGGATATCGTTATTTTCTCACCTTCACAGATGATTTAAGCAGATATGGGTATATTTACTTAATGAAACATAAGTCTGAAACATTTGAAAAGTTCAAAGAATTTCAGAGTGAGGTTGAAAATCATCGTAACAAGAAAATAAAGTTTCTACGATCTGATCTTGGAGGAGAATATTTGAGTTACGAGTTTGGTGTACATTTGAAAAACTGTGGAATAGTTTCGCAACTCACGCCACCCGGAACACCACAGCGTAATGGTGTGTCCGAACGTCGTAATCGTACTTTACTAGATATGGTGCGATCTATGATGTCTCTTACTGATTTACCACTATCATTTTGGGGATATGCTTTAGAGACGGCCGCATTCACGTTAAATAGGGCACCATCAAAATCCGTTGAGACGACGCCTTATGAACTGTGGTTTGGCAAGAAACCAAAGTTGTCGTTTCTTAAAGTTTGGGGCTGCGATGCTTATGTGAAAAAGCTTCAACCTGATAAGCTTGAACCCAAATCGGAGAAATGTGTCTTCATAGGATACCCAAAGGAAACTGTTGGGTACACCTTCTATCACAGATCCGAAGGCAAAACATTCGTTGCTAAGAATGGATCATTTCTAGAGAAGGAGTTTCTCTCGAAAGAAGTGAGTGGGAGGAAAGTAGAACTTGACGAGGTAACTGTACCTGCTCCCTTACTGGAAAGTAGTTCATCACAGAAAACTGTTTCAGTGACACCTACACCAGTTAGTGAGGAAGCCAATGATAATGATCATGAAACTTCAGATCAAGATACTACTGAACCGCGTAGATCAACCAAAGTAAGATCCGCACCAGAGTGGTATGGTAATCCTGTTCTGGAGGTCATGCTACTAGATCATGATGAACCTACGAACTATGAAGAAGCGATGGTGAGCCCAGATTCCGTAAAGTGGCTTGAAGCCATGAAATCTGAGATGGGATCCATGTATGAGAACAAAGTATGGACTTTGGTTGACTTGCCCGATGATCGGCAAGCAATTGAGAATAAATGGATTTTTAAGAAGAAGACTGATGCTGATGGTAATGTTACTGTCTACAAAGCTCGACTTGTCGCAAAAGGTTTTCGGCAAGTTCAAGGAATTGACTACGATGAGACCTTCTCACCCGTAGCGATGCTTAAGTACGTCCGAATCATGTTAGCAATTGCCGCATTTTATGATTATGAAATTTGGCAAATGGATGTCAAAACTGCATTCCTGAATGGATTTCTGGAAGAAGAGTTGTATATGATGCAACCAGAAGGTTTTGTCGATCCAAAAGGAGCTAACAAAGTGTGCAAGCTCCAGCGATCCATTTATGGACTGGTGCAAGCCTCTCGGAGTTGGAATAAACGTTTTGATAGTGTGATCAAAGCATTTGGTTTTATACAGACTTTCGGAGAAGCCTGTATTTACAAGAAAGTGAGTGGGAGCTCTGTAGCATTTCTGATATTATATGTGGATGACATATTACTGATTGGAAATGATATAGAATTTCTGGATAGCATAAAGGGATACTTGAATAAAAGTTTTTCAATGAAAGACCTCGGTGAAGCTGCTTACATATTAGGCATTAAGATCTATAGAGATAGATCAAGACGCTTAATTGGACTTTCACAAAGCACATACCTTGACAAAATTTTGAAGAAGTTCAAAATGGATCAAGCAAAGAAAGGGTTCTTGCCTGTGTTACAAGGTGTGAAATTGAGTAAGACTCAATGCCCGACCACTGCAGAAGATAGAGAGAATATGAAAGATGTTCCCTATGCATCAGCCATAGGCTCTATCATGTATGCAATGCTGTGTACCAGACCTGATGTGTGCCTTGCTATAAGTTTAGCAGGGAGGTACCAAAGTAATCCAGGAATGGATCACTGGACAGCGGTCAAGAACATCCTGAAATACCTGAAAAGGACTAAGGATATGTTTCTCGTATATGGAAGTGACAAAGAGCTCATCGTAAAAGGTTACGTTGATGCAAGCTTTGACACTGATACGGACGATTCTAAATCGCAAATCGGATACGTGTTTACATTAAACGGTGGAGCTGTCAGTTGGTGCAGTTCTAAACAAAGCGTCGTAGCGGGATCTACATGTGAAGCGGAATACATAGCTGCTTCGGAAGCAGCAAATGAAGGAGTCTGGATGAAGGAGTTCATATCCGATCTAGGTGTCATACCTAGTGCATCGGGTCCAATGAAAATCTTTTGTGACAATACTGGTGCAATTGCCTTGGCAAAGGAATCCAGATTTCACAAAAGGACCAAACACATCAAGAGACGCTTCAACTCCATCCGGGATCTAGTCCAGGTGGGAGACATAGAGATTTGCAAGATACATACGGATCTGAATGTTGCAGACCCGTTGACTAAGCCTCTTCCACGAGCAAAACATGATCAGCACCAAAGCTCCATGGGTGTTAGATTCATTACAGTGTAATCTAGATTATTGACTCTAGTGCAAGTGGGAGACTGAAGGAAATATGCCCTAGAGGCAATAATAAAGTTATTATTTATTTCCTTATAATCATGATAAATGTTTATTATTCATGCTAGAATTGTATTTACCGGAAACATAATACATGTGTGAATACATAGACAAACAGAGTGTCACTAGTATGCCTCTACTTGAATAGCTCGTTAATCAAAGATGGTTATGTTTCCTAACCATGAACAATGAGTTGTTATTTGATTAACGAGGTCACATCATTAGTAGAATGATCTGATTGACATGACCCATTCCATTAGCTTAGCACCCGATCGTTTAGTATGTTGCTATTGCTTTCTTCATGACTTATACATGTTCCTATGACTATGAGATTATGCAACTCCCGTTTACCGGAGGAACACTTTGGGTACTACCAAACGTCACAACGTAACTGGGTGATTATAAAGGAGTACTACAGGTGTCTCCAATGGTCGATGTTGGGTTGGCGTATTTCGAGATTAGGATTTGTCACTCCGATTGTCGGAGAGGTATCTCTGGGCCCTCTCGGTAATACACATCACATAAGCCTTGCAAGCATTACAACTAATATGTTAGTGGTGAGATGATGTATTACGGAACGAGTAAAGAGACTTGCCGGTAACGAGATTGAACTAGGTATTGGATACCGACGATCGAATCTCGGGCAAGTAACATACCGATGACAAAGGGAACAACGTATGTTGTTATGCGGTCTGACCGATAAAGATCTTCGTAGAATATGTAGGAGCCAATATGGGCATCCAGGTCCCGCTATTGGTTATTGACCGGAGACGTGTCTCGGTCATGTCTACATTGTTCTCGAACCCGTAGGGTCCGCACGCTTAAGGTTACGATGACAGTTATATTATGAGTTTATGCATTTTGATGTACCGAAGGTTGTTCGGAGTCCCGGATATGATCACGGACATGACGAGGAGTCTCGAAATGGTCGAGACATAAAGATTGATATATTGGAAGTCTATGTTTGGACATCGGAAGTGTTCCGGGTGAAATCGGGATTTTACCGGGTTACCGGGAGGTTACCGGAACCCCCCGGGAGCCATATGGGCCATCATGGGCCTTAGTGGAAAGGAGAAAGGGGCAGCCCAAGGGGGCTGTGCGCCTCCCCCCTTCCCCTAGTCCTATTAGGACTAGGAGAGGTGGCCGGCCACCCCTCTCCCTCTTTCCCCCTTGGGAATCCTAGTTGGAATAGGATTGGGGGGGAGTCCTACTCCCGGTAGGAGTAGGACTCCTCCTGCGCCTCTCCCTCTTGGCCGGTGCACCCTCCCCCCTTGGCTCCTTTATATACGGAGGCAGGGGCACCTCTAAACACACAAGTTAACACAAGTTGATCCACGTGATCGATTCCTTAGCCGTGTGCGGTGCCCCCTGCCACCATATTCCTCAATAATACTGTAGCGGAGTTTAGGCGAAGCCCTGCTGCTGTAGTTCATCAAGATCGTCACCACGCCGTCGTGCTGACGAAACTCTTCCCCGACACTTTGCTGGATCGGAGTCCGGGGATCGTCATCGAGCTGAACGTGTGCTCGAACTCGGAGGTGCCGTAGTTTCGGTGCTTGATCGGTTGGATCGTGAAGACGTACGACTACTTCCTCTACGTCGTGTCATCGCTTCCGCAGTCGGTCTGCGTTGGGTACGTAGACAACACTCTCCTCTCGTTGCTATGCATCACATGATCCTGTGTGCGCGTAGGAAAATTTTTGAAATTACTACGAAACCCTACACACGGTACCACCGCGTCCGAGAAGCGGTACTACCATGAGCACCTACGGTACTACCGCGCCCAAGGCTGGTACTACCGCAGGGGCCTGCGATACTACCGCTCTGAGGAACAGTACTACTGCATGCCCCAGTTCAGCAACACTAGAAGTCCTTCCTTTTGTAGAGATATGGAGAAACGGAAGATGCTCCAAAGATCCAAAGGAAAGGTGGTGCAAAAGGAACAGACGTGTACGTGTTGATTCCACCCAAACCTTTCCAACGCGGACCCCCTCTTAATAGTACGGCTTTCCTACGACTCAAATCCACCGAAAAGAAACGTAGAGAAACGCCGTCTTCAATAATCTTCGAGGGGCACCAAATCGTCTTATGCTTAGGCATGATATATCTGAAATGCTCAATGCACACGATTAGTCCGCAAAAGCATTGTCATCAATCACCAAAACTACTAAGGGATAAATATGCCCTTACAAAGGCCTTTTTTAACAGCTCGAGGCCATGCACTATGGATTGCCAAGTTTGTGATGCATTGGTTGAAAATGTAGTGTCCTCTAGACGACCATTTGGGAAATAGCATGCCTTCGAAATTTGTGCACACAAGGTCTTAGGATTCACCAATATACGCCATGCTTGTCTCGCCAGCATAGCTTGGTTGAACATTCGGAAATCCTTGAACCCCATATGACCACATGATTTAGGTTTCAGCAGATAATCTCACACCTTCTAGTGCGTCTTCCACTTCCCTCTATAAGCGCCCCACCAGTAACTACGAATCATGCGTGGGAGATCATCACAAGTGCTTCTCGGAGGCTTGAAAATACTCATAAGGAAGGTCGGAAGAGCTTGCACACTTGCCTTGATGAGCACCTCCCTTCCAGCTTGGGACATTAGCTCCCCCCCACTGAATGATTCTCTTAGTTAGTTGCTGCTGGAGGTTTTGCAATTTTCCTCTAGAAAGGCGACCACTTGGGCCGGGTCGGAAAGCCCAAGTACTTCTCCTCAAAGCTAGCATTTGCCACCTCCAAAGTGTGCATCACGTCCTGTTTATTGGCCTCGGATCATCTTGGGCCAAATAAAATTGAGCACTTGTTTGGGTTAATAAACTGTCCAGTAGCTCGAGCATACCTTCCAGCGAACAAGAGGTGAGAAATGCCCGGTGCCTGAGCGCACCCACGTATAGGGGAAATCCGATGCTCTGTGACGTCCTGTTTTAAAATAGCATCCAAGCCATCAGCAACAAAAAGGAACAGAAAAGGCGAAAGGGGGTCTCCCTGCCGTAGCCCGCGGGACGGTGTGAATGAATCCGAGAGGGTTCCCGAGGGAGTCCTGGATTAGGGGGTCTCTGGACAGCCGGACTATATCCTTCGACCGGACTGTTGGACTATGAAGATACAAGATTGAAGACTCCGTCCCGTGTCCGGATGGGATTTTCCTTGGCGTGGAAGGCAAGCTTGGCAGTACGGATATGTAGATCTCCTCCCTTGTAACCGACTCTGTGTAACCCTAGCCTCCTCCGGTGTCTATATAAACCGGAGGGTTTAGTCCGTAGGACAACATACAATCATACCATAGGCTAGCTTCTAGGGTTTAGCCTCTACGATCTCGTGGTAGATCAACTCTTGTAATACTCATATCATCAAGAACAATCAAGCAGGACGTAGGGTATTACCTCCATTAAGAGGGACCGAACCTGGGTAAACATCGTGTCCCTTGCCTCCTATTACCATCCGCCTTAGACGCACATTTCGGGACCCCCTACCCGAGATCCGCCGGTTTTGACACCGACATTGGTGCTTTCATTGAGAGTTCCTCTGTGTCGTCATCATTAGGCTTGATGGCTCCTTCAATCATCGATAGCGATGCAGTTCAGGGTGAAACTTTTCTCCCAGGACAGATCTTTGTATTCGGCGGCTTCGCACTACGGGCCAACTCGCTTGGCCATCTGGAGAAAATCGAGAGTTACGCCCCTGGCCACCAGGCCAGGTTTGGAAGCTTAAACTACACGGCCGATATCCGCGGAGACTTGATCTTCGACGGATTCGAGCCCCTGACTAGTGCGCCACGCGGTCGCGATGAACATGATTTAGCTCTGCCATCGGATAGTGTTCAGGAGATCGCGCCGGCAACCGCTCCGACCCTCAATTCGAAGCCAGTTGCGCCATCCATGGACGGGCGGATAGACCCCGCCATGGAGGCCGTATCCCCAGCGGTGATCGAGCCGAGTATCGACCTTACCCCTCATGAGAGTCGTGATGCCAAGCTGCCGCATCCTTCCCCGACCATGGACTCCGAACCGCCTGCGCCCGTGCCTATCGAATCTGACTGGGCGCTGATCATGGAGTTTACCTCCACGGATATCTTTCAGCACTCACCCTTCGGTGACATACTGAACTCATTAAGGTCTCTCTCCTTGTCAGGAGAGTCCTGGCCGAATTATGTCCGGCAGGATTGGGATGGGGATGACGAAGAAATTCGCCACCCACCCACTACCCACTTAGTAGCCATTGTCGATGATTTGACCAACATGCTCGACTTCAACTCCGAAGACATCGATGGCATGGATGATAATGCAGGAGACGAACAGGAACCACTGCCCATAGGGCACTGGACGCCCACTTCATCATATGATGTATACATGGTGGACACACCCAAAGAAAACGACGTCGAAGAACGGAAGTACACAGCGAAGGATTGTTCCCTCGAGAAGCAGTCAAGGCGGCGGCGTAAACGCAGCTCCAAATCCCGCCCTGGTAGAAACAGCGGTCATATAGACCCAGCGATAGAGCAGGGTGAACCATCGCCCGACCATGGCAACACGGAGAATCAAACCGAACAACCCGACTCAGTCGAAGATAACAGTCTGGATAACATTACACCGGACAGGAACCCGGAGCAACTGAATACCCATAAAAGGCTTGTCGCCACTGCGAGGAGTCTGAAAAAGCAGAAGCAAAGGCTCAGGCCTGCACAAGACACACTCAGAATCAGATGGAGCGAAGTACTCAACACTGCAGCGAAGTACGGTGGTAATCGCGACACCAAGAGCTACCCGAAGCGAAAGTTGCTACCTGAATTCGATGAGGAGGCCTTAGATCCCCCGCAATTAAAAACAAAACGGCCATCCGGTCGGATAGACGACCTCGTGGCCAACATAGAACGGCAAACGACGTCGCACATAAGCCAGTACGCAATCCGTGTGAGGGCTCGCATCAAAAGGACGGCGCAACCAGATCCATCTATGGACCACGCAAGCGCGCTCCAGTATGCAATGCAACACCACAAACATCCCAACACCACGGTACGCCCAAATACAGGGGTGCTGCACGCCCCCTATGTTTCACCGATGAGGTGCTGGACCACGAATTTCCAGAGGGATTCAAACCCGTAAACATATAGGCGTACGACGGAACGACAGACCCTGGGGTCTGGATTGAGGACTATATCCTCCATATCCATATGGCTCGAGGAGATGATCTCCACGCCATCAAGTACTTACCCCTCAAACTCAAAGGGCCAACTCGGCACTGCTTAAAAGCCTCCCCGAAAACTCCATTAGAAGTTGGGAAGAGCTCGAAGACGCCTTTCGGGAAATTTTCAAGGGACCTATGTCCGACCACCGGATGCAGACGATTTAAGTCATATAACTCAACAGCCCGGAGAGTCAGCCCGAAAGCTTTGGAACAGGTTCCTCACTAAAAAGAACCAAATAGTCGACTGTCCGGACGCTGAAGCCTTAGCAGCTTTCAAGCACAGCGTTCGAGACGAATGGCTCGCCAGACACCTCGGCCAAGAAAAGTCGAGAACAATGGCAGCCTTAACAAGCCTCATGACCCGCTTTTGCGTGGGCGAGGACACCTGGTTAGCCCGATGCAGCACCAGCGACCCAAGTACATCCGAAGTCAGGGACGGAAACGGGAAATCACGACGCAGCAAAAACAAGCACTGGAATAAAGAAGACGGCCCGAAGAGCACGGTGGTAAACACCGGATTCAGAAGCTCTCGACCAGGTCAGCAGAAGCTGCCCTCCAAAGGCAACAGAGACGAACTGTCCAGCCTAAACCAGATTCTGGATAAAATCCACAGCACCCCCGATAAGCCTGCAAATCATACCCATAGAGAATGTTGGGTTTTCAAGAAGTCCGGCAAGCTCAACGCCGAACATAAGGGGCAGGATACACCAAGCGAAGACGAGGACGAGCCTCGCAAGCAAAGCACTGGGGAATAGAAGAAATTCCCACCAAAAGTCAAAACTGTCAACGTGTTACACGTGATAAAGGGGAGAAACAAAGCGGCACTCCTAGAGACACATGCCCCAGGGCCTATCACCGCAGAGTTCTGCCACTGGTCGTCCCAACCGATCACTTTCGACCATCGGGATTACCCGGCAGGTATCCAGCGTGCAGGATGGGCTGCCTTGGTATTAGACCCAATAATTGACGGATACCACTTCACACGAGTCCTGATGGACGGCGGCAGCAGTTTAAACCTGATATATCATGACACAGCCCGCAACATGGGGATAGACCCGGCAAAAATTAGCCATAGCAATACTACCTTTAAAGGAGTAACACCAGGCCTAGAAGCCCATTGCATGGGCTCCCTGCTACTAGAGGTTATATTTGTCTTTCCCGATAACTTCCGCAGCGAAAAGTTAACCTTCCACATTGCTTCGTACCAAAATGGCTATCAAGCACTACTCGGACGCGAACCTTTCGCTCGCTTTAACGCAATACCGCATTACGCTTCTCTCATGCTTAAGATGCCCGGTCCACGCGGCATCATTACAGTAAATGGAAATATTAAGCGCTCCTTGCGCGCGGAAGACTGTGCGGCTGCCTTGGCAGCCGAACACTAAACGGCCTCACCAACTAAAGCATCTGACAGGTTGTTAAGACCACGGACGCGATTAGACGAGTCTGGCGCATCTATATGTAATTAATATAGGTTTGATGGCTATACCCCTGTTACAATACAAGGGGCTCAACGCGTGCAAACAAGTGGCAATTAGGCTCAACTTTACTCATCTTGAACTGTACATGGTTTCTTTAGTATAACCTACCTTTTTGCATGACAACTTTTCAACTAAGTTCCTCTCTTTTATAGATGACCATCGTGCCACACCCGTCCAGGATACGGCACAACGGAGACCCAGGTGCAGACGTGTAGTAGGGACCCGTTCCAAGGATTCTTTTTAGATTAAGACCCTGCATAAACCTTTTTTACTGTCTCTTGTTGATACACATCCCTCGGATTCTCAGTATAATTGAGAGGGATGCTGACATCTTGGCATGTGGCCACGTCATAATAATGCACGTACCTAGACACCAGGGGCTTATTACAAAGGGCACTATTTAGGCCCGGTTTACACCATAAAGATCGAATACCTTAGGGAGTGTTCGGCGTCGCGAGTTTGGCCTTATATGCATCAGCTCCGAATCATGTCTTTGGTCAAATGTTGGGTTTGCCCGGCTCTTGTGTTTTGCTGCCTTACGTTCCGCTCTATCGGCTAAGGAGGCACCAGGAGAACTACTGCGAGTGTGCCCTGGTTCATCCAGACGAGCACCTCAGTAGAGAAAGCCAAAAACTGACTGTCATGATATAGCGTGAGACTAGTCAACCACTCGATGACCTATCGGAATCTTCGGGATTCCTCGCCTTAACGAAGGGCCGTTTCCCGGCCAGGCATGTACGCACCCCGAATTCGGATGAGTGCGGAGCCACCAGGGGCTATATAGTAGCCCCACTGTCAAACTCCTCTGGCTAAGTGAAAGTGTTAAAGCATTATAGTCCGGTTGCCTAGTTCGCTGCGCTATCACCTCCTTAATGGACCAAGACGTTGGATCAAGTGTGAACATGCGTCTTCTGCAAACACCCCCGCATTATATGCATGGGGACTGAAGCCGATGACTGCAATCTTTCAGGTTATATACATATATACATAAACGGCCGCACAGGAGGCATCATAGTACTTTCGGGCAAAAGTATAAATACAGCCTTGATAAACTTAATAAAACATTGTTTTTACAATGGGAATACATGTCACTCAAACATAATATTCTTCGAGCACTGGGCCTCTATCGAACGAGCGCCTTCAAGAACTTCTTCAAAATAGTGCTCGGCAGCCACTCGGCCTATGGTCGAACCCTGCGCCGCAAAAGTGGTGGCATCCATCTCCGCCCAGTATGTTTTGACACGGGCAAGGGCCATCCGCGAGCCTTCTATGCACGCCGACCTCTTCATCGCATTAATGCGCGGCACCGCACCAAGGAACTGCTGCACCAAACTAAAATAGTTGTTCGTCTTTGGCCTTTCCAGCCACAGATGATCCACAACAGACCTCATGGCGAGTCCGGACAATCTATTCAGCTTGGCCCATTCGGCAAGCCGATCAGTCAATGGAAGCGGACGCTTTGGAACATTAAATTGTGACCAAAATAGCTTGTCCACTTCACGATCTGTTTGATCTCGGAAGTATTCGGCCGCATCGACAGCACTCGCCGCCAAGTCCAGATATGCGTCCGCCGAACTCCACAGCCGATCCAGAGGGGCATACTGAGGATCTCCAAACTTCCTCCGCAGCATAAAGGGCTTCCCGGCCGCGATATCCCCGACTTGACGCAGCTCCTACTTCTTCGCTCTCATTGCAGAGCGGGTCTCTTTGGTCGCCATCATGGCCTTTTCCAGGTCCGTCGCCTTCGCCCGGTTTTCTTCTTCAAGAAGCTGGCAACGGTCGGCGGTATCTTTTAACTTTACATCCATCTTGGCCATCTTCTCTTTACTCTCGCAATGTGCGGCCTTTTCCGCTCTTAACTCTTTGGCCGCCTTTAAAGCGGACGCATTGCTACTCCTTGCTTGCTCCTTGGCTCGGGCAAGCTCCGCCCGAAGGGTCTCCACAGTGGCAGCTCCATCTGCAGTCACAACATATTAAAGATACGGGCATCATGCTGCTCTTACTATGTGACATTCACCAGAAAAATCACCTACCCTGTGCCTCGTCAAGCCGCTTGTTAACAAGCACGATGTCGGCATCTGCGGCATCCAGTTGCCGCTTTAGTCCGGAAAATCCATCAGTCCGGCTAGCCACTAGAGCTTCAACCACCTGCACATAAAGGCGGCTTGGTTATTACCTGGGGCTATGATCCCCTGTTTGCCACCGTTTTCGACGGCAACCAGAGTCTCAGGGGCTACTATCTACACAGGGCACACCTAAAAATGTGCGGTACTGTGAAAAATGTACAACATTTCATGTACCTCAAAACCCATCAGTAGACTCATAAAGGCTTCATGCAACCCGCTCTCGGCGGACGAAATCCTTTCAATCACCGTACCCATCAATGTACGGTGCTCTTCTGAGATAGTCGCTCGCTCTAGCAGATCCCTCAGTACGTCCGACCGCATACCATATGGTGCCGGACTCTTTTGATTGCTCTCTTCAAGAGCCGGATACTAGGGACTTCGGGTAGCCATAGGATTACCTTCTGGCCTTGCCGGATCAGGAGAAACCCTCCGCGACGACACCTCAGGGTCGCCCGCCTCGTGAGGCGGTGTGGCAGGGGGAGGCGTTTCGCTCTCCATCATCTTTGGAAGAAGATCCCCTGAAGACGAGCTCTGCTGAGATGGGCTAAGATCCGAACTGCAAGATAAATGCTTTGGTTATTCTCCTCAGAAGTAAGGTAGGATATCTTCACTATTAAGTACCTTTTTAATTACTTACAGCTCGGTAGAGGGCTGATCCTCGCACGGACAATGTGCGGCAAGAATACCCTCCGAGGCAGGACCCTCTGACGGAGATTTCTTCTCCCGTTTGGAAACCTTAGTTTTTGGATCTTCAGAGGTAGTCCTCTTCCTTCCCCGGGGAGAGGGAATGTCACATTCTTCCCCTTGGTTATCCTCCCTCGCGGAGGCACTCATTCCCTCGATTGGAATTGGTAGCGATGGAGGCCCGCTTTCGCCCTCTTTATTCCCCCTTCATCTTCCTTTGAAGGCACTAGACAAGGTGCTGGCTCGAGCATCTTTTCCAGCTCCGGATTGTCCAAGCCTTCAGGAAGGGGGCCGAACACCGGATTATTTTTGCCTTTGTTATCCAGTCCTGGTCAAAGAGTGATTCTTCAGAATGATGTCATGACAAATAAAAGGACAATATGTTCGGCTATGGGATTACTTACTAGGGCAGCGGGGCGGTTGTAGCTCAGGCCCACGTCTTTGGTAGTATCCGGACACTCTATTTGGGGTCCGAAGAACGATTTGTACATCTCCTCCTGCGTTATGCCGAGGAAATTCTGAACAGTGTGCGGTCTTTCTGGGTTGAATTCCCACATGCGGAGGGGCCGGCGTTTGCAAGGCTGGACTCGACGAACTAGCATGACTTGCATTACCATAACCAGACTAAAATCTCCCTCGAAGAGATCTTGGATACGACTCTGCAGTATTGTCACGTCCTTGGCTGGACCCCAGCTCAGCCCCCTGCTGATCCATGACATCAGTTGTGGTGGAGGGCCCGAGCGAAAGGTGGGGGCAGCTACCCACTTGGCACTTCTGGGAGCTGTGACGTAAAACCACTCCCGTTGCCATAATCCGGACACCTCTGGAAAGGAACCCTTTGTCCATGGAGCGCCAGCGATCTTGCTTATTAATGCGCCCCCGCACACTGCGTGTTGCCCCACGACCATCTTCGGCTTCACATCAAAGGTCTTGAGACACGGGCCGAAGTGAGGGGTAATGCGGAGGAAGGCCTCACATACAACAATAAATGTTGAGATGTGAAGAAGGGGATCCGGGGCCAGATCATGAAAATCTAGCGTGTAATAGAACATAAGACCCCTAACAAAGGGATCCAGAGCGGGGCCTAGTCCTCAGAGGAAGTGGGAGACGAAAACGACATTCTCGTTGGGTTCGGGAGTAGGGACGACCTGCCCTCGGGCAGGCAGCTGATGCGAAATTTCGATGGTCAGATATCTGGCCTCCCTCAACTTCTTGATGTCCTCCTCCGTGACGGAGGAAGGAATCCACTGGCCTTGAAGGCTGGATCTGGACATGATTGAAGGTTCGAAGTACCTGACCTATGCTTTGGGTGTTAGAACTCGAGGCAGGGGAAGGAGTCGATTCAGCACGGGAGGGAAAAAAGAAAAAGCCTTGTCCCTTTATAAAGGGGGTGAATATCGGGCGTCCTCTTTGTGGCCGTTCTAGACTTACCTAAGATCTAGGAGTCATGCCAACAGGCACAGTTGGGTTACCCATGTTTGTATTGATGAGAATCCTGTGATAAGGGGAACACGATCTCTGCTTTGACAAGACGTGTCAAGAAACCACCTCGCGTTATGAGCGGGGCTGGTTAAAGAAAAACAGTTCAAATAATTACCGGGCCGTGGCATGATGTCATGCTGCCAAAACATGTCAGCAGATTAGATTTGTGGAAATATTATTCTCTCTACGGTGGTATGTGGAACTTATTTTGCAGGGTCGGACACTGTCCTTGTACTCAAACTCTTCCATGGTGTATTCGGAGGAGGAACCCGCCTTGCAATGCCGAAAACAACACTGCGCACCGGACTCATCGTCATTGAAGCCTGGTTCAGGGGCTACTGAGGGAGTCATGGATTAGGGGGTCTCCGGACAGCCGGACTATATCCTTTGGCCGGACTGTTGGACTATGAAGATACGAGATGAAGACTTCGTCCCGTGTCCGGATGGGACTCTATTTGGCGTGGAAGGCAAGCTAGGCAATACGGATATGTATACCTCCTCCTTTGTAACCGACCTTGTGTAACCCTAAGCCCTCTCCGGTGTCTATATAAACCGAGGATTTTAGTCCATAGGACAACATACAATCATACCATAGGCTAGCTTCTAGGGTTTAGCCTCTCTGATCTCGTGGTAGATCAACTCTTGTACTACTCATATTATCAAGAATAAATCAAGCAGGACGTAGGGTTTTACCTCCATCAAGAGGGCCCGAACCTGGGTAAAACATCGTGTCCCCTGCCTCCTGTTACCATCCGCCTTAGACGCACAATTCGGGACCCCCTACCTGAGATCCGCCGGTTTTGACACCGACAGTTCCATTAACTTTAACATTATGTCTCACCGAGGTGACACACCTCATTGTCCAATTCACCCATCAATGAGAGAAACCCAACTGTTGCATCACTCGCTCCGGAAACACCCAATCCACCCTGTCATAAGCCTTCGACAAATCCAGTTTATATGCACAGAAACTCAGCTCGGGGGCCTTTTCTTGTTTAATAGCATGGAAGCACTCAAAAGCAATTAAGGCATTATCAGTTATTAACCTTCCTGGTACAAACGCTCTCTGTTCTGGGGACACCAATTCATCCAGGATGGGGCGAAGTCTGTTCACTAGACATTTGGCAATAACCTTGTAGATGACGTTGCAGAGGACGATGGGCGGGAATTCGGTGAGCCGAGTTGGTGCGTCAATCTTAGGAATCAACACAATAGTTAATGGAACATGTCATCGGACAACACACATCACTGTCATCCGACTACTATATCTGAACATCTCATCTGACTACCGAATTTGGCATGTTCTACCTACATATTACCTATGGAGAAGCTCATCCACGATTGCCCTTGCCTTTTCTGGAGTCTTTGCTATATTTCTCATGGAAGTAGCAGTTGAAAACGTAAAATGGATCCAGCCGGATCTGCTCCTCGCCAGAGCTGACCGACCCATCACTGTCATCCTTATCCTCTTTCGGGGGCAGTCCGACCATGGCATGGACCGCACAATTTTTTTCTTGGGCAAGGCACGTATGTTCATCCGTTGCCGCTTCATTATGATGCGGGCACAGACGGCATTTGTGACACTGGTCAATTCAAATAGTTGAAACTGATTATTTATGTTCAGTTATAATTCACAAATATAAGATAATAGGAAATCTATTTTTCATAGTTCAAAGAAACAATTTTCATTCGGACTATAGTTTTCTAAATGAGTGGAATATATTTTGTAATTTTCATTGATTTCATATATTTCAGTTTCTGTTATATTTCACAAATATCACATTAACTTACTCCCTCCGTCCCAAAACAAGTGTCTTGAACTTAGTACAAATTTGTACTAGAGCTAGTACAAAGTTGAGACACTTATTTTAGGACGGAGGGTGTCGGTGTCAAAACCGGCGGATCTCGGGTAGGGGGTACCGAACTGTGCGTCTAAGGCGGATGGTAACAGGAGGCAAGGGACACGATGTTTACCCAGGTTCGGGCCCTCTTAATGGAGGTAATACCCTACGTCCTGCTTGATTGTTCTTGATGATATGAGTATTACAAGAGTTGATCTAGCACGAGATCATAGAGGCTAAACCCTAGAAGCTAGCCTATGGTATGATTGTATGTTGTCCTACGGACTAAACCCTCTGGTTTATATAGACACCAGAGGGGGCTAGGGTTACACAGAGTCGGTTACAAGGGAGGAGATCTACATATCCGTACTGCCAAGCTTGCTTTCCACGCCAAGGAAAGTCCCATCCGGACACGGGACGAAGTCTTCAATCTTGTATCTTCATAGTCTAACAGTCCGATCGAAGGATATAGTCCGGTCGAAGGATATAGTCCGGCTATTCAGAGACCCCCTAATCCAGGACTCCCTCAGTAGCCCCTGAACCAGGCTTCAATGATGATGAGTCCGGCGCACATTATTGTTTTCGGCATTGCAAGGCGGGTTCTTCTCCAAATTCTGAATACCTGTTGAGTAGTGTCCAGCTCCCCATAAATGTTGTACTTCTTGGCTTCTGCGCCCAATAAGGGCTATCTTCCACGTGGCGAGCGAATGCGAGGAGCCAGGGCGTTTTTACATTCGCCCCCCTAGCCAGGTAAATAAATCGTCTATTAAAGGGACGGGGATTCTTAGATCCAATCCACACCATCTTCCCACGGCGAGAGTCCATCGGAGCACGCTCGGAAAAATCCATTCTATCATGGCCGGCCATCGCAGCTCCTCCTCCCGCTCCCATAGCCCTAAGCCCGGTGATTGGGAGAAGTTTTTCGTCCCGCACAGCCGATTTGTAGAGTTGCAGACCCAGGGATTTCTTCCTCCGGCGTATATGGTCCCCGTTCGAGCCGGGCTCGCCACCTATAATGGCGGGGAGCAAGCGGAGAGCTTCCCCAATCCCTCCAAGGGGGAGCGGGTATGCCTTGTCCCTTACTTACTAAGGGGACTCGGATTTCCAATTCATCCGTTCCTCCGCCGGCTCCTGGAGTTTTACGGCCTCCGGTTGCATAATTTCACCCCTGCTTCCATATTACACATCGCCGATTATGTTGCCCTTTGTGAGTTGTTCCTGGGCTGCGAGGCTCATTTCGAGCTATGGAAGAGGCTATTCTGCCTTGTGCCCCGCACGCGGGAGGGGTCACTCTATCAAGTGGGTGGAGCCGAAATATAGCGCATCGCCGAGACCGGATACCTATCCGGTACCCCGAAGAAGACGTCCGAAGACTGGCCTTCGGAGTGGTTTTATATGGAGGACGTCCCCCTTCCGGACCCTGTTCGGAGGGGTCTTCCCGAGTTCAACAATGCTCCTCTGAAGAAGCGCCGAGGTTGGCGCCCACGGACCCCCCAGGAGGAAGACAACGGAGAAGTCCTTTACCTGATGGACCGGATTAAAGTGCTGGCTCAATCAGGATTGACAATAATCGAAGTTATGTCAATATGCATAATGCGCGGGGTGCAGTCGCTTCAATATCGAGGGCACCCCCTGTGGTGTTTTAACGGGGAAGATGATGCCACCCGCTGCGGGCGTAAGGGACCGTATTCCGCTGCTGCTTTAGCAAAAATTCTGTCCGAGTTGTTCAAGGGAGAGGAAGAGGAGTTCATCCATATTAAGCCACGGGATGGATTCTCCATGTACAACCCTCCAAGGTGGGTGAGTTGTCACTCTTTACTCCCAACTTTCCCGCATTCTTCGTCGTAGATACTCACCCTGGCCTTTCACGGCAGGAACTGCGAAAAGCTGTAAGGAAGGTCAACAGCCCACCTCCACAACCGGAGGACCCTGGCCGGGCCCTCGATCCCGGACTCGGAGAGGATCCGGACGTATTCATGGAGCTGATAGACAGGCAATTCTATCAATTGAGCTGTCATGACGCCATGGTGGCCATAACGGCCGACTATCCTGGACTACTCCCTGCATCGCACGTAAGAAAAAACCAAAATCCCAACTCCCAAAAAAGGATCCCCTTGTATGCACTTCACCTACCGTACACACACGGTGTTTTACAGGGAAGTCCTTCGAGACGCTGTGCCAAACCCGCAGCGACTCGCCAACAAGGGGCACCGAAGCCGGGTAGGCCAAAAAGGAAGGCGGTCAGGATGGAGATGCCGGCGCAGAGGTATGACAAAAAACCTTGCTCTGTGGTTGTCGTCTTTCTCAAAATATAATGACGTCCATGTTTCTTAATAGAAAAAACGCTCGCCGGACTATATCCGGAGAGGCTGCCGATCACGCCTCCACCAGTCGGGCTCCAAGGCCGGACATAGAGGCAGAAGCCAACACGGGGCGGACGTCGGATGCTCCTCCTACAAAGGATGCAGATGGACTATCCGCTACAAATTCAGAAGTGGAGAGCGCCATGAATCACAGGCGTCGTCGGGCCGTACTCCGTGACGCTTGTTTCTCACCAGAGGCATTTGATGCCTCCAATTCCGAAGACGCGTACATCCGTGCTGCTCAAAATGGTCTAGCCAGAGCCATGGACCAGTATGTAAGGGATATACAGGTAAGAAAATCTGACAATTATATGTATCAGTAGCCCCTGAGACTTGAAACAGTTGACGCAACTGATTGAAGGATCATTATTTGTGCAGGTTCTTACAGAGAAGAATTCCCAATTGTCTCAAGAGTTGGACGAGTGCAAGGCCCAGCTAGGGGTCGTTGTTGTCGCATTGAACGAGTCCGAGAAGGGTCCCTCTGGTAACACTTGTTTCCCTTGCAAAGAATACGGGTACCAGGTAGTATGCGGCATGTATGCAAATCTAACAATAGATGTTGCAGGTGGCCCGGAGCGGATCCGGAGGCCATGGAGGTGGATGCGGCACATGATGATCGACAGCGAAATGCCGGCGAGCGCGTGCTGACGCGAGTCAGGCATGAGAAAAATGATCTCCAAGACGCCAATATCCGGCTGGGCGTGGAACTGAAAGATGTCCGAGCTCAGCTTGCGGACTCCGTGAAGGAGAATAAACGGCTTCGGTGCGGCATTTTTAGTAAGTGCTTGAATGAAATTTTAAAGGAGTTCGGCGAAGAAGCCAGCTAACAGAGTTATGTCTGCAGGTATGCTGACAGGTCGTCTCGCGGAGGAGATGCCCGGGTCTTCGGGTGATCTTCTACCAGAGCTGTCACAAGTGCACGAGCAAGTTCGGCAGGTGATGCAGGGTATTGCCCAAGCCTTGTGTCCATCCGTGTCCCCGCCAGGAGGCATGGGGGAGCTTATAGTGAAGCTCAAGGGAGCGCGATAGCGCTTCTGATTATGGAAGATATCCGCCTGCCGACAAGGTGCAAGGGAATCCTGGGCTATGGTGAAGACACGATATACCAAAGCAGACCCAAACCACATGGCCGAGGTCGGACCTATGGAGCCCGTTGGGAAAGAGATCCCTGTCAGTTTAGTGTATGATCAAGTAGAATTAGCCACAAAGTATTCCCAATAGGATTGTAGGCTAGACAGCCTGTTGGATGGTATAGCATAAGAATTCAATCAGTCTTAGTGACTGTGTACTTCAAGTGACATATGTAATGTCCCTAGCCAGATTGTAAATCATTTGTCATGGCGGACCTTTTCGCTTCGACCTCTGGACCCGATAGTCCGGAGTGTATCCGAATACCCGCTCGGTTATGTAAAAACCGGGGTATGCATGGAAACCAGGCATAGGGGTCATAAGTGATTGAAGAGACAAGTACCCAACTAGCTATGTTATATTACATGGATAGTAAGAAACATCTTCCAAGGAGAATAGTTCCGTTAAGGGTTCCTTTCCCTGGGTACGCATGCCCTAATGTGCATGTCCGAACTGCGAAACGAGACGCGGGCTAAAAACATCTGGGGGCATGTAATAAAATAAATAAAAGTCACCTTTTATTCACCGACCGAATATTCTCTTAAGAACGCTAGCTTTCGGCTTCACCCAGTCTGAGGTACACATCCGGCTGACCAAGCAGTAACAATCACAGAGGTGCTCCCCTTATGCCCTAGCCAAATTAACGGGAACATAGGGCATAAATACAAGAGCCAGGCAACCCAGCTTGGCCAAAACTTAAGTCATATTGATGCATATAATGGCGAAAAAAGGTACATGCGGAAGAATAACACATGTGCGGGGCATAAAGCCCGGAAAAATAATTAGATTAAGCTTCTATATAAGAAGCCCCCAGGTATAATGAGCGCGGCTAGCGTGTCAAGATTGTGTAACCAAGACACAAATTTAGCCCTTTAGGGCCTTGAAGAGAAGAAAGAAAAAAAAAGAGAAAAGACATATATGCAATAATTGACGGAGGTAAGGAGACGAACAGAGAGTTCGGCGCTAGGCGTAGAATCTTCGGAGTCTGGCTGCGTTCCATGGGTTTGGCTTGAGTTGATTGTCCGATGCATCCCGCAGATGGTATGCTCCACCGGTCAGAACCTGGTCAATAATGAAGGGACCTTCCCATTTGGGCTTGAGCTTGTTCTTTTTCTTCTCCGGCAGGCGTAGAACTAGTTCGCCAACGTTGTAGGTTTTGGCCCGCACTTCTCTACTTTGATACCTTCGAGCCTATTGCTGATAGAATGCGGAACGGGCTTTTGCCACGTCGCGCTCCTCCTCCAGGGTGTCCAAACTATCATGCCGATCGAGATCGGCCTCTCTTTCTTCGTACATGCGCACTCGAGGTGAGTCATGAATTATGTCGCAAGGCAGAACCGCCTCAGCTCCGTACGCCATAAAAAATGGTGTGTATCCGGTAGTGCAATTCGGCGTGGTCCGCAGCCCCCATAGTACGGAGTCGAGCTCCTCTACCCAGTGCGTGTTTGATTCCTTTAAGGACCGCACTAGTCTGGGTTTAATGCCGCTCATGATAAGACCATTCGCTCGCTCGACTTGACCGTTAGTTTGCGGGTCATAGACAGAAGCATAATCGAGCTTGATGCCCATGTTGTTGCACCAAAATTTCACCTCATCGGCTGTAAAGTTCGTGCCGTTGTTAGTGATGATGCTGTGGGGGACGCCATAATAGTGTACGACCCCGGATATGAAGTCTATCACCGGTCTGGATTCAGCCGTTTTGACAGGTTTGGCTTCTATCCATTTGGTGAATTTATCCACCATGACCAGTAAGTATTTTTTCTTATGGGTTCCCCCTTTAAGGGGTCCGACCATATCAAGCCCCTAGACTGCAAAGGGCCAAGTAATGGGGATTGTTTGGAGAGCGGTAGGCGGCATATGGCTTTGGTTTGCAAAAAGCTGGCAATCGACGCAATGTTGGACCAGATGATGTGCATCTGCCCGGGCCGTCGGCCAATAAAAACCTGTACAGAAGGCCTTGCTTACAAGGGCCCGGGCTGCAGTGTGATGGCCGCCGAGTCTGGCATGGATTTCTGCCAAAAGCTTCCGCCCTTCCTCTTCGGAGATGCACCTTTGAAGGACTCCGGTAGTGCTTTTCTTATAAAGCTCTCCCTCGTGGACCTTGTAGGGTTTAGATCGCCGCACTATGCAGCGTGCCTCACTTTGGTCCTCGGGTAGTTCCTGCCTGGTTAGGTAGGCCAGGAATGGTTCTATGCACGGGGCGATCACAGCCATTATTACATGGGCTGAAGGTGTTATTTCGATGGCAGAGCCTCCGATTGTGTCAGAGTGTTCGGTATTTGGGGTTGTGGCCGGGTCCGGACTATTGTTGCCGGTGTCCCCTTCCCATACCACGGATGGTTTAAGCAGTTTTTCTAGGAAGATGTTCGGTGGGACAGGGTCGCGTTTAGCGCCGATACGGGCGAGGATGCCAGCCGCATGGTTGTTTTCCCGAGCCACATGGTGGAATTCAAGCCCCTCGAACCGAGCTGACATTTTGAGGACGGCGTTGTGATATGCTGCCATTTTCGGATCCTTGGCATCGAAGTCTCCATTTATTTGGGATATTGCGAGGTTTGAGTCTCCACGCACCTCCAGGCATTGAATGCCCATGGAGACTGCCATCCGGAGACCGTGTAATAGGGCCTCGTATTCGGCTGCATTATTGGAGTCTGTATATAGTATTTGGAGTACGTATTGCATTGTATCTCCGGTGGGGGATGTCAGGACGACGCCAGCCCCTAGACCAGCTAGCATTTTAGAGCCGTCGAAGTGCATGATCCAATTGGAGTATGCGTTATACTCTTTAGGGAGTTCGGCTTCCATCCATTCGGCTACAAAATCAGCCAGTACTTGCGACTTAATGGCTCGCCATGGTTTATATGTTATGTCGAACGGGAGGAGCTCGATAGCCCATTTGGCAATCCGGCCCGTGACATCGCGGTTTTTTATTATGTCGTTGAGTGGTACTTCGGAGGCCACCGTAATTAAACACTCTTGAAAGTTGTGTTGTAATTTCCGAGATGCCATGAATACCGCGTATGCTATCTTTTGATAATGTGGGTACCGTGATTTGCATGGAGTGAGGACGGTGGATACATAATATACCGGCTTTTGAAGTGGGAATTTATGTTCGTCCATCTCGTTCGACGATGAGCACTATCCTTACAACTTGGTGAGTTGCCGCTATATATAATAGCATTGGTTCGCCAATAGTTGGGGCGGTCAAGATTGGGTTGGTGGCCAGGATGGCTTTTATTTCTTCCAGTCCGGCCGTGGCTGCGTCCGTCCACTCGAAGTGTTCTATGCGCCGAAGAAGGCAATAAAGGGGGTGCCTTTTCTCCTAGTCGGGAGATAAAGCGGCTTAAAGCCGCCACACATCCAGTTAACTTCTGGATTTGCTTGAGGTCAGTTGGGATAGCCAAATGGGACAGAGCCCCGATTTTGGCCGGATTTGCTTCAATTCCTCTGCTGGAGACGATAAAGCCCAGGAGCTTTCGGGCGGGTACGCCGAAAACGCATTTTTCTGGATTGAGCTTAATGTCGTATGTTCGGAGATTGTCGAACGTGAGCCTCAAGTCATCTATTAAGGAGTCGACATCTCTGGTTTTACGACCACATCGTCGACGTATGCCTCCACTGTTTTGCCGATCTGCTTTTCCAGACATGTCTGAATCATGCGCTGATACGTTGCACCGGCGTTTTTGAGCCCGAAGGGCATTGTGTTAAAACGGAAAGGGCTGTATGGAGTGATAAATGCCGTTGCAGCTTGGTTGGACTCCGCCATCTTAATTTGGTGGTAACCAGAGTATGCGTCGAGGAAGCACAATGAGTCGTGTCCTGCGGGAGCGTCGATAATTTGATCGATGCGAGGGAGGGGGAAGGGATCCTTTGGGCAAGCCTTAGTAAGGTCCTTAAAGTCGACGCATAGGCGCTAGGATTTGTCCTTCTTTGGCACCATCACCAGGTTTGCTAGCCAATCCGGATGCTTTATTTCTCTAATGAATCCGGCCTCCAATAATTTGGCTAGCTCCTCTCCCATGGCTTGTCGCTTAGGTTCGGAGAAACGCCGAAGAGTCTGCTTGACCGGCGTGAATCCTTTGAGAATGTTAAGGCTATGCTCGGCCAGCCTGCGTGGGATTCCTGGCATGTCTGAAGGATGCTAGGCGAATATGTCCCAATTCTCGTGCAGGAACTCCCGTAGTGTGGCGTCTACGGCGGGGTTTAACTGTGCCCCGATGGATGCTGTTTTTGTGGGGTCCGTTGGATGGACTTGGAATTTGACTATTTCATCCACTGGTTTAAAGGAGATGGACTTGGATCTTTTGTCTAGTATCACGTTGTCCCTGTCCATCGTGGAGCGCAGCGCGGTTAACTCCTCCACCACAAGGGCTTCGGATAATGCCTCGAGGGCCAGTGCGGCTGTTTTGTTCTCGGCGCAGAGTGCTATGTCCAGATCACTAGCTAGAGTGATGATTCCATTGGGTCCGGACATTTTGAGCTTCATGTACCCGTAATGGGGTATGGCTTGAAAAATCGTGAATGCCTCCCGCCCTAGAAGGGAGTGGTATCCGCTACAAAACGGGGACACTTGGAATGTAATTTCTTCGGACCTGTAATTCTTCGGAGTGCCGAATACCACATCAAGTGTGATTTTCCCAGCGCAACATGCCTCCCGACTAGGGATGATTCCTCGGAAGGTCGTGCTGCTTTGCTCAATACGGTTGTTGTCTATTTCCATTTTTTGAAGGGTCTCCTCATAAATGAGGTTTAATCCGCTGCCGCCATCCATGAGCACTTTAGGGAGCCGAAAGCCGTCCACAATTGGACTGAGGACAAAGCGGCTGGTGCTCAGGCTATTCGGAATTTAGGTTCTTCGCTGGCATTGAAGGTGATAGCCGTGTCGCTCCATGGATTTATTGCTGCCACGTGGCAAACTTCGGCAAGGCTGCGGAGTGCTCGCTTACGCCTATTATTTGAGGAGAAGGTATCAAAGACCGTCAATACTGTATTGTTATCCATGGGAAGGTGCTCTGAGGTATTTAGGATGAGAAGATCCTCACCGCTCTTGGCCACCTGCCGGAGTACCCAACATGCTCTAAGGCTGTGTGTTGATATGGTATCCGCTGTACTATGAATTTTGCAGGGCCTGTTAAGCCATCCCTCCAATACGGTTCCACGCCCTGTAGTGGGCTTTTGCTTCTTTGTAATTGAGTCGGGCGACCTATGAGGGTGCACCCTTTTAGTTCAGACTGGGGGTTTTGTCAGAGCGGGATTATCCCAAAATTGTGTTTGGGTTTTCCAGGCGCTTTCCATCGCACAGTATTTCCGTACTATGGCCGCCAAGTCAGTGAAGTGTGCTATGTCACGGCGACTTATGGCGTTGAGGATTCCCTTGTCCGTGCAATTGTTGCAAAAGAACGAAGTTGCGTCTTCCTCGCGACAGTCCTTGACCTTGTTCATTACGAGGAGGAATCTGGCCCAATAGTGATGTACTGTCTCTTGGGGCGCTTGCCTAATGTGGGAAAGATCGTTTGTATCTGGGTGGGTGGGTGGATTTAAGTCCAGACCTTGACCCAATCTGTGATTCCGGGGCAGGGGGGTTTCGGATCTTGGAAGATCGGGCTCCGGGATGTTACCCCGCGGGCTCAGTATGCGGCCTGATTCTAGGTTCAGGGTTAGGGCGGTGTCCTCCCGTGAACGGGTATCCGGCTCGGAGAGCTCGGGAATCCGGACATAGTCCGTCCCTAGGATAGAGGGAGAATCGCCGCATTGCTCCTCCACCACCGCTATCTGATGGGTGACCGGCGGAGAGTTAATCTCTTTTTGGTCGGGTTTAAGCCCGATCTGACCGTAGTCCGTAGCGACTCCCAGGGCGGCGATGCGATCCAAGAGCTCGTTCAAAGAGGAGAGCTCCATTGGATCCATCTGTTCGGCGAATTTCGAGCTGATGTGAAGGCTATTTTCAAGTCATCGTCGGCGCAGCGGCCGAGCGGGCGATCATGACGAAGCCGCCTAGTCGGAGAGTTTGGCCTATAGCCAGGGCTCCTCCAGAGGTGATGTTGTCCTCGACAATGAGACGAGCCATCCCTCCTTATGATGACGACACAGTGGAACTCTCAATGAAAGCACCAATGTCGGTGTCAAAACCGGCGGATCTCGGGTAGGGGGTCCCGAACTGTGCGTCTAAGGCGGATGGTAATAGGAGGCAAGGGACACGATGTTTACCCAGGTTCGGTCCCTCTTAATGGAGGTAATACCCTACGTCCTGCTTGATTGTTCTTGATGATATGAGTATTACAAGAGTTGATCTACCACGAGATCGTAGAGGCTAAACCCTAGAAGCTAGCCTATGGTATGATTGTATGTTGTCCTACGGACTAAACCCTCCGGTTTATATAGACACCGGAGGAGGCTAGGGTTACACAGAGTCGGTTACAAGGGAGGAGATCTACATATCCGTACTGCCAAGCTTGCCTTCCACGCCAAGGAAAATCCCATCCGGACACGGGACGGAGTCTTCAATCCTGTATCTTCATAGTCCAACAGTCCGGTCGAAGGATATAGTCCGGCTGTCCAGAGACCCCCTAATCCGGGACTCCCTCAGAAGGAGTACTAGAGTAACGAGTTTCACAAATAATTAGTTTCACACATTGATATAGATTAAGTGGAATGAGTGGATTAAAACGTTGAAATTTAAACGTGTTTGAAATGTAAGGTCATGGTGCCAGGAGTTCAACTATATAGAAAGTTTCAAAAACCAGATTATGGTATAAAAGATATGAATAATTTCAACTGGCTAAGGTAGAATAAAAGGATAAATTTATTGGATGACAGAGAAGAGAGAGAGTAGATGCACTATTCTTGTCGTGCATGCATGTGTTTCGGAGAGATGGGACCTATGTTGGCTAGACTTAATGTCATATACTACCACGTGGGATGCAGTATAAAAATATACATTATACGTTGGTCTCCCACTACACGAATCACGAGGCATTTGGATGGTGAGAGATTCTCCACTACTTACCATCCCGTTAGAAATAACTTCTCGATACGCACTTCGGGATGGACTTACGTTGTGAGGCTAGGATTCAATAAGATTACTATCCATTCGGATAACACCCAGGTAATAAGATTACTCCGACATAGGATTCTAACCCTCTAGATATATTTTACCTATGATGATAAAGGATGTAATTGTTTTTTATAACCAATATATCTAGCTAAATGGCATTCCTTACAAAAAACTATCCCTCCAATCCATATTATTTGTCTGTGTCTAGAAAGTACATAGGATGGGAGACACATAATAATTTGGCTTGCTAGCTAGATCGATCGGACGCACCTTATGAATTTCTGCCTCCTGCCTTGCCAAAAACCACGCACTGGATCATCAAATCTTGTACGAGTCTGCTATAGAAAACTCGGGAGAGAGGAAATACATAGGTTAGTTATACTCTATCTGGTCAACTACCTTATTATCCTTAGTTTCAATAACATAATGTGATCATTTTTTTCTCTTTTTGTCGCTGGGATGGATTACTTGCAAAATTAAATCCAACTAACATACGCAACTCTCTTTTGGATATCATGGATCAAATTATGGTCAGTAAAAGACTAATAGGTTTTCGCAAAAACAAAAGACTAATAGGTCAGACCACCATATATGTTTATAAATCACGCAACAAAGAAATCAAAAGGATAAGAAGAATCATATATAGATCTGATCATAAAGTTACAATTCATCACACCACACAAACACATCAAGAATTACATCGATGGATCATAATTATGTATGAATGTGATCTTTGTATTGAGAAGTAAGGAAGAGAGAATGCCATCTAGCTACTGTTATGGACCTATAATCCAAGGACAAATGCTCACACATGGACATTGTGGCTTTGAGGTTAACGAATATAGCTTCCACGACCAACAAAATTCCCAGCCCATTCATCCCTATTGCTTTCAACCTTGATCAAACCCTTTTGCGGAAATCACTTCATTCAAACATAAGTTGTTTTAATCCTTGTAACTAGCAAGGCCAGTAAGACTGACAATCTTACTTGTTTTGTTGGGGGCCGAGACAATTTCTATATTTGTGTGTGCAGTTATTGATCATTGGTAGCAACTCCAAGCTCCTACTAGTTTATTAAACCTTAAGGTCATCGACTCGAGCGAAATTGCCGCTTGCGTACAAATCTATGCATTTGGGAGCCCAACACCTTCCTAAATTAAATAAGCACACCTCACCATTAATTTAAGAACTTCTTTCACTTGTTGTATGTAGCATATGATGTAGCTGGTTGATCGCTTGTTGTGCCTACAGCCTGCTCGCTTGCTTTTGTCGTTGGTACCATGGGAGGGATGAGGGGGGGAGGGGTTAGCATGGCTTGCTCGCTGTGAAAACATTTGTATTGGTTACCGACTTTTTATGTCGACAGGCTGTCCTACGGTCACATGTGACTACTTTTTTGTAGTTGAATTATTATAGGTGTATAGGTGCACATGTCACATGTGAACTACTTCTTTGCATTTGAATTATTGACGGCAAGAACTAAGATATTACATTGTGCATAACATGTAATGCAAATATTTTACTAATCTAAATTCTTTAACTCATGTGTAAAATAGTATGTATAAATCACAATAAAATGTGTTTTTAGTCATGTATTTTTTTCCTAAGAACAAAGCAAATCTTTGCTCCTCTTTTTCTGCTCGATCTGCTAGTGTCTGTTACCAACGCACGAATAGTCGGACTCAAAGTCCTTGTTGTACATGCGACACTAATTCCTTTTTTTCTTTGTTATATTAGTCGAGGGATGGAGGATCTTTCTACGACGCTCCTAATCCCTTGGACACGAATAACACTCAGCGACCTAGTCCCTCAACCTGGCCAACACCGATTAATGACATCAGTGTTGCCTGAAGCACATACATTATACTAAAATGGACTTTTGATATTTTCAGTCTAATAATGTGATAATTGTTCGTCATCCGTGAGGAATGCCGACAATTGCATGAAGAGATACTCGCAACCAGATAAACATTTATATGGTCTAAAGCACACGCACCTTTGGTACACTAACGAAATCATGCCACGTTTTATGTTTTGCGCAATACCACTAATCATGTTGTTTATCGTGTGGCAGTGTGAAGGATTATAAGGAGTTTGCATGTATCGCCCAGATGAAGAGGTCGGGGCTCTTCCTCCTTTTTCAAAAAAAAAGCATGGAGTGGAGGTGTCGGTGTCAAAACCGGCGGATCTCGGGTAGGGGGTCCCGAACTGTGTGTCTAAGGCGGATGGTAACAGGAGGCAGGGGACATGATGTTTTACCCAGGTTCGGGCCCTCTTGATGGAGGTAAAACCCTACGTCCTATTTGATTGATATTGATGATATGGGTAGTACAAGAGTAGATCTACCATGAGATCAGAGAGGCTAAACCCTAGAAGCTAGCCTATGGTATGATTGTATGTTTTTCTACGGACTAAAACCCTTCGGTTTATATAGACACCGGAGAGGTTAGGGTTACACAAAGTCGGTTACAAAGGAGGAGATATACATATCCGTATTGCCTAAACTTGCCTTCCACGCCAAGTAGAGTCCCATCCGGACACGAGACGAAGTCTTCAATCTTGCATCTTCATAGTCCAACAGTCCGGCCAATGGATATAGTCCGGCTGTCCGGAGACCCCCTAATCCAGGACTCCCTCAGTAGCCCCTGAACCAGACTTTCAATGACGATGAGTCCGGCGCGCAGTATTGTCTTCGGCATTGCAAGGCGGGTTCCTCCTCCGAATACACCACGGAAGAATTTGAATACAAGGATAGTGTCCGACCCTGCAAAATAAGTTCCAGATACCACCGTAGAGAGAATAATATTTCCATAAATCCAATTTGCTGATTTGTTTTGGCAACATGACATTATGTCATGGCCCAGTGATTATTCGAACCGTTTCCTTTAACTAGCCCCGCACATAACGCGAGGCAGTTTTTTGACACGTCTTGTCAAAACAGAGATCGTGTCCCCTTATCACGGGATTCTCATCAATACGGGTGTGGGTAACCCAACCGCGCCATCGATTATGGCACTTGGGGGATAAGCGAGTTTTACCAGGCTAGTGGGGACGCATAGTTTCGTTCGCCCATATAAAGGGATAAGGATTTACCTTTTCATCCACGCCTTCTTCCTCCTTTGCTCATCCGTTTTCACACACTCGAGCTCCAGCGCCCAAGTTCGCATTTCCCACCTCGACCTTCTCCAACCATGTCCGGAGCGGGAGGCAGGTGGATGGTCTCCTCCGTCACGGAGGGACACATCAAGAAGCTGAGGAGAGCCGGATACCTGCCCGACGACATCGCGCACCGGCTCCCAGAAGAGGGGCAGCTCATCCCCACCCCCAGGCCCCATGAGAGGGTAGTGTCCCTTACCCATTTCCTCCGCGGACTGGGATTCCCTCTCCACCCATTCGTCTGAGGGCTCATGTTCTACTACGGCCTGAATTTCCACGATCTGGCCCTGAACTTCATCCTCAACATCTCGGCGCTTATCGTCGTGTGCGAGGCCTTCCTCTGCATCAAGCCCTACTTCGGCTTATGGCTGAAGACTTTCAATGTCAAGCCGAAGATAGTGAGCGGCCGCCAGGCGGAGTGCGGAGGCGCCATGGTGGGCAAGATTCCCAATGTCACATGGCTCGAGGGCTCCTTCGTGGAGACCATAAAGGGGTGGCAATCGGGGTGGTTCTACATCACCGAGCCGCGTGACCCTAAATGGGTAGCGGCCCCCAAGTTCCGATCTGGCTTCCCCACACGGCTCACCTCCTGGCAAGAGAAGGGCATGTCCTTGGGTAGTTCGGGAGAGCTGACTGGACTCCAAACATGTATTTAAAACATGGTGAACAAGAAGCTCAAACTCGTCAACGTAGTCCAGGTCATGCTCAACCGCCGAATCCTCCCGTGCCAATAACGGGCCTTCAACTTGTGGGAGTTCGACCCGGCACAACACTGAACTCTGAACAGGCTCCTCGACACAACTCACGAAGATGCCTGGAGGGTGCTATTCAAGAGCGCCGAGGTTCCCCCTCCCACTACTGAGGATCGCGGATTCAGCGCAAAGCGCCAAGCCAGCGCGGTAAGTTGCTTTACCTCTTACAGGATACTTGTTTTTCATAGTTTGACTCCATGCGGGATCTAAACTCCTGTGCCTTTGACAGGACTGGCAGGAGATGGCCGGACAGATCGACTGTCCGGCTCCTTTGCCCGAAGGCCCAGCAGACGCTCTTCTGGCGAAGATGCTGACTCCGGCTCCTTATACGGTGCCGGAGAAGACCAAGAAGGCCAAGGGAACCCGAAAGAGTTCCCGACGCCAGCCGTCATCGGACTCACCGTCCGAGGACTCTACTGCGCAATCCTCCCCCGAAGACGAGGAGGCAGAAGATGATGCTCCCCCTCCAGACGGGGGAGACAAGAAAAGGAAGGCCGCCCCAACTGGGGAGGCCGAAGGGTCCAAGAAGGGAAGGACTCTCCTTTCGGACAGCTCTACCACTGCCGCGGACGGCGAAGACGAGTGGCTGCCCAGGGCCAAGCCCCTGGGGAAGTCGTAAGTATTCGGATACCAGAGTAACTCGTAGCATTCCTTTGTCGCACTGCTTCACCTAACGCCGAATATGATTATGCAGGCCACCACGAGCCCGTATCGATGTATCGTCGGATGGCTCCCTGGGTTCGTCAGATATGGATAGTGATCCAGTTCCGACCGCCACCTCCCCTCACCCTGTGGACGACGTCGTGGTATTGTCTCAAGAGGCACCAGGTCAAGGAGGGACAGTCCCGGAGGCGCCTCAAGGCGGCCTTCCGGACTCCGGGAGCAGAGGGGACAAGGCCGCTGAGGGCTCCGAGTTCGGCCCTCAGCCGAACACCGCGCCGGAACCTCCAGTGGTTCTGGACTCGGGCAGGCGGCCTCCTTCCAAGAGGGGCAAAACGCCTGTACCGGTGACCTCTGTCCATCCAGAGGCACCGGACAATCTGTTGGAAGCGCTTCGCAGCGCTTCCATCGACGAGGAGCACCTCACTATTATGAGTGCGGTGATCCAGAAGGTTCAGTCCACCAAGAGCGGATTGACTGAAGCATGTGCCAGCCTTCTAACAGGCTTTGAGGTACGTGTTTAAAATATAGGAAAAATATTACCGCATAGACAGTAGCCCCTGATGCTCTGTTCGGTGTTCACAAAGAAAAGCCGAACAGAGGATCAAACAATATCGCAGGAGTCTAATATAAGTATGTCAATATGCATATGCAGGCTTTGCTGCTGGCGTCCGTCGCACTGACTGCGGAGGTCGCCGTACTGAAGCAGACCTTAAAGGGTCCCAGGACGAGATTGGCCTTGCCAAGAGGCAGCTTGAGGAGAACAAAGGTAAGTAGTACCTAGTCTATGGATATGTATAAAAAGAACGCGATTGCAAAATGACGGGATCATCATGAATTTGCCTGGGGCCACGACCGAAGTGGCGACCCTAAAGCAAGCTCTGTCCGAGGCCGAAGATAAAGCGGCCAAGGAGCGCACCGAGCGAGAAAAGCAAGAGGCTCGGGTGGGCGAGGTGCAGCAAGAGCTCCAGGCTCTCGTGACGAAGCACGAGGCGTTGGAGCTTGACTCGAAGACGCGGGAGTCTGAGCTTGCCACGGCCCTCGAGGGCGCAAAGAGTGCCAAGGCCGAAGCCCAAAAGGCCCTCCAGGAGATCGACGCAATGAAGAAGATAGCGGCGGGTAAGGCATTATATATGCAAAGCAAGCATGTAAAAGTAAATTACCGATTACTTACCCGAATTCGGAGCTCTCCAGGAGCATTCGCAGATTTGCCCCGCAGCATGTCGGATGCCGCAAAGTTTTACTGGGCCGAGGATGGAAGCTCAACAGATAAGTTGTTCTGGGCCCAGTATACTGGAACCGAACACCCAGTGTCTGTGAGCGACCAGCTAAAGCAGCTGGTCGAACAACACAAGGCGGCCGAACAGGCCATGAAGGGCTTTATAGTCCGGCTGTGGCCTGGCGACGCCCTTCCAAATAGCTACTTCGGCCTGGTGAGGCAGCTTGTGGATGCCTGCCCGTGGCTGGAGGTCGTCAAGCGATCCGTCTGCATTGAAGGTGCATGTCGGGCTTTCGCTCGTGTGAAGTTGCAATGGGTCAAGCTAGACGCCGTAAAGCTGATCAAGGAAGGGCCGCCGGAGGGCAAGGAGCATCGCCACCCTGAGATGTACTACGAGTGTGTTCTGCAGGGTGCCCGTCTCATAGCGGACGAGTGCACGAAAGATGTAATATTTGAGTGAAACTTGCTCGTGTGATCCTGTATTTATGAAAACTTGTTCATATGCGCTATGCAACGCTTATTTGAATTTAAAATATTACCTTATGTTTGGCTATTTATCCAATCTGAGAGATGGCTAGTCCTCGGCTTCTGCCCCCGTGCCACGAGTGCTGGGGTGTTCGGGATAAACCTGAGCACTCTTGTTCCCATTTTTGGGTCCTTCAAGGGAGGCGCTCAGCACAACGAACAAGGCAACCGGACTAATAATGCTTTATCACTCTCACTTAGCCATAGAATTCTGTAATTTTAAATTTCGGCGAAGCCCCTGGTATTCGGAAGGCTGAATTCGGGGCGCGATACATGCCTTTAAACCGGACAGGGCCGGCCCCTCGCTCTAAGCGGCATAAGTCTTTAGGGACTCGAAACCTCGCCGAACAGCGACCAGTCTCTAGCCTTATCATGACAGTCAGTTTTAGCTTTCTCTACTGAGGTGCTCAGCCCAGCAGAACCGGGGCACAATCGCAGTAGTTCTCCTAGCGCTACCTTAGCCGATAGAGCGGAACGTAAGGTACCAAAACATAGGAGCCAGGCAAACCCAACATTTGACCAAAGACATGATTCGGAGCTGATGCATATAATGCTATAAGTTCGGGGTGCCGCACTTGTGAAAGTGTTCAGACTTCTAACACCATATTGTGGGTACTTAAGCCCCTGGTGTGTTGGCCGTACCAAAGTGTACGGTTGCAAGGCGTCATTAATGAACGCATATATATAACAAGAATGCAATAATAGTCGTAATGTTATGCATTGTTTATTCAAAAAGGTGTGTTAAAGCAGAATGATACAGATAGTGCGATAAGCAAAAAGTAGGACTATGTCCCTTCCAAGGGCAAGCTGAGGAATAGTATTAAATCAAATATTTCGCTCATTATTGTAATCCACCTGGGAATTTCGTGGTGTGACGTAGCTTTCTGCCTCCTTGGTTGCTGCATCATGTGTTTGGCAATAGTGCTGCCGGACAGGGTTTCCAGAGATTAAGGTCCTGAAAAAAGAGAAAAATAACAAAGCGGGAAGCCCCTAGTGCGGTTTAAGCCATGTCTTGGGGTAGTTGTGCCCCCCTCCCCACCTGTGCCCATGGTATTTTTAATGCGTAATTATGTATGCATGGCATGAGTTTTGTTGTTTGGCTGGGACTGGGGTGGGGGCCGCGTTGCTACGCGAGCTCAGATCGCGCCAGGCGGTCTAGTTGTCGATTGCTCCGAGCGCGCTTGAAGGTGCCCGGGTCTTGAAACGCCGAACTGGTGGGTTGCCTTGAGAGGCTGCTTTGCGCTTCTGCTGCGAGGGTCGCAGTGTGCTCCTCCATTCGGAGAGAGCGCTTTGTGTTTCCATTGACTGTAATAACCCCATGAGGTCCTGGCATCTTGAGCTTAAGGTATGCATAATGCGGTACCGCATTGAATCTCGCAAATGCGGTTCGCCCGAGCAGTGCATGATAACCACTGCGGAACGGGACTATATCGAAGATTAACTCTTTGCTTCGGAAGTTATCCGCGGATCCGAAGACCATTTCCAGTGTAATTGAGCCTGTGCAATGGGCCTCTACGCCTGGAATAACGCCTTTAAAGGTCGTTTTTGTGGGTTTGATCCTTGAGGGTTCTATGCCCATTTTGCGCACTGTGTCCTGATAAAGCAGGTTCAGGCTGCTGCCGCCATCCATAAGGACTCAAGTGAGGTGAAATCCATCAATGATTGGGTCTAGAACCAGTACGGCGAATCCGCCATGACGGATACTAGTGGGGTGGTCCCTGCGATCGAAAGTGATCGGACAAGAGGACCATGGGTTGAACTTTGGGGCGACTGGCTCCAACGCATATACGTCCCTGAGCGCACGCTTCCGCTCCCTCTTGGGGATATGGGTTGCGTATATCATGTTCACCGTCCGCACTTGTGGGGGAAACCTTTTCTGTCCTCCGGTGTGTGGCTGCCGGGGCTCCTCCTCGTCATCGCTATGTGGCCCCTTATCCTTATTTTCAGCAATTAACTTACCGGCCTGCTTGAACACCCAACAATCCCTGTTGGTGTGATTGGTTGGCTTGTCTGGGGTGTCGTGTATTTGACACGAGCGATCGAGTATACGGTCCAAACTGGACGGGCCCGACGTACTTTGTTTGAATGGCTTTTTCCGCTGACCGGGTTTAGAGCCTTTGAATCCGGCATTGACTGTCGTATCCTCAGTATTATTGTTGTTAATACGGTGCTTATGTTTGTTGCGACGTGACCTGCTATTGCCGTCCTTGGTATCCGAAGTACCATGGTTCTTTGACATATTGTTACTACGGGCTAGCCAGCTGTCTTCTCCCGCACAAAAGCGGGTCATGAGTGTCGTGAGGGCTGCCATAGATTTCGGTTTTTCCTGACCAAGGTGCCGGGCTAGCCACTCGTCGCGGATGTTGTGTTTGAAAGCTGGTAGGGCCTCTGCATCTGGACAGTCGACAATTTGATTTTTCTTTGTTAGGAACCAAGTCCAGAATTGCCTGGCCAATTCTTATGACTGCTGAATTATGTGGCTCAAGTCATCGGCGTCTGGTGGTCGCACATAAGTGCCCTGAAAGTTGTCGAGGAATGCGGCTTCCAGATCTTCCCAACAGCCAATGGACTCTACTGCAAGCTGTTAAGCCAATGCCGCGCTGGTCCTTTGAGCTTTAGTGGGAGGTATTTGATGGCGTGTAAGTCATCACCGCGGGCCATGTGGATGTGGAGGAGGAAATCCTCGACCCATACCGCGGGATCTGTTGTGCCGTCGTATGATTCAATATTTACAAGTTTGAAACCTTCTGGAATTTAATGATCCATTACTTCGTTTGTGAAGCATAAGGGGTGTGCGGCGCCTCTGTATTGGGCTATATCGCGACGTAGCTCGAATGGGTCTTGCCCTCTGTGTTTGGCCTGGGCGGATTTACTTTTACTGTATCCGGCGTGATGTTTATCGTCTCGCATAGTGGCGCGCCCTCGTGATCCGTAGATTGATCTTGCGTGTTTTGTTTTGTCCTCCAATACGTCTCGCAGGTCTGGCATGTTTCCCCATGCTTTTTGTTTGAATGGTGTCGGGGTGCAGGCTGAGCTTTTGGCTGGAATGCCTCTATCACGGCCATGAGGTGGCCGATCAGCCGCGTCATACGCTTCTTCCTCCAGTCGAGGTAGCAACCTGCATTTTGGGTAACTCTTGGAGGGGCGCTCGAGTTTATATTCCTCGGCCGCGAGGACTTCAGTCCATCTGTCAGCTAGCAGATCTTGATCAGCTTGAAGCTCCTGCTGCTTTTTCTTAAGGCTATTTGTCGTGGTCATAAGCCGGCGCTTGAAGCGCTCTTATTCGACGGGATCCTCTGGCACGGCGAATTCGTCATCGCCGAGGCTTGCCTCGTCTTCGGAGGGGGCATGTAATTATCATCCTCCGCCCTCCATCTGCCGCTCTCTCGGGAGGGCTGGCTCCTCCATCCTCCTGCTCTAAATCTTGCTGGAGGGGGTTGTTGTTGTCTTCGGCACTATCCGGAGTGTTATTACCTCCTGTGCCGGTATCACCACTTTTGCTTTGGCGGGACTTAGAGCGGCGCCGCTGACGTCGGCGCTTGGGTTGCTTCTTGGATGGGTCATCCTCTGTTGTCTCGTTGCCATTGCCTTCTTTGGGTGTATCCACCATGTATATATCGTATGATGAGGTGGCTGTCCAGTGCCCTGTGGGCAGTGGTTCCTCTTCGTCTCCGGCATCGTCGTCCATACCGTCGATATCTTCGGAGTCGAAGTCGAGCATGTCGGTTAAGTCATCGATAGTGGCTACTAAGTGGGTGCTGGGTGGGTCGTGAATTTCTTCGTCGTCCGCATCCCAATCCTGCTGGACATAGTTCGGCCAGGATCCTCCTGACAAGGAGAGAGAGACCTTAATGAGTTCAGTATATCGCCGAAGGGCGAGTGCTGAAAGATATCCGCGGTGGTAAACTCCATGATCGGCGCCCAATCAGATTCGATAGGAATGGGCGCAGGCGGTTCGGAGTCCGTGGCCGGAGAAGGATCCGGCAGCTTAACAACACGGCTCTCGTGCAAGGTAAGGTTGATGTTCAGCTCGATCGCCGCTAAGGGTAAGGCCTCCGTGGCGGGGTCCATCCACCCATCCGCGGAAGGCGCAACTGGCTCCGAATTGAGGGTCGGAGCGGCTGCCGGTGTGATCTCCTTAACATTGTCCGGTGGTAGAGCTAAATCGTACTCATCGTGACCGCGTGACGCACAAGGCAGAGGCTCGAATCCGTCGAAGATCAAGTCTCCGCGGATATTGGCCGTGTAGTTTAAGCTTCCAAACCTGACCCGGTGGCCAGGGGCGTAACTTTCAATCTGCTCCAGATGGCCAAGCGAATTGGCCCGCAATGCAAAGCCGCCGAACACGAAGATCTGCCTGGGGAGAAAAGTCTCACCCTGGACTGCATCGCTATCAATGATAGTAGGAGCCATCAAGCCTAACGGCGACGACACAGAGGAACTCTCAATAAAAGCACCAATGTCGGTGTCAAAACCGGCGGATCTCGGGTAGGGGGTCCCGAACTATGTGTCTAAGGCGGATGGTAACAGGAGGCAGGGGACACGATGTTTTACCCAGGTTCGGGCCCTCTTGATGGAGGTAAAACCCTACGTCCTTCTTGATTAATATTGATGATATGGGTAGTACAAGAGTAGATCTACCACGAGATCAAAGAGGCTAAACCCTAGAAGCTAGCCTATGGTATGATTGTATGTTGTCCTACGGACTAAAACCCTCCGGTTTATATAGACACCGGAGAGGTTAGGGTTACACAAGGTCGGTTACAAAGGAGGAGATATACATATCCGTATTGCCTAAGCTTGCCTTCCACGCCAAGTAGAGTCCCATCCGGACACGAGACAAAGTCTTCAATCTTGTATCTTCATAGTCCAACAGTCCGGCCAATGGATATAGTCTGGCTGTCCGGAGACCCCCTAATCCAGGACTCCCTCAGGAGGAGTCTTGAGTAGTTGGGCTAGGGGCCTAATTTTCTACCTGTCATTTTTGCTACTCCCT
>NC_041392.1:634726959-634744828 GCF_002162155.2 Triticum dicoccoides | reverse complement strand
GATGTCTCTTACTGATTTACTGTTATCGTTTTGGGGTTATGCTTTAGAGACGGCTGCATTCACGTTAAATAGGACACCATCGAAATTCGTTGAGACGACGCCTTATGAACTGTGGTTTGGCAAGAAACCAAAGTTGTCATTTCTAAAAGTTTAGGGATGTGATGCTTATGTGAAAAAGCTTCAACCTGATAAGCTCGAATCCAAATCGGAGAAATGTGTCTTCATAGGATACCCAAAGGAGACTGTTGGGTACACCTTCTATCACAGATCCGAAGGCAAGACTTTTATTGCTAAATTCGGAGTTTTTCTAGAGAAGGAGTTTCTCTCGAAAGAAGTGAGTGGGAGAAAAGTAGAACTTGATGAGGTAACTGTACCTACTCCCTTATTGGAAAGTAGTACATCACAGAAACCGGTTTCTGTGACACCTACACCAATTAGTGAGGAAGCTAATGATATTGATCATGAAACTTCAGATCAAGTTACTACCGAACCTCGTAGATCAACCAGAGTAAGATCCGCACCAGAGTGGTACGGTAATCCTGTTCTAGAAGTCATGCTACTAGATCATGATGAACCTACGAACTATGAAGAAGCGATGGTGAGCCTAGATTCCGCAAAATGGCTAGAAGCCATGAAATCTGAGATGGGATCCATGTATGAGAACAAAGTGTGGACTTCGGTTGACTTGCCCGATGATCGACAAGCAATTGAGAATAAATGGATCTTCAAGAAGAAGACTGACGCTGATGGTAATGTTACTGTCTATAAAGCTTGACTTGTTGCAAAAGGTTTTCGACAAGTTCAAGGGATTGACTACGATGACACCTTCTCACCCGTAGCGATGATTAAGTCTGTCCGAATCATGTTAGCAATTGCCGCATTTTATGATTATGAAATTTGGCAAATGGATGTCAAAACTGCATTCATGAATGGATTTCTAGAAGAAGAGTTGTATATGATGCAACCAGAAGGTTTTGTCGATCCAAAGGGAGCTAACAAAGTGTGCAAGCTCCAGCGATCCATTTATGGACTGGTGCAAGCCTCTCGGAGTTGGAATAAACGCTTTGATAATGTGATCAAAGCATTTGGTTTTGTACAGACTTTTGGAGAAGCCTGTATCTACAAGAAAGTGAGTGGGAGCTCTGTAGCATTTCTAATATTATACGTGGATGACATATTATTGATTGGAAATGATATAGAATTTCTGGATAACATAAAGGGATACTTGAATAAGAGTTTTTCAATGAAAGAGCTCGGTGAAGCTGCTTACATATTGGGCATTAAGATCTATAGAGATAGATCAAGACGCTTAATTGGACTTTCACAAAGCACATACCTTGACAAGGTTTTGAAGAAGTTCAAAATGGATCAAGCAAAGAAAGGGTTCTTGCCTGTGTTACAAGGTGTGAAGTTGAGTAAGACTCAATGTCCGACCACCGCAGAAGATAGAGAGAAAATGAAAGATGTTCCCTATGCTTCAGCCATAGGCTCTATCATGTATGCAATGCTGTGTACCAGACCTGATGTGTGCCTTGCTATAAGTCTAGCAGGGAGGTACCAAAGTAATCCAGGAGTGGATCACTGGACAACGGTCAAGAACATCCTAAAATACCTGAAAAGGACTAAGGATATGTTTCTCGTATATGGAGGTGACAAAGAGCTCATCGTAAATGGTTATGTTGATGCAAGCTTTGACACTGATCCGGACGATTCTAAATCGCAAACCGGATACGTATTTTTACTGAACGGTGGAGCTGTCAGTTGGTGCAGTTCTAAACAAAGCATCATGGCGGGATCTACATGTGAAGCAGAGTACATAGCTGCTTCGGAAGCAGCAAATGAAGGAGTCTGGATGAAGGAGTTCATATCCGATCTAGGTGTCATACCTAGTGCATCGGGTCCAATGAAAATCTTTTGTGACAATACTGGTGCAATTGCCTTGGCAAAGGAATCCATATTTCACAAGAGAACCAAGCACATCAAGAGACGCTTCAATTCCATTCGGGATTTAATCCAAGTGGGAGACATAGAAATTTGCAAGATACATACGGATCTGAATGTTGCAGACCCACTGACTAAGCCTCTTCCACGAGCAAAACATGATCAACACCAAGGCTCCATGGGTGTTAGAATCATTACTGTGTAATCTAGATTATTGACTCTAGTGCAAGTGAGAGACTGAAGGAAATATGCCCTAGAGGCAATAATAAAGTTATTATTTATTTCCTTATATCATGATAAATGTTTATTACTCATGCTAGAATTGTATTAACCGGAAACATAATACATGTGTGAATACATAGACAAACATAGTGTCACTAGTATGCCTCTACTTGACTAGCTCGTTGATCAAAGATGGTTATGTTTCCTAACCATAGACATGAGTTGTCATTTGATTAACGGGATCACATCATTAGGAGAATGATGTGATTGACTTGACCCATTTTGTTAGCTTAGCACTTGATCGTTTAGTTTGTTGTTATTGCTTTCTTCATGACTTATACATGTTCCTATGACTATGAGATTATGCAACTCCCGTTTACCGGAGGAACACTTTGTGTGCTACCAAACATCACAACGTAACTGGGTGATTATAAAGGTGCTCTACAGGTGTCTTCGAAGGTACTTGTTGGGTTGGCGTATTTCGAGATTAGGATTTGTCACTCCGATTGTCGGAGAGGTATCTCTGGGCCCTCTCGGTAATGCACATCACATAAGCCTTGCAAGCATTGCAACTAATAAATTAGTTGCGGGATGATGTATTACGGAACGAGTAAAGAGACTTGCCGGTAACGAGATTGAACTAGGTATTGAGATACCGATGATCAAATCTCGGGCAAGTAACATACCGATGACAAAGGGAATAACATATGTTGTTATGCGGTCTGACCGATAAAAGATCTTCGTAGAATATGTAGGAACCAATATGAGCATCCAGGTTCCGCTATTGGTTATTGACCGGAGACGTGTCTCGGTCATGTCTACATTGTTCTTGAACCCGTAGGGTCCGCACGCTTAACGTTACGATGATAGTTTCATTATGAGTTTATATATTTTGATGTACCGAAGGTTGTTCGGAGTTCCGGATGTGAACACGGACATAACGAGGAGTCTCGAAATAGTCGAGACATAAAGATTGATATATTGGACGACTATATTCGGACACAGGAATGGTTCTGGGAGTTACCGGATATAAAACGGAGTACCGGGGGTTACCGGAACCCCCCCCCCCACAGGTTAATGGGCCTCATGGGCCCAAAGTGGAGCAGAGGAGGGGCGGCCAGGGCAGGCTGCGCGCCCCCTCCCCCTCTAGTCCAAATTGGACAAGGAGGAAGGGGTGGCGCCCCCCTTTCCTTTCTCTCCTCTCTCCCTTCCTTCCCCCTCTCCTAGTTGGACAAGGAAAGGAGGGAGTCCTACTCCCGGTAGGAGTAGGACTCCTCCCTGGCGCGCCTCCTCCTGGCCGGCTGCCCCTCCCCCTTGCTCCTTTATATACGGGGGCAGGGGGCACCTCTAGACACAACAATTGATCCTTGAGATCTATTAGCCGTGTGCGGTGCCCTCCTCCACCATAATCCTCGATAATATTGTAGCGGTGCTTAGGCGAAGCCCTGCGACGGTAGAACATCAAGATCGTCACCAAGCCGTCGTGCTGACAGAACTCTTCCCCGACATTCTGCTGGATCGGAGTCCGGGGATCGTCATCGAGCTGAACGTGTGCTAGAACTCGGAGGTGCCGTAGTTTCGGTGCTTGATCAGTCGGGCCGTGAAGACGTAAGACTACATCAACTGCATTGTGCTAACACTTCCGCTTCCGGTCTACGAGGGTACGTAGTCAACACTCTCCCCTCTCGTTGCTATGCATCACCATGATCTTGCGTGTGCATAGGAATTTTTTTGAAATTACTACGTTCCCCAACAGTGGCATCCGAGCCTAGGTTTTATGCGTTGATGTTGTGCACGAGTAGACACAAGTGAGTTGTGGGCGATATAAGTCATACTGCTTACCAGCATGTCATACTTTGGTTCGGCGGTATTGTTGGATGAAGCGGCCCAGACCGACATTACGCGTATGCTTACGCGAGATTGGTTCTACCGACGTGCTTTGCACACAGGTGGATGGCGGGTGTCAGTTTCTCCAACTTTAGTTGAACCAAGTGTGGCTACGCCCGGTCCTTGCGAAGGTTAAAACAGCACCAACTTGACAAACTATCGGTGTGGTTTTGATGCGTAGGTAAGAACGGTTCTTGCTAAGCCCGTAGCAGCCACGTCAAACTTGCAACAACAAAGTAGAGGACGTCTAACTTGTTTTTGCAGGGCATGTTGTGATGTGATATGGTCAAGACATGATGCTTAATTTTATTGTATGAGATGATCATGTTTTGTAACCGAGTTATCGGCAACTGGCAGGAGCCATATGGTTGTCGCTTTATTGTAAGCAGTGCAATTGCGATGTAATGCTTTACTTTATCACTAAGCGGTAGTGATAGTCGTGGAAGCATAAGATTGGCGAGATGACAACGATGCTACGATGGTGATCAAGGTGTCGCGTCGGTGACGATGGTTATCATGACGATGCTTCGAAGATGGAGATCACAAGCACAAGATGATGATGGCCATATCATATCACTTATATTGATTGCATGTGATGTTTATCTTTTATGCATCTTATCTTGCTTTGATTGACGGTAGCATTATAAGATGATCCCTCACTAAATTATCATAGTATAAGTGTTCTCCCTGAGTATGCACCATTGCGAAAGTTCTTCGTGCTGAGACACCACGTGATGATCGGGTGTGATAGGCTCTATGTTCAAATACAACGGGTGCAAAACAGTTGCACGCGCGGAATACTCAGGTTTAACTTGACGAGCCTAGCATATAACAGATATGGCCTCGGAACGAGCGTGAATCATATAGTAGATATGATCAACATATTGATGTTCACCATTGATACTACTCCATCTCACATGATGATCGGACATGGTTTAGTTGATTTGGATCACGTGATCACTTAGAGGATTAGAGGGATATCTTTCTAAGTGGGAGTTCTTAAGTAATATGATTAATTGAACTTAAATTTATCATGAACTTAGAACCTGATAGTATCTTGCTTGTCTATGTTTGATTGTAGATAGATGGCTCGTGTTGTTGTTCCATTGAATTTTAATGCATTCCTTGAGAAAACAAAGTTGAAAGATGATGGTAGCAATTACACGGACTGGGTCCGTAACTTGAGGATTATCCTCATTGATGCATAGAAGAATTATGTCCTAGAAGCACCGCTAAGTGCCAAGCCTGCTGCAGGAGCAACACCAGATGTTATGAATGTCTGGCAGAGCAAAGCTGATGACTACTCGATAGTTCAGTGTGCCATGCTTTACGGCTTAGAACCGGGTCTTCAACGACGTTTTGAACGTCATGGAGCATATGAGATGTTCCAGGAGTTGAAGTTAATATTTTAAGCAAATGCCTGGATTGAGAGATATGAAGTCTCCAATAAGTTCTATAGCTACAAGATGGAGGAGAATAGTTCTGTCAGTGAACATATACTCAAAATGTCTGGGTATCATAATCACTTGACTCAACTGGGGGTTAATCTTCCTGTTGATAGTGTCATTGGCAGAGTTCTTCAATCACTGCCACTAAGCTACAAAAGCTTCATGATGAACTATAATATGCAAGGGATGAATAAGACTATTCCTGAGCTCTTCGCAATGCTAAAAGCCGCGGAGGTAGAAATCAAGAAGGAGCATCAAGTGTTGATGATTAATAAGACCACCAGTTTCAAGAAAAAGGGCAAAGGGAAGAAGAAAGGGAACTTCAAGAAGAACAGCAAACAAGTTGCTGCTCAGGAGAAGAAACCCAAGTCTGGACCTAAGCCTGAGACTGAGTGCTTCTACTGCAAGCAGACTGGTCACTGGAAGCGGAACTGCCCCAAGTATTTGGCGGATAAGAAGGATGGCAAAGTGAACAAAGGTATATGTGATATACAGGTTATTGATGTGTACCTTACTAATGCTCGCAGTAGCACCTGGGTATTTGATACTGGTTCTGTTGCTAACATTTGCAACTCGAAACAGGGGCTATGGATTAAGCGAAGATTGGCTAAGGATGAGGTGACGATGCACATGGGAAATGGTTCCAAAGTCGATGTGATCGCGGTCGGCACGCTACCTCTACATCTACCTTCGGGATTAGTATTAGACCTAAATAATTGTTATTTGGTGCCAGCGTTGAGCATGAACATTATATCTGGATCTTGTTTGATGCGAGACGGTTATTCATTTAAATCAGAGAATAATGGTTGTTCTATTTATATGAGTAATATCTTTTATGGTCATGCACCCTTGAAGAGTGGTCTATTTTTGATGAATCTCGATAGTAGTGATACACGTGTTCATAATGTTGAAATCAAAAGATGCAGAGTTGATAATGATAGTGCAACTTATTTGTGGCACTGCCGTTTAGGTCATATCGGTGTAAAGCGCATGAAGAAACTCCATACTGATGGACTTTTGGAACCACTTGATTATGAATCACTTGGTACTTGCGAACCGTGCCTCATGGGTAAGATGACTAAAACACCATTCTCCAGTACTATGGAGAGAGCAACAGATTTGTTAGAAATCATACATACAGATATATGTGGTCCAATGAATGTTGAGGCTCGTGGTGGATATCGTTATTTTCTCACCTTCACAGATGATTTAAGCAGATATGGGTATATCTACTTAATGAAACATAAGTCTGAAACATTTGAAAAGTTCAAAGAATTTTAGAGTGAAGTTGAAAATCATCGTAACAAGAAAATAAAGTTTCTACGATATGATCGTGGAGGAGAATATTTGAGTTACGAGTTTGGTCTACATTTGAAACAATGCGGAATAGTTTCACAACTCACGCCACCCGAAACACCACAGCATAATGGTGTGTCCGAACGTCGTAATCATACTTTATTAGATATGGTGCGATCTATGATGTCTCTTACTGATTTACTGTTATCGTTTTGGGGTTATGCTTTAGAGACGGCTGCATTCACGTTAAATAGGACACCATCGAAATTCGTTGAGACGACGCCTTATGAACTGTGGTTTGGCAAGAAACCAAAGTTGTCATTTCTAAAAGTTTAGGGCTGTGATGCTTATGTGAAAAAGCTTCAACCTGATAAGCTCGAACCCAAATCGGAGAAATGTGTCTTCATAGGATACCCAAAGGAGACTGTTGGGTACACCTTCTATCACAGATCCGAAGGCAAGACTTTTATTGCTAAATTCGGAGTTTTTCTAGAGGAGTTTCTCTCGAAAGAAGTGAGTGGGAGAAAAGTAGAACTTGATGAGGTAACTGTACCTACTCCCTTATTGGAAAGTAGTACATCACAGAAACCGGTTTCTGTGACACCTACACCAATTAGTGAGGAAGCTAATGATATTGATCATGAAACTTCAAATCAAGTTACTACCGAACCTCGTAGATCAACCAGAGTAAGATCCGCACCAGAGTGGTACGGTAATCCTGTTCTAGAAGTCATGCTACTAGATCATGATGAACCTACGAACTATGAAGAAGCGATGGTGAGCCTAGATTCCGCAAAATGGCTAGAAGCCATGAAATCTGAGATGGGATCCATGTATGAGAACAAAGTGTGGACTTCGGTTGACTTGCCCGATGATCGACAAGCAATTGAGAATAAATGGATCTTCAAGAAGAAGACTGACGCTGATGGTAATGTTATTGTCTATAAAGCTTGACTTGTTGCAAAAGGTTTTCGACAAGTTCAAGGGATTGACTACGATGAGACCTTCTCACCCGTAGCGATGATTAAGTCTGTCCGAATCATGTTAGCAATTGCCGCATTTTATGATTATGAAATTTGGCAAATGGATGTCAAAACTGCATTCATGAATGGATTTCTAGAAGAAGAGTTGTATATGATGCAACCAGAAGGTTTTGTCGATCCAAAGGGAGCTAACAAAGTGTGCAAGCTCCAGCGATCCATTTATGGACTGGTGCAAGCCTCTCGGAGTTGGAATAAACGCTTTGATAGTGTGATCAAAGCATTTGGTTTTGTACAGACTTTTGGAGAAGCCTGTATTTACAAGAAAGTGAGTGGGAGCTCTGTAGCATTTCTAATATTATACGTGGATGACATATTATTGATTGGAAATGATATAGAATTTCTGGATAACATAAAGGGATACTTGAATAAGAGTTTTTCAATGAAAGAGCTCGGTGAAGCTGCTTACATATTGGGCATTAAGATCTATAGAGATAGATCAAGACGCTTAATTGGACTTTCACAAAGCACATACCTTGACAAGGTTTTGAAGAAGTTCAAAATGGATCAAGCAAAGAAAGGGTTCTTGCCTGTGTTACAAGGTGTGAAGTTGAGTAAGACTCAATGTCCGACCACCGCAGAAGATAGAGAGAAAATGAAAGATGTTCCCTATGCTTCAGCCATAGGCTCTATCATGTATGCAATGATGTGTACCAAACCTGATGTGTGCCTTGCTATAAGTCTAGCAGGGAGGTACCAAAGTAATCCAGGAGTGGATCACTGGACAACGGTCAAGAACATCCTAAAATACCTGAAAAGGACTAAGGATATGTTTCTCGTATATGGAGGTGACAAAGAGCTCATCGTAAATGGTTACGTTGATGCAAGCTTTGACACTGATCCGGACGATTCTAAATCGCAAACCGGATACGTATTTTTACTGAACGGTGGAGCTGTCAGTTGGTGCAGTTCTAAACAAAGCGTCGTGGCGGGATCTACATGTGAAGCAGAGTACATAGCTGCTTCGGAAGCAGCAAATGAAGGAGTCTGAATGAAGGAGTTCATATCCGATCTAGGTGTCATACCTAGTGCATCGGGTCCAATGAAAATCTTTTGTGACAATACTGGTGCAATTGCCTTGGCAAAGGAATCCAGATTTCACAAGAGAACCAAGCACATCAAGAGATGCTTCAATTCCATTCGGGATTTAATCCAAGTGGGAGACATAGAAATTTGCAAGATACATACGGATCTGAATGTTGCAGACCCGCTGACTAAGCCTCTTCCACGAGCAAAACATGATCAACACCAAGGCTCCATGGGTGTTAGAATCATTACTGTGTAATCTAGATTATTGACTCTAGTGCAAGTGAGAGACTGAAGGAAATATGCCCTAGAGGCAATAATAAAGTTATTATTTATTTCCTTATATCATGATAAATGTTTATTACTCATGCTAGAATTGTATTAACCGGAAACATAATACATGTGTGAATACATAGACAAACATAGTGTCACTAGTATGCCTCTACTTGACTAGCTCGTTGATCAAAGATGGTTATGTTTCCTAACCATAGACATGAGTTGTCATTTGATTAACGGGATCACATCATTAGGAGAATGATGTGATTGACTTGACCCATTTTGTTAGCTTAGCACTTGATCGTTTAGTTTGTTGTTATTGCTTTCTTCATGACTTATACATGTTCCTATGACTATGAGATTATGCAACTCCCGTTTACCGGAGGAACACTTTGTGTGCTACCAAACATCACAACGTAACTGGGTGATTATAAAGGTGCTCTACAGGTGTCTTCGAAGGTACTTGTTGGGTTGGCGTATTTCGAGATTAGGATTTGTCACTCCGATTGTCGGAGAGGTATCTCTGGGCCCTCTCGGTAATGCACATCACATAAGCCTTGCAAGCATTGCAACTAATAAATTAGTTGCGGGATGATGTATTACGGAACGAGTAAAGAGACTTGCCGGTAACGAGATTGAACTAGGTATTGAGATACCGATGATCAAATCTCGGGCAAGTAACATACCGATGACAAAGGGAACAACATATGTTGTTATGCGGTCTGACCGATAAAAGATCTTCGTAGAATATGTAGGAACCAATATGAGCATCCAGGTTCCGCTATTGGTTATTGACCGGAGATGTGTCTCGGTCATGTCTACATTGTTCTTGAACCCGTAGGGTCCGCACGCTTAACGTTACGATGATAGTTTCATTATGAGTTTATATATTTTGATGTACCGAAGGTTGTTCGGAGTTCCGGATGTGAACACGGACATAACGAGGAGTCTCGAAATAGTCGAGACATAAAGATTGATATATTGGACGACTATATTTGGACACAGGAATGGTTCTGGGAGTTACCGGGGGTTACCGGAACCCCCCCCAGGTTAATGGGCCTCATGGGCCCAAAGTGGAGCAGAGGAGGGGCGGCCAGGGCAGGCTGCGCGCCCCCTCCCCCTCTAGTCCAAATTGGACAAGGAGGGAGGGGCGGCGCCCCCCTTTCCTTTCTCTCCTCTCTCCCTTCCTTCCCCCTCTCCTAGTTGGACAAGGAAAGGAGGGAGTCCTACTCCCGGTAGGAGTAGGACTCCTCCCTGGCGCGCCTCCTCCTGGCCGGCTGCCCCTCCCCCTTGCTCCTTTATATACGGGGGCAGGGGGCACCTCTAGACACAACAATTGATCCTTGAGATCTATTAGCCGTGTGCGGTGCCCTCCTCCACCATAATCCTCGATAATATTGTAGCGGTGCTTAGGCGAAGCCCTGCGACGGTAGAACATCAAGATCGTCACCACGCCATCGTGCTGACAAAACTCTTCCCCGACATTCTGCTGGATCGGAGTCCGGGGATCGTCATCAAGCTGAACGTGTGCTAGAACTCGGAGGTGTCGTAGTTTCGGTGCTTGATCGGTCGGGCCGTGAAGACGTACGACTACATCAACCGTGTTGTGCTAACGCTTCCGCTTCCGGTCTACGAGGGTACGTAGACAACACTCTCCCCTCTCATTGCTATGCATCACCATGGTCTTGCGTGTGCGTAAGAATTTTTTTGAAATTACTACGTTCCCCAACATTATCGGCATATCGGAAGATATCTTGAACAGTGACTAAAAGTAAATAGGAAAGAAGATGAAATTATTTTTCTTGTCATGAGAAAAAGGTGCCAAAGGTGATCACATTCCGACTTGATCACATGCGGTTTTGCAAAACAAAAGGAGCTAAAGGTGATTAGTTAACACTGCACACAAAATATATGTTCTTCCGAAAAACTAGATAAAAAAGGTTGACGATGCCAACTTGATATTATGTTAGTTGTGCAACTACAAAATGCAGAGGATGCCAACTAAAATAGTTACTCTTGTGCAACTAGAAAGGTTGAGGATGTTAACTAGTTAGATGCTATTGTGTAACTAGAAAATGCTCAGGATGCCAACTAATTAAATACTCCTGTGCAACTAGAAAGGCTGAGCGTGCCAAGTCATTAGATACTCTTGGGTAACCCTCAAAAATTTGAAGATGGGACTAAAAAAATAGTTACTCTTGTGCAACTAGAAAGGTTGAGGATGTCAATTACTTGGATAATGTTTGTGCAAGTAGAAATGCTGAGGATGCCAACTAATTGAATACTCTTGTGTAACTATAAATATTGAGGATGCCAATTAATTAGATACTCGAAAAGAAATATTCAGCACTTGCATGACCAATCAAAAATTGCACATTCAGGTTTCAGGCTTCTAGAAGAAATGTTGAGGGTGTCAACGCAGCTACAAAAAGACTAAGGATGTCAACTAGTTGGATGGTATTGTGCAACTAGAAATGCTGAGGATGCCAACTAATTAGGTACTCTTGTGCAACTAGAAAAGTATGAGGATGTCAGCTCATTTAGATACTCTCTGGGACACGTCATCATCCTCTCCATCCCCGCCATTATCAGTGCCACATGGTTGCTGCTTAGCACCCCGTTTTGAGTCCCGCCGAGAGGTCCTATTTGGAGAACCCTACAATGAACAAAAAAGATTGAACTACTGAGAGGGTGAAAGAGAAGAGCATAATAAATGGTCATAGGATAAAAGAAAATGGAAATATGAACCTTTGTTTCACTGCCAGGCACCTCTCCTTCACCAACCAATCTGTCTCTGCGAAACAGAAAAAGAACAAACATATTTGTCAAATTAACAAAATTGCCACCCAGAAACAGTTATACTACTTGGTTGGCAAGTCAATCAAAACAACTTGGATAAGAGGACCTGCCTAGTTGCAAAAAAAGGCTACGAAATGCCTTTGTATCACCGTGTGATCCACATCGTTTGCATGCTCAGTGTGCAACTAAAAAAATAGCAGCCATAGAAAGACTACCCTGGTTGAATTAAAATAAAAGTTGCATATGATTTGCTGCCTAGTTGTACAAAAAAAACTGCCAGCCAAAAACAAAAAATTCCATCAAAAACAAAAGGTTAGGTTGGCTATTTTTAACATGAAGTTGGCGAGTTCAATATAACAGGTTGCACAAGGGAAGCTGCCCCGGTTGCACAAGGGAAGCTGCCCCGGTTGCACAAATGGCTAAAAAACATTCACACAAAATCTGCGAAAACTTCTAAATAACTAACCCTAAGACCCCTAACGTTGCAACATCAGACAAGGATGTCACGTGTTGATACTGCCCAGTTTTTGGTGGACATGCATGGAGTGGCGGTTCATAGTACAACTCCAAATAAGACACTACAATCACAACTGAAAAGAACGTATGAATAAAAATATGTTGCTTTGGTGCAAGTCTGGTAACAAAAATGTTTCAGTGCTCGGACGTCCTGTGGCGGAGACGTTATCTAGCCAACATAGTATCACTACATTATGCAACTTCTCAATGGTCGTATCCAACTGAGAACTACTATGTGTGCAACTACAACTACTGTGGATACCAACAAAAATGTGACTAGCAAAAAAAGGATAAACTTAAGCAAAATCATCATCTAGCCAACTTAGTATGGCTGTGTTGTGCAATTTTGCAATGATCGTGTCCAACTTAGACTACAACCATGACCAACTTAGTACAAATGTGTTCTATCAAAACTACCAAAGCCCTCCCACCTTGCTCCTCCCCTAAACAAAATTCCGGTGACTCGGAACTCGCTGGAATCACTCTCACACGTTAGCACACACTGAGAAAAAGAGCAACACAGAGCACCTGCGGGGAGGTATGCTTCTCACTTTCTCATCTCCAGCTCAATACAACACTGCATCCAGCTCCAGAGCCAATCCATCGATCACATTTCGCTCACTGTGACGATGTGCATTCTCCTGGATACTAATCCTCAATATTCTATCCACACTATTGTCAATCCCGGTTTGATTGCTGTCACAATGTGCATGCTCCTTGACACCTAGCTCCACTTTGATATTCCTGCTCTGCCTGACCTGATAATGTTGCACCAAGACCTCCTCCGGCATGCACCTGACATAGAAACGGGTTAATGAGAAGATCAAGAAGATGGCTGGTGTACAAAACCTCAAAACACTGCAATGAGGTTCAAAACAGTGTATTCTCTGTTAAGCTGAACTGATTTGGGTTTTCAGGTTCCGAATTTTACCACTAGCATTAAACTGAAGAACAGCAGCATCAAAACCAATACTTTCCATATCAAGGTTCAGTGTGGATTTTTTTTACTTACGAAATGATTTCCCCCCATCAAACAACTAGGTTCAGGAAAAGCTTCTAGCCTCTGTGCAGACTGGTATATACAACAACTCTTACTGATTGTCTATAATAATCCTACAATAGTTCAGACTATTTCCATGTCCTAACTGAAAATGATTTAGCGAAAGTTTCAGTAAACTGTTCTTCAGACTAGTACAGTAGTTTCGAACACTGTTTTCCAAGCACAAGGAGATTAACACTGACTCAACTGCAAACAACACTGCTATGCACATGATTTTATACACACGATTTGTGGACGACGCTAAAATTACGGTGTATGATGCATGGCAGCAGCATTGGTGCATCGTTGGATATGATTGTCGGCTGTATGTCATGCGTGCAGTTTCGGCTGCACATCAGTTTGGAACTGCAGATATGAGGAGAAGAGTAGGGAGTTTAAGGCCTCGATCTGACCAGGCGTCCCGGGCGTGACGACGATGATGTGGAAGAGCGGGCAACAAAGTGAGCACTGGGAAGCATCCATGTCTCGGCCACCCCCAAATGCCTCCCCGCGCGCGAACCCAGTAGCCTCCACATGCGCGTGCGCCCTGTAGAAGACCTCCCGGAAGACACGGAGCTCGATGAGCGGACTGTGGAATGCGGCGGCGCCGCCGGCGTCAGCCGTCCTGGCAGCAACGTCCTCGCCGAAGGTGAACCAGATGGTGTCGAGACGGAGCGAGATTCGATCCCCGCGGCTGTAGCGCACGCACCTAGGGCTCCCTCGAAGCCAAGGCATGCTGGCCGGCCGCGGGGGAGAAGGAGGGATCGCCGGCGTCCTCGCCGAAGATGAACTGGATGGAGTCGATCGAGTCGGGGCGAGATCCGAGCCCCGCGGTTGTGGCCCGCGCTTCTAGGGCTCCCTCGGCATGCGGGCGGTTGTCGGGGGAGCGAGGGAGAAGGAGGGCTCGCCGGGGTCGCTGCGGCGGCGGCGGCCGCCTCGCCTCGGCTTGGTGGAGAGAGTGAGCGAGCGGAGGGAAAGAAGGAACCAGAGCCGCTGTGAGCGAGCGGAAGAAAGGGTTGTCGGCTAGCGCGGCCGCTCGTTTCCACCAGATGGTGCGCGTGCACTTTTAAGATTTTAGGATATAATTTGGATATTTTTAATATAGACTATATATGGATTGAAATGAATGAACAAATGCGTTAAAATGTGTCTGCATACATTTGATTCACAAAATAATTAGAACATCTTGTATATGAACAGAGTAGCATTTATTATGGGTGTATTTCATAGTACGGGTATCATGCAAACACACAATGCAATTGCAAGCATCACACAAATGCTATCTACCTAGCTAGAACCGGAGCAAAGTCTGACTTGTGCAGGCTTCTCCTCCTGAAAAAATCTCCGAATTTGCGTAGAACGGACCTCTTCTTGTGCTTCATGGCATGCTCCAAGCCGCCGTACTGTCTTCCGCCATCCAAGTGGTCGAACTCGTAGTCGTAATCGTCCATGGCCGCCGCCGCCGCCGCGGACCTCAGCTCCGCGATGTTGCTGACGGACGCGAACATCCGGTCCTTCCGGCCCGCGGCCATCACCGCCCTGCCGGAGTCCAGGAACGCCGCCGCACCGAGCTTCCCCTCCGCGTCGGTTCTCCACTTCTCCAGTAGCAACCCCGCTGCTGCCTTCTCTCCGCCGCCGGCGCCTCCATCGGCGGCGGCGGCGGCCGCCTTTTGGGTTGCCGCCGTGAGCTGGTTGCTTAGATCCACGGCACGCCCCTGCGCGGCAGCCTCGCTGGCCTTGAGCGACTCGTTCTCCAGCCTCAGGGACTCCATGGCGCGCTCGTTCTCGGCGATGGCGTCGCGGAGCTTGGTGTTCTCGCCGCCCGCGAACTCGAGCGACTCGTTGGCCGCGTTGGCCTCCTCCACCGCTCGCTCCAGCGCGCGCCGCAGGCCGCCGTTCTCGTGGCCGACCGCCCGGTGCAGCTCGGCGAGCCCGGCGCTCTCGCGCCGGGCGCCGTCGGCGTCCTCCTCCGCCGCGTGGGCGCGCCCGAGCAGTGCCTTCTCCCTGGCGCGCCACGCGGCCGCGGCCTCCTTCCACTCGGACATGGCGCCGTCGAGCTGCTCCGTCGTCGACCGCAGGTCCGCCTCGGCGGCGCGCAGCAGGCCCTCGAGGCGGCCGGCCTCGGCGTCGGCGCGCTCCAGCTCGGCCTGCGCGTCGGACAGCCACGCCTTCACCTGCTTGGCCTCCGAGGTGACCGCGGAGAGCGCGGCGGCGAGGTCGTCGGCCGCCGTCCGGCTCCTCTCCTCGGCGGCCAGCGCCGACCGGAGCCTGGCCCTCAGCCCGCTGATCTCCTCGTCGACGCCGCCGAACATGAGGTCCATGACGCTCCACTGCCCCTGCGCGGGGCCGGCCTCGAGCTTGGCCTCCTGGAGCGCCACCTTGGCCTGCTCCAGCTCCTTGGTCCGGTGGATCAGGCACTCCAGCATCCTCGCCTCCGTCTGCTTCGCCACCGCCACCTCTCGCTCCAGGAGCCGCGCCCGCGCCGACGACGGCGACGACGCCTCGCCCTGATCGCTGTCTTGCTTCTCCAGCTCCGTCGCCATGTCGCCGCCGCTGCTGGCACGCTGCAGTGAGCCCATATATAGGTCGTGGCTTCCGAACTGGAAGCCGGAGGAGTCGTCGGATCGATCGGAATGCTCGCCGGCCCGGTTACAAACTTGCTCCGGGAAAGCGGTCTAGAGAACGCGAGATTTACAGTGGATCACGCTAGACAAAATGAGCTTACGTACCCGTGTCACTCGTAGACACGGAGCATGCGTAATTCGCTCGGGACGTGGAGCGGGTGGAAAAAGAAAGAGACGGCGCGCTTGATCTGGACCGTCGCGTGCGATCCCACGCGAATTTACAATGCCAACCGCGCGTGATCCAACGGAGGATGTGACGGGTGCCACTACGATCTACTACGTAGGTGTCTACTGCCCGCACAGTGCTGCTAGTTCATTGCACTTTGGATCGACTTTTATACTACCATAAGTTTTTGTAAGAGTGAGCATTTTTGGACTTTTATAGCCGTCCTCAGCTCCATATTCTTGTAACTAGATACTGTCACTCGCTAGAAGAGCCAACGGCGATGCCATGTACAAGAGGAAGCCGCCAATCGCCGTGACAAAATTTCAGTTTTATAGGCGGTCCGATCCAGTAGCAAAGCAGTCAGCGGATAAATTATTTCTGAGCCGATGTCGCTCCCATGGTCACCACGACTGATGTGTTGGGCTGCCATTGGATTGACAATTTTAATTTCAAAATGAGGCGTGCTACGCGTTCACTGACTGATCTTTCTAAAAGATCGGCCTAGTCGCAGCCGTCGGATATGGCTTCATCGTACGGAGGGGACAAGCTAGGTCTTCCACCATTGCATCAGAGATGTCGTTGCATATATCTTTGCAACAAAGATCTTGCTGTAGAAAACTTTTGCAACAAAGGTGTTGTTAAAGAAAACTTTTGCAACAGAGGCCTAGTATGTCTATTCTTTCGTCTTCAATTTTTGCAAAATAGGTGATGTTGCACAAAATTTTGCAAATGAAGAAACGCGGCCACCATTCACGATGCACAGGGCGGCACCAGCGCCGTCACTACCACCATCGTTCGTCATCGCCGATTGCAACTCCTTCGCCACTCTGGTGCAGCAATTGTAAACAGGGCGGTGATGGTGATGGTCGGGATGGCTCGTTGATGCAGGTCCACGGCCCCAAGTTGCGAACACCGTCGGGCGTCACTGCCGCTCGCAGCTGCCATGCTCAGCTTGCATCAGCTAGGCCTGCACGGCGGCCAACCTTGCACCATGGAGGAGGGAAAGCCATGGCGCGAAAGGGCGAACCTCGCGACAACGAGCTCCGCCTAGCGTGCTACCAGCAGACTCCCCTAGTTCACTTGTCGGGCGGCGCGATGAGCAGCTCGATGGCAGCCAGGGGCGCGGGTGAGGTGAAAAAAGGAGAGGATAAGGTAGGGGAAGGGTCTGGGGTGGAGATTTTTCTTGAAACACCGAACATGATGTAGGTGGTTGAGATAGGATAAAGCCCAGGGTACCACGTCATATGGGACACACAGAAGGGAAGGGGCGGATGGGAGCTAAGAAATACCTAAATCATTTTCCTTTGAAAAATAACATACCAAATGGATTTTTTTTTACATTTTTCCTGGTATGCTGGTCTTAGTATCACTATTATAGTGTCAAAAAATGTCTTACATTTTTCGATGCCGCTGCTCCCTTCCTCACCTCCTCACCTCGCTATCCTCGGATGGCGTAAACGAGTAAAGTCCGCACGCGTCAGTGGTTGCGAGGCTTCGTCTGGCTTTGTGGTGTGGATGTCGTGATCCATATCGTGTTTGACCGGTGTTCTCCTGGTGGACTATTCTGTTGATTCAGCTCATGACCGGAG
>NC_041392.1:634723112-634726665 GCF_002162155.2 Triticum dicoccoides | reverse complement strand
CGCAGTGGTTGTCCTGGCTGTGACAGTTGCGGTAGGCGACACCGATACGTTGTAGATGTGATGCGCTCGTGCTTAGCTTGGTTAGCAACATAGGCCAATGCAAGTCTCGGCATTGTCTACTTTCCATCAATGTCCGATGTTATGTTGTTTTGTTGGCATAAAAAATATCATCATCAAGGCAATAAGCTACTCTACTTTAATAGATTGGAAGTTTCTCGAAAAAAAAAACGATGAGGTACAAGGTTGGCTGAGGTCAAAGTGCCAATGGATTCTATACATTGAATTGTCGCACAGAAGTGTGAAAACCTTTCTACCCCGTCCATTCCTAAATACAAGTTTTTTAGAAATTTCATTATGAACTACATATAGATGTATATATATATATTTTTTAAAGTGTAGATTCACGATGGCGTTTTGGCTCCCGGGAGCATTTGCTCCCGGATGAACAATATCTTAAAAAGAAATGGTAAAATACTTTTAAAAAGTTCTATTTTTTTTGTGAATGTTCATGTTAGTATCGCAAGCATGCTTGACAATTTTCATGCAAAACGAAAGGAGTGTTTCATCGGTTGCAAAAACAAATTTAGGGTGACATTTTTGGGTAACATTTAGTGTTCAATTTGTTTTTTTGCACATACCAAAATGTTTAAACTTTTGAGAAAATTTCTTATTTGACACTATCTTAAAATCTGCTTCCTTATTTGACACTGGAAAAGTTTTTCATCTCTATTTGACACAAGTTCTAAATTTTATTCCTTATATGACATTTCCGTCCATTTTGAGCCTAAATGACACCTGAAAAGACTCTTTTGCCCCTCATGTGGTATGTGTGTGGGGCCAATAGCGCACACACGCAGCATCAGTGCGAGGGCAGAAGCACACACGCAACAACACATACACATGCACCAACACACACGCACGCGCACACACACGCAACAACACGCACGTGCACACACACACACGCACACACGCAGCAACACGCATGCACGCACACACACACGCAGCAACACGCATGCAGCACACACCCACATACACACACACGCAGGCAACACATAGGCATGCAACAGCGCACACACACATGCGCGCGCACATACACACGCAGTAGCAAATACACACGCAGCAACACACATGCACACACACATGCAGCAGCAGCGCACATGTGCACGTGCACCCACACACGCAACAGCACACATGCGGGCACACACATACCGCATGAAGGGCAATATCGTTTTTTCAGGTGTCATTTAGGCTCAAAATGGACGGAAATGTCGTATAGAGAATAAAATTTAGGACTAGTGTTAAATAGGGAAGAAAAACTTTTCTAGTGTTAAATAAGGAACCAGATTTTAAGATAGTGTCAAATAAGGAATTTTCTCTAAACTTTTTGCCTAAAACTTTGCAGTTAGCATTTGAATGTGCCTATGAATACATAAAAAAAGTTGTTGCGATTTTTTAGCATTTCAAAAATCATTTTCCACGTGAATGAGCACGTGCTCCCGGGAGACAAATTGGATTTACGGGCTGAAGCCTCCTTATGTTCCTATCGCTATATTGTGCGGTGGGCCGCGGCCTAACAACACGCTCGTCTTGTTTTTCTCTTCGCTCAGGCGGTGTCCGGGATCCACTAAAAAATTAGGGTCTGGAATTTGCTGGAAAAATAAGTTGGTGTTCTATGTACTTAAAAAATGTTGTTAACTCTATGTTTTAAAAACTGTTGTTCCCTCAAAAAAGAAAATTTATGTCCACTTTGAAGGAAAAAACGTGGATAGCTGCTCCAAAAAATGGAACCGCCATTTTATAGATTTAGAATACATTATCAAAAGTAAGTTAAATAATAAAGAGAAAAAAAATATTAATATTAATATATTAAAAAAATATTCATGTCATAGCAGAAAAATGTTCAGACGTTTAGAAAACGTTCTAGATTCTGAAAAAATCTTCATGAGTTAAATATGCATTTATGGATTTTTTAAAATGCTCATGGTTTGACTAGAAAATATGAATCATTTTTAAAGTTAGATTATCACAATTCTAGAAAGATGCCTGCAAAATTTAATATTTTTCAATAATTAGAAAAATGATCATTAATTTATAAAAACATTATTCAAAAAATCAAAATGTTTTAGGAAGTTTGCATTGTCGAAAATGTTTATGATTTTCATAAATATTCATGAACCTAAAAATCTTTCATGGATTTGGAAAAAATGATAAATAAAAAGAATGAAAACCAAAAATTGTTAATGAAAACAAAGAAAATTATGAAGTAAAACCAGAAGAGAAACCGAGTGTAATGGTAGATGAAAGGGAGAAAAGGGTAATAAAAATCCAACGAACTTGAGAAAACCATGGAAAAAATGTTGGTAAGTGTCTTAAAAATGAATGTTCATAAGTTCAGGAAAATATTCCTAGATTATGAAACAATTGTTATGAGTAAAAAATGTCGTTATAGATTTTTTTAAATTCTCATGATTTGTGTAAAAAATACGAGTTTTAGAAAAAAATATTCAATATTTTTTATGAAAGATTATCAAAATTTTAGAACGATGCCTGCAAAATTTAATATTTTACAGGAATTCAAAAAATACTCTTTAATTTATAAAAAAGTTAAAAACACTATTAAAGTAATCTAAATGTTTTAAAAAGTTTGCAAACTCAAAATTGTTTGTGGTTCTCATAACTATTCATGAACTTAAAATCGTTCATGGATTTTTTAAAAAGAAAAAAAATGAAAAGCCCGGAAAATAAAACTGATAATGAAAACAAAGAAAAATATGAAGTAAAAAAATCAAAAGAGAAGTCGAGTGAAAATTCTTCAAAAACAACCGAGTGAAATTGGTAAAGGAAAGGGAAGAAAGGATAACAAAAATCCGGCGAACGTGAGAAAACCATGGAAAATATTAGAAAGTGTTTTAGAAATGAATAAATGAGACCGTTTGAAAAAATCAAAGTTACTATGTATGAAGAAGGTGATAGTTGGTCGACCCATGTTCCGGTTCTGCTTACTTTTTTTCCCTTCATTCTTGATTGGGTTTTCTTTTCATTGTTTCACCCATAAACTTCTGCCCAAAACTTAACTAGTCATTTTTAAATTAGTGTTGGTGTTTTTTTTAGGGGAGTGTCCGTGTTACATATTGCGAAATATGTTTCAACAATGCATTTTATAGATGTATTGGGGTCTTATTAAAGATGTGCCCTAGACCTAGGACCGGACCTTAATCCTTGCATGTGGATAGGTTAGCACGTTTGAGAAAACCAGTTGTGGATGCATGTTGTCAATAGAAATGAAAATAAATAATAAAAATAGATGATGTCTATGAAAACAAATTATACTCATTATTCTACAACATAGACGTAAGAGACGATTGCTTACAGTCATGCGATTCTCCGGTACAGGTACATGTAGATCTGGACGACATTTATGATAGACCCCTTTGATTTATCATTCATCTTCTCTAACTTAAAAGGAGAAGAGGAGGAATTGACTACTATTGGTCATGTTCTGTTATTTGAATAATTCTTGAATGTTGTAGAAATTAAGGAGATCCTTATGCAA
>NC_041392.1:634682384-634722833 GCF_002162155.2 Triticum dicoccoides | reverse complement strand
AATATTTGGCGGTCGGGGATTGGAGGACTGGTTGGAGATAGAGGGCGTGGCAGGGTTGATGAAAGATTTGAAGTTGTTGAAAAAAAGGAAAAGGTCAAAAATAATAATCACGATGAAAGAGAAGGGAAGTGCGTCGAAGCACATGCAGTGGGGAAGGTAATGTCAGAGAAACTTGCTTATTCAAATGCAATATGTCTCTCTCTCGGTATGGTTTGGTGCCCGATCAAGGGGATATATTGAAAAGGAGGTCGTGGAGAACTTGTTCATGTTTACGTTTTACGGAGAATCTGAAAAGAGGAAGGCACTTGAAAGTTAAACGGGCCATGGATGTTTGGTAAAGAGCTCGTGGTGGAGGGCTACATGCCATGAAAGAGGTCGACAGAGTATGAGTGTAATAACATACCAATCTGGTTTCGCGTATTCAGTCTCCCGCTAGGCATGATGAATGCGGATTCAGGAGAAGAAATTGGCCAAACACTCGCCCAAAAACCCACGGAGTAAACCGCCTCAGAAACCAGGAAGGTCCCCCAAACCGATGGGGAGAAAAAAAACGCTATATGCGCTGTCCTACTACCGAGGATAGTTTATTTTTTATATTTTTGAGAATCGATATACTACCGATGAATGGGCTTTGCTTTAACGACGCGGCTAAAGCCTGCCTAAGCGCCGACGACCGACAGCCCAATAAAGGCCCAAACCTAGAGTCGGTAGAGGCCTGACCCAAGCGCTCACGTCACCGCCGAGCGCGTCCTCCCCTCGCCCTCGCCTACTTGGCTTCCTCTCCTCCAGCCGCCGCCGCCGCCACTACCGCAAAGGAGAGAAACGCAACTCCCCGCGACCGCCGCCACCACCCCGCCGTCGCACCCCCGCCCGCCCGCAGGAGCCGGTCCAAGCCGTACCCGAGGGGACAGGAAGAGGCGGCCAAGATGCCGACGGTGACCTGCAACGCCTGCAACGCGGCGTTCGAGGAGGAGGAGGAGCAGCGCCTCCACTACCGCTCCGAGTGGCACCGCTACAACCTCAAGCGCAAGGTAGTATGCTTACCACCGTCTTCCCCGCGCCGGTCCCGCGCGATTGGTTATTTATGTGCTGTTAGGGTTCGTGTTAGGTAGCAGCAGATGATGCGTTCCGCGGGCGATATGAATGGGTGTCTGATGTGTTGTGCGCTTCTGGAGCGGAGATTATGACGCCCAGTAGGCCCGCGCAAACGCTTCCCCTGCGAATTTTTATTGCTTGTTTTTTTAGGTTTAGGCGGCTGGCTCGTGTTAGTGCTCGTGGATGATTAGAATTAGTATTTTTTTGCTCATTGTTTTGAGGTAGCTGGAGGCACTAGATTGCAGGGTGAGCAGTTTAATTAGAAATTTTAGGTATACTCTATACTGTCAACTTAAGAAAGGAGGCTATGTGCAAGCTTCCTACTCTGCTTTGGTTAAGATCGTAGAGAAGGGCTAGCTGTGATTTGTCTTTTGGAATGCGCCATTCAGTTTGTAGAAGAAATGCTATACATGCCTGCTTTGTTCATGAGATGATGCCCTGCAGCTTGTCCCTGCTGTAGATTATACATGTCTAATTTGTTAGAGGATGAGGGAGGATTATCTTACTTATTGGAGAAAAAAACTATATATGTTATCTGCAAACGACCTCGCGGTACGCAATTTTAGCGAACAAAATGGAGGCAAGCCAATTTAAGTGTCTGTTTTGGGATACTCTGTTAGCTGACAATTAAACCCTAGGTGGAACTTGGTATCATATTTCTATTTGATCAACTTGGCAATTGTAGTTGTAACACATTACTGGGAACTGTTTGATTTTGTTGCTTCTTGCTTATGTCAGCGTCGTACTTCTGTTGTGCATCATTTTGACATTCAGTGTTTGTCAGGTGGCTGGAGTTCCTGGAGTTACCGAGGCTCTCTTTATTGCTAGACAAACTGTTTTAGCAGAGGGGAGCAACTCTACCGTTGCTCCTCCGATGTCTTACAGCTGTGCTCTTTGTGGAAAAGGGTACAGGAGTGCAAAAGCTCATGCCCAACATCTCACCACGCGGTCGCATCTCTTAAGAGCTTCTCAGGAGCCCAATGCCTCCACTGCTGCAGTAGTCAAGCCACTTCCTGAGCGAGTCCCTCGTAGAGCCCCCTCTGCAATGGAAGAAGATGAAGATGAGGATGAGGAGGAGGAGGAAGAGTGGGTTGAAGTGGACCCAAGTGAGCTGGAGTCTACCTCAAACATGCAAGTTGATGAGGACTCTAAATCAGATGATGAGATGGCTGATCTTGAAATGTTGGATCCCTCGGACTGCTTCATGTGTGATCTCAAGCATGACAACATAGAGGACTGCATGATCCATATGCACAAAAAGCATGGTTTCTTCATACCTGACAGTGAATACTTGAAAGATCCCAATGGCCTTCTTATATATGTTGGACTGGAGGTAGGCATTTCCCCATCAGTACTAATGTCCTGGTTCGCTAGTTGCATGTTTTCTAACATGATCTTGTACTTGTTATTCTGCCTGCAGGTGAAGCGTGATTTTATGTGCCTCTACTGCAATGACAGATGCCAGCCTTTCCAAAGTCTTGAGGCTGTCAGGAAGCATATGGATGCAAAAGGTCACTGCAAATTGCGTTATGGAGATGGTGGGGAGGATGAAGATGCTGACCTTGAGGATTTCTACGATTACAGCAGCAGGTTTGTACTGTGCTAAACTTCTGTATTAATAAGTTTCTTCTTGCAAAATTTTACTAACCTTCTTGTTTCCTGTAATAAGAACATTAGTTTTGATAATATTAGGGTTTTGAGTTTGGGCTTCTGATGGGCTTTTTTCAAGACAACCCTGTTTGAGAACGTGCTCATCTTAGCATATGTTCTCCAAATTCTAGAATTTTTGCTCTTTGCATTGGCTCTTGCTTTTTTGTGGTTCCATGAATGCTTAGATTGAAGCAGAATGCTGTTGATAGTTGTGTTCTGTTAATTAGCCATCTTTGTTGGAATAATTTTTGAACAAAAGTAAAATTAATCTGAAATGCTCATCTCTGTCCACTGAATCATAGTCATGTAGTATCTGTGTGATCAGTGTTGGATATTAAGTATCCTTTAGTGGTGAATGTGCAAGTAGTATCTGTGTGGTCATTGTTGGATATTAAGTATCCTTAGTGGTGAATGTGCTGCGCACATCTAACACCTAATGGCATTGTTTTACTCTGGTTGCAGCTATGTTGATGTGGAGGGTAAGCAGCTGGTTGCTGCTGGTGACATGGACAACAGCATTGAACTGGGAGGTGGTGGATCCGAGCTCGTGATCACAAGCAAGAGCGAGAAGGGGAGACGCGTGACGACTCTTGGTTCCCGAGAGTTCATTCGCTACTACCGCCAGAAGCCACGGCCTTCCGTTGCAGCAGACCGTGCTCTTGCACTTTCCCTGGCTTCCAGGTTTGAATCCTGCATTCTTCATCCTATCCATTCAAGTATCTTTGTCATGTTGCATTCGTAAAATGCCGAGACCCTTATGCTTAACTGCGTTTCTGTTCCCCTTTTTCAGCTACAAGAGCATGGGTTTGGTGACGGTCCAGTCCAAGGAGCAGATGGTGAGGCTGAAGGTGCTCCGAGCGATGAACAAGAGCGGGGTGGAGACGATGAGGACCAAGATCGGGATGAAGAGCAACGTGATCCGCAACCTGCCCAAGAACGTCCCGTACTAGTCGCGACGCCCGCTCTTCCTGTAGGAGCAGCAATCAGTCCGTGGAGCTCCAGCACTACTTACTGCCCTCGCAGCCATTGGTGTGTTTCGTCGACGATATCTATTCTAGAATAACGGTGCGTCCTTTGTCGAAATTTTTGTGCGGCTGCTGGTATCGACAGTCCTATTTACACCGTTCAGCCCAGTTGAACCTATGACTAGTCTCGCGGCGATGGGTGTATGCAGCGTATGACTTGACTTGTCGAGAAAATGATATATGGCCTTGTTGGATTCCGTTTTGAGTCTTGAGCTTGAACGATCTTCGCTGAGGTAGACCGAGAGGTTGTCGCGTTGCTTCAGTGTGATCCCACGGTGACAGATGCAGATGAAATGTAGCAGGAGGTCAGGGTCTCCTCACCTAACGCTGGTACTACTCTGGAGTGGTGACCGGGGCGTGTGAAGTTTTACCGCCACCCATTTATTCCACATACTAAACTCAGGTTGCCTGCGTCCACGTTTCATACCCGATGGCAGTAGAGTAGAGTAAGAGGTGGTAGCAGGTCTGAATTTCGCGTTTGTGGTTGAGTTGTAACGGAGTCTTGCTTTCTTTTTTCAATTGGCATATGCCATGGTCTTCCTCCACACGTCAACCGTCCGGCCGTCCCTTTCCCGTCTTATTATTCCGTGAGCGAAAAAAAAACGCTTTCATATTCTCCCACACACAATCTCACTGCCTACGCAAAGCGCATTTGACGATTCCGTGGGAACATTCCCGGAGCAGGCTAATTTGCTCCGTGTGTCTAAAGTAAGTGCATGTTTCAAATGTGCCTTCGAATATGAATCGCACAAACATGGCCCTGTCCTTAATTGAACAGTAAAGCTATCACAGCATCTACAACCAGACCATCCAAGGCACCTCAAACTGTCTCTATATATGTCCGGGTTATTTGGCATCTTCAAAACCCAGTCCATTCGTGGGGATGGTCCGAACACGTCCATCATGTCGGGGCGCACGTTGGCCTACCATGTCTCCACCGTGTCCCATAAATACCCCATTTCGGTTCAAACTCTAGTCAAAGTCCACACTCTTCTCAACCGGTTTGTTTACATTGTCCGTTGTCTCACTGCACGTCCTTGTCCCATCCCCTGCGCCATGGCCAGCTACGGCAATGGTTTCGACAACGTGTCCGATCCAATCGACTGGGCGATGCTCCTTAAGGAGGATTTCCAGCTCATCCACTCTGGATGACGACGAGCTCGCACTTTGCATTGCCCTCGTTCGGTCGCAAATGGATAGGGGCAACAACTCGAGCTCTACGGCCTCCCCGGGTGGCCCGGAGGGGCAGCTGTTCGCGCCCTCCCCGGTTAGGCAGCGGGGCGACCGGTGCTGCCTGACACCTCTAGGCCCTGCTCCTCCCTGGCAGCGTTGGGTGCTCGTGCCCGCATCGCCGAGCCGCGCCCGCGGTTGCCAGCCTCCTGCCGGTCCGCCTACGGGTCCTGCAGATCCACGTCGGAGCTGTTTTCGCCCACCGCTGAAGACGACAAGATCCTTCGCGATGTCATCCCCCTCGGCAAAGACGAACGCCCGCCAACACCACCTCAAAAATGCGATGGCACTTCGGATCGGAATTGAGGAGTCCGAGCGCCTCGCAGGGCAAACTTTTTTTTTTTTGTAAATCAGATGTATATAGACACGTTTTAGTGTGTTTGTTCATTCATTCAAGTCCGTACGTAGTCCATATTGAATATCCAAACATCTTAGGGCATGTACAATGGTGCTATCTTAGGAGTGCCACGTAGGATAAATGATGAGGTGGAGGAGAGAGAACTCATAAGAAAAGGCTTGTCTTCTCTTATTTAAGATAAAACAAGAGATGATCTCTTAGCACAATTTGTCTCACCATGTTTTAAGGAATTGCTAGTTATTGAAGATAAGGCTAAGATATAATCCATTGTAGACATACTCTTTTGTCATCACTAAATTACATGCAAGATTTAAGATAAGACTATCTTATCAACCATTGTACATGCCCTTATATATGTGAAAAAAGGGAGTAATAACTACTAGGCGAAAAACTTAAGAATAATAACAAGAAAAAACAAAAGGGTCGATTTTCCCGTGAAAAAGAAACGGGAAAAAGGCAGAGGAAAGGGGAGTGCGACCCGGTATAAGAAAACCGAACGGAAGAGCCGAAATGGATGGCGACTTGGATGCGCGAGTAGAAAAAGAGAGGAGGCAGAGAGAGAGAAGAGAGATAGGGAGAGGGTGGCTGCATCATCACCACCACCTCGGAAGTCCTTGGCGAGCGTGCGTGCGAGCTGTGGGAGGGTACGGTTTTTTCAACTCCCCCTCACCTCTCTCCCCTCTCCCTTCGTCTCCCCTCCCCTCTCCCACCACCGCCACCTACCCCGCGCCGCGGCGGCGTCAGCGGCGGCAGCGACGGTACGGCTCCCCCCTTCCATTCCCCCCCTGTTCGATTTCGGGGTCTCCTCCCCTCCAGTCGATCGGAGCTCCTGGCCAGTCGACCTTCTCCTTTTGCCTGATGCGGAAGAGACTTTGGGGATGCCTCGCTGCCGGGGCGGCGCGAGTCTTCCGCGGATTTCGTTCGGGCGGATTTGGGGCTGTTTGTTTAGCCCCTTGCCGACGCGTTTTGGTGGGATGGAGTGATTCTTAGAGCTCAGGGGTTTAGGCCGGCGGGCGAATATACTCGTGTCGCGTGATTTGATTTGATGGTCGGCTCAGTCCCGATCTCCTCCGCGCTGCCGGTGAGGCGCCCTGTCCAGATGCGGATTGAAGCGGCTGGTTAGGAGTTTTGGTTGGTTTTGGGTCAGCACACACCCAGATCGAGCCCCGTTGGCGTTGGGGATTCTGCTGTCTGATTTCCATTTCTCCTGCTAGGATTTCTCCTGTTTAGGATTTTTGATTGGTTGGTCGGATAGATGGCTGGGTTTGGCCAGAGCGCTATGACGATCTTCTTGGGGGTTTGTAATCAGACGAAGGTAGTAAAACCAGTAGCACTTGCGTTAGGGGGTTGGGCCGGGATTCTCTTTTTTTGTTTTTGAGCATAAATGGAATAGGCTTTTAGCAAATCATTAGCGGATCAAAAGAGCTTATGGCAAAAATTAATGATTACATGGACTGATTGGGTACTGAACATGTCTTTACTCTGCCATACATAGACTGTCATCATTCATCAGCCACCATGTTCTGTATTGATGGAAATGCTAAATACAGTATGTTGGACAGAAAATATATGCTATGTTTAGAAAGGAGGAACTCGGTGCTAATTAGTATCTGTTTTGCTTGTTGATGCCATGCAGGTTGTGATGAAAAGCTGCATCTGTTAAGGGACACAAGTTCTGCTACCGAGTTCGACATGGGTTCAGGAAACCTGATGGTGAAGAAGGTGGTGAGGCCCAGCTCTTTTGACCTTGACATACATCTTGACAAAAGCTGGAAGGAGGATGTGACCTGCCCAATCTGCCTAGATTACCCCCACAACGCAGTCCTCCTGAGGTGCACGTCTTACGAGAAGGGTTGCAGGCCGTTTGTGTGCGACACCGACCAGACCCGCTCAAACTGTCTTGAGAGGTTCAAAGGTGCTTATGAGCTACCTGCCAATGTCAAGGTCTCGTCTATAGCTGTGGCCCCTCTTGATAGCATCCACATCGTGTCATCTCACGCAAACAACCGCCCAAGTTGCCCATTGTGCAGAGGTGATGTTATCGGGTGGATTGTGATCAGCGAGGCTCGTCTGCATCTTAACCAGAAGAAGAGATGCTGTGAAGAGGATTGCTGCTCCTTTACTGGCAACTTCAATGAGCTTCAGAAGCACACACAGCAAAAGCATCCAGATTCACGCCCTTCAGAAATCGACCCTGCCAGGCAAGTTGATTGGGACAACTTCCAGCAATCTTCTGATATCGTGGATGTCTTGAGCACGATACATGCACAAGTTCCTAATGGTATCGTTCTCGGAGACTATGTCATTGAGTATGGGGATGATGATACTGGAGACGACTATGAAGTGCTCCACAGGGTTAGGAGGAAGTGGTGGTCTTTTATTTGTTGCAAGGCATTTTGTAGATATCCAAGAAGCCGAAGAAGAGGGAGAGGAAGGGACAGTAGAGGAAGTGGAAGGAGGAACAGCAATCAGGCTCATCTGGAGAACTTCAATCTCGAGGTTCCGACACAAGCTGTTGACCTGAGGGAACTCAGATTTGATGAAATCGATGATGAGTACATTGTCACAGGGGCCGTACCTAGTATGGCAACACCAGGAAGAATGGCCAGTTTCCATTACAGGTCAGTATAGACAATCTGCTATTCCCTGCCATAGTTATTGGGCTTATATTGTAACCGCATGCTCCTAAAGATGTTCTAAGATGGACAATTATAAGATGTTTTAACCTTTTTTTTTCTGAAACGGAGGTATATAGGCGCGTTTTAGTGTGTTTGTTTGTTCATTGAAATCTGTATGCAGTCCATATTGAAATATTCAAAACATCTTATAATTCGGAACGGAGGGAGTATCCAATAGCTGCATACCAGTCCAAACCTTCACCAATATGACTTCAGATTTAGCTGCGAATATAAATTTTTTGTGAGGATTTTATGCTGCAAGTAGTAGTAGTTTGAGGCTAACCATCAAATTCAGCATGACTGCCGCCTCCCGCCTTATATAATTTCCTTTCTTATAACAACCTTGATTGAGTTATCTTCTTTCTCTTTCAACTGTGACTCTTTCTAATGTATGATACTTTCTCCAGGGATACAAGATATGGTCGGTGATCGGGCGTACTACTTAACAGAACCAGCTGATAAAGAAAAAGTATTTGCAGCCGCGATGTGATGCCGCAGCCTTCAGGAAACTCCACCCCCTCCCCATTTTTCGTTTCTTTTCCCGCCCGGGTCGTTGCTAGGCGCCGCTCCAGCCCGGACTTCCTGTGCATAAAAAGTAGCAACAGAAACCCTTCGCCGCCGTCCTCGTTCGTTTGCAATAGATTTTCATTTACCGTAGCTTCCATTCTGTATATATTTAGCACCCATCTTATACAGTGATGCCGGTGAAAAGCCTTTTTTTCTCTTTTTTGGAAATGAAATGAATGTCGGGTGATGCTGCAGCCGCGGCTCACCGGCCCAGCCGTGGTTACAGTTTCTGAATTTGGTTGGTGGTCTCTGAGACGACACCGGGCGCGTTATCTGTCAGGTGAGGAAGCTTCCAGCTTCGAACAAGTGCCTGAAGAGTCACACGGGTGCGGTGCAAATGCGCAATGGCCTGGTTGGTGCAGCACCCACACGAAATTGCCCTTTGCCTGTGCTGCTGCAGGCACTGTAAGCAACGGGGGGCAGCTTGATTGCCTGAATTCATTTGCATGTCGTGTGGTGCTGCGTCTCGCATCTGGTTTAAGGCGCTGATGAGGACAGGTGCGTGTCGGCGGTGTGCGTGCTGATGATGGAATCTCACTTTTGGGTCACGTGCTGGTTCGGGGCTCCGGGTCTATCCGTACACGTTCTGATGGCACGCGTGATGTGCGTGCTGCGTCGTGGTGCAATGCATACGCGCTCTGTGGTTGACTTGGAGCCTGACCAGGATTGTAGTACGTACTAGTAGTGTACACGATGCCGACCGTGGGAGTTCTTTAGATCACCTGTGGCCACATGACACGGCGACGTCCCCTCCTTAACATTTTTAAAATAAGAATGGTTCATCTTATCCTGATCAGCGGAGCGGCGGGTCGGGGCATATTTGGCTGATGGCGATATCTGAACCGCCAAGCAGTTTGCATCTAGTCTAGTACCCCTCCGTTCCCAAATATTTGTCTTTTTACATTTCAAATGGATACAACATACGGATGTATGTAGACATATTTTAGAGTGCAGATTAACTCATTTTGCTTTGTATGTAGTCATTTGTTGAAATGTTTAGAAAGACAAATATTTGGGAACAGAGGGAGTAATAGACTAGAAAAGAAAAGCAGTTTCAGAATGGTTAAAGTTTATTAGTCTTTTTTTTCAAGAAAGAGCAAGTCTCCGACTAACGAGTAACGCGTAGCACGAGCCGAGAAATCGGCTTGCTGGAGTTGCTATGTCAGCTTGCAGCAGCCACGCCTTCGCCCTTGTAGCACACCACCTGGAGCAAAGACTTGCAACAGTCTCTTTCTGACGTTGCAGCACGCCAGAGTTGAGATGCAGTCTTGCAGCAACCTCGCGCTAGCTTTGCAGTAAGCCATCCTAAGCTTGATCTCTTGGGGTGCACATGGACACCGTCGATCTGGGTGCATCGAGGGAGGCACATCGACGGTGGGATCGGGAGGTAGGAGAAGGGGGGATCCATGGCTGGGTAGGGAAGATAGGATAAGGGGGGATCCATGGCAGGATCGGGGAGGTAGGAGAAGGTGGGCTCGGAGGAGATAAGGTGAAACGGACAGTGGTGTGCGCCACGGGGCACAGGACAGTGGTGCGCTCCTTTCGGATTTTTTTTATTTTTTTCGCACGCGTTTTCGGCTTTTTAAACGTCTTTTTGATTTTTTTTGACGTTTTGATTTTTCACCGGTCTTCCTTAGCTTTTTGACAAAAAAATTCTTTTTTTCAAAAATTGATTTCTTTTGCGCGAAAAAACACATTTTCTTTTTTTCCCTTTCGCGAGAGTCACGGTTTTGCTTCGGCAAGAGGCACGGTTTTGCTTCGCGAGAGTCATGGTCGTGCCTCTCGAAAATGAAAAAAAAACCGCATTTTCTGTTCTTTTTTCCTTTCGCGAGAGTCACGGTTTTGCCTCTCGAAAAAAAACGCATTTTTTGTTTTTTCCTTTCGTGGGAGTCACGGTTTTACTTCCGCGAGAGACACGGTTGTGCTTTAGCGAGAGTCACAGCCGTGCCTCTCAAAAACGAAAAAAAACGTGTTTTCTGTTTTTTTCTTTCGCGAGTCACGATTTTGCTTCCGTGAGAGGCACGGTTGTGCTTTAGCGAGAGTCACGGCCGTGCCTCTCGGAAACGAAAAAGACGCATTTTCTGTTTTTTTCTTTCACAAGAGTCACAGTTTTGCTTCCGTAAGAGGCACGGTTGTGCTTTCGCGAGAGTCATGGCCGTTGTTGGGGATATTACTGCTGGGCGTAAACCGGCCTATCTGGGCCGGATCAACTTCATCAGTAGTTCAAGAGTGCTAAAGCCCAAGAAGACAGATGAGGGCTTAAGGCCCGTAGTCGGTTTAAGACTTGTAGCTGTAAACCGGTATTTATGTATAAACTTGTATTGTAAGTTAGGAATAAGGAGAGACCAACCCGGATACGAATATCGACCGGTATTGGGACTCTGTGAACCGACGGGCGTCACCGTGTATATAAGGGGACGACCCGGCGGCGGTTCAAGGACAGACAACAACTCGAGACATAGGCGAAGCTTGTTTGCTCCCTAGTCATCGAAACCCCATTAATTCCATCACAACTAGACGTAGGCTTTTACCTTCATCGAAGGGGCCGAACTAGTATAAACTCTCTTGCGTCCCTGCGTCCGCTTTAACCCCTTCAAACTAACCCGTCGCGATGGCTCCACGACTAAGTCCTTTCTCTAGGACATCTGCCGTGACAAAACCACGACAGTTGGCGCCCACCGTGGGGCTATCGCACGATGGTTTCAGGTTCTTGAAGGGCCGCTTTAAAGGACTCGAGGGCTACGCTGTAGGCCGGATGACTAAGAGTCGTCGCGGCAAGCTCTACATCGACAACGCAGGCTGGGCCCCGAGGACGGCTTAGTTGAGTACGAGTACCGGGTCCCCTTTGGTGGCATTCACGTTTTCATTGGCAAGATCGGTGAACCGGGCCCTGAGCCGGACATCTGCACCGACCTCGTCGAGACGGCTCAGCGTGCGCGATCCGCCCGGGTTAAATCGGCCATAAAGCGTGCCTTCGTGGGAGTCATTCATGGAGGAAGTTATGAGGATGGATCGGAATCTCGCGGTGAGACCGTCGTTTGTTTCGATGACGAGTCATCGACCGGAGAAACCGAATCTCTTTATCAGCTATAAGACGGCCGGATTGGGGCCTGTTCCGATGGCGACAATATTCCGGACCCCTCTGATCTGCCCAACCGGGTTGGAATATTCATGGCCGGCACACAAGCAGCGCTCCATTCTTCGACCGCTGCGGTAACAACCTCCGGTTCGGCAGCGGCGACGGCTGCCGGGGCAGGAGGCCCTGTGCGCCCGCCGGCTCAAGTTCTATCAGAGCTCTTTGATGCATTGGCTGTGCTTATGGCGGAAGCTAATCCGGCGGATCAGGACGTCCACAACGCGTAGATTGCAAAGATAAAGGAACAGATCACCCAGACCAAGGCGGATCTGGCAGCTGAGGACACCAGGATGGCCACAGAGCGGGCCGCTTTAGACGCACAGGCCTACATGCTCATGTTGGACCAGAGCGCGTCGTAGGAAGTCATGAGGAGGAAGCACCGATCCCGTTTGCCTCCGGTTTTCGAGGCCAGAGACCTTTTCAACACTCCAGGAGCAAGAACCGGTTCAGCCTCGTCGGATGGACCCGCCTCGTCAAAACACCGTTATACCTCAGGCTGTTTTAACACCTCCGGGTCACTACTCCAACCCGATGGACAATCTCGTTGCCGCTGCTACATGGCTGGAGACCATTCCAATTGAAGGTGACTCGCCGCAGGCAGTAGAGACGCACGGGTCAAGGAGCTTCTGAGGACAGCTTTGGTCCAACAGAAAGCGTACTCGTACAGCCGCGACCGGATCCACTCGACCCCCGTCCAAGCCGGAGCTATAGCAGACATATGGATGAAATGGCAGTGTCGAGTAATGAACGACGTGGAGCACCCCGTGGCAACAACCCGGCGGGCGGTGCTGATAACGCTCAGGAAGTGGTGGATCCGGCCCGAGCGCGCAGGGAGGCCGAGTTAGCCACACAACATCAGGCTCGGCAGCTCACGCCGGTTCGTCCGACTATCTCGATCGAACCTGGTGTTACTTCTAGTTCTTTGGGGGTGCCTTGCCTTATCCCCGCTTTACGCAATGTGCGCCTGCCCAAGGATTTCAAAGGCCCGCGCAAGGTACCAAATTACACGGCGGATCAATCTCCAGAGACATGGGTGGAGAGCTATGAGATGACCATGGAGATGCTTGATGTGGATGACGCGGCGTGTGCGAAATACTTCACCATGATGCTTGAAGGAACGGCCCGTACTTGGTTAAAAAGCTTGCCGGCTAATTCTATCAGTTCATGGGCCCGATTACGAGCCTGGTTTATCAGCAATTTCAAGGATACATGTAAACAGCCTATGTCGATAGTAGACTTAGCTGCCTGCGTCCAGGAGGAAGGAGAGTCAACGACTCATTGGGTGCGCCGGGTTTCACAAGTGTTGCACTCATCAGACCGCATCAACGCTGACACCGCAGTATTAACCCTAGAAGGCAACTGTCGGTTTGGGCCCCTAAAGCTGAAGTTGAGACGGATAAAGCGTCATTGCACTGACATGGGGACCCTCATGGCCGCTTTGGTGAAATATGCTGATTCTGATAGTACCAAGGATACCGAATCTGATGATGACAAGACAGGGAAGGGAAAGAGGAACAACAACTCCAAAGGTCAGCAACATCACTGGACAGGCAATGGTGGTGGAGGCGAGCGTAAAGCGGATGGTAACATGGACTTTGTGGCTAATACCAACACGCAGGACAATGGCCAGCGATGTAAGAGTAAACCGAAAAATCACAATGGGGCACCCAACCCTAATCCGGACCGCCTAAACTATCTGCTAAGCCAGCCCTGTCCAAGACATGGGACGAAGGAGGCGCCAGCAAACCACCTTTGGAAGGATTGCTTCATTATGCAGGAGTTCAAGAATTCTAATGCTTTCCGGTATGATCACGGCTCCGGCGGTGGCTCAGGATCCAGGCCGGGTTACGGTGGAGGAAATTCCGGTTCAGGATTTAATGGTAATCCGGGCGGACATAATGGTCAAAATAGTCAGAACAACCAGGGTGGTTACAACCAACAGCAGCAACAGTCAGGTTACCAGAGCAACCCAAAGCAGTTGAGTAGTGGGCAGTACCATGTCTTCACCACTAGCTTGGACAAGCGAGACCGGAAGGTTCAGAGGCGGGCGGTCAACTCTGTTGAACCGGCCATACCCCGTTATCTACGTTGGTCTGAACAGCCAATCATATGGAGCAGAGAGGATCACCCTCCCCAGGTTGATAATCCGGGTCAGTTGGCTCTGGTGGTGGCGCCTCAGGTGGGAGGTTACAAGTTCACCAAGGTGCTCATGGATGGAGGGAGCAGCATTAATATCTTGTACTATGAGACCTTCCGTCGTATGGGACTAATAGATAAAAATCTCAAACCGTCTAATACGGTGTTCCACGGTGTAGTACCTGGCAGATCAGCATATCCTATTGGTAAGATAGCTCTGGAAGTGGCCTTTGGGGATGATCATGATTCCAGGTCGGAGACATTGACGTTTGAAGTGGTGAAAATCCAAAGTCCATATCACGCCCTGTTTGGATGACCGGCCTACGCCAAGTTTATGGCACGGCCCTGTTATGTGTATTTGCAGCTTAAGATGCCGGGTCACAAGGGGACAATAAAGGTTCACGGAAGCCGCAAAATCGCTTTGGAGTGCGAGGAAGGAGATGCGGCCTATGCAGAGTCGGTTTGTGCCACCGAGGAGCTGAAGTATTATAAGGACAATGTTGATCCGGCGGACATGACTCCGTTAAAGAAGCCAACTACGGAGCATGATCCGGCCCTGAAGTTCAAATCGGCAGCAGAAACTAAGCTTGTTGACTTTGTACCGGGCGATTCGTCCAAGCAGTTCAGCATCAGTGCTAATTTGGATCTGAAATAGGAAAGCGCGCTCATCGAGTTCATCCGTGAGAATCGGGACATTTTCGCATGGAAGACCTCTGACATGCCAGGTGTACCGAGGCAACTCGCTGAGCACACCCTCAATGTGGATCCTAAATACAAACCAGTGAAACAGTTCCTCCGCCGGTTTAACGAAAAAAGACGCAAGGCAATTGGAGAAGAGGTAGCCAGGCTCTTAGCAGCTGGCTTTATTGTTGAAGTTTTTCACCCTGAGTGGCTTGCCAATCCGGTGCTGGTCCTTAAGAAAAACGGCACCTGGCGCATGTGTGTGGATTACACAGATCTTAATAAAGCTTGTCCCGCAGATCCTTTTGCCCTCCCCCATATTGATCAAATTATTGATGCTACGGCGGGTTGTGAGCGTTTGAGTTTTTTGGATGCATATTCTGGCTATCATCGGATCAAAATGGCAATTAAGGACCACGAGAAGATGGCATTCATAACTCCCTTTGGAGCCTTCTGCTATGTGTCTATGCCCTTCGGGCTCAAGAGTGCCCAGGCAACTTATCAACGTTGTGTGCAAAATTGTCTACACAAACAGATTGGCCGTAATGTACATGCTTACGTGGATGATATCGTGGTTAAATCCAGGGAGAAGGAGACTCTGATTGGTGATTTGAAGGAAACCTTTGATAACCTAAGGACATACAAGATGATGCTTAATCCGGACAAGTGCGTCTTTGGTGTACCAGCGGGCAAGTTATTGGGCTTTCTGGTGTCCAATAGGGGAATTGAGGCTAATCCGGAGAAGATCACAGCCATCACCTCCCTGGCTAAACCGAAGTGTATCAATGATGTTCAACGTCTGGCAGGCCGGATTGCCGCGTTAAGCCGGTTTATCAGTCGTCTTGGTGAGAAGGCAATCCCTTTGTATCAGATGTTGAAGAAGATGGATCAGTTTGTCTGGAGTTCTGCTGCTGATGAAGCATTTGAGGACTTAAAGCGGCAATTGGCCAATCCTCCTGTGCTCGCCGCTCCCATTGACAAGGAGCCGTTACTGCTATATGTTGCTTCTAATGCTCGGGCAGTCAGCGTGGCTATTATGGTGGAGCGAAAGGAGGCAGGTAAGGAGCATCCGGTTCAACGTCTGGTCTATTATATCAGCAGGTACTCATTGAGTCCAAGCAAAGGTATCCGCATTGGCAGAAGCTGGTGTATGGAGTTTTTATGGCAAGTCGGAAGCTTAAACAATACTTCCAAGGGCATCCAATTACGGTGGTCAGTTCTGCTCCTTTGGGGGATATCATCCAGAACCGGGAAGCAACTGGCCGGATTGCCAAGTAGGCTATAGAGCTTGGGCCGCACGATTTGAAGTATGTGCCTCGGACGACGGTTAAGTCTCAAGCACTTGTTGATTTTATCAATGATTGGACGGAAATGCAAGCACCTGAAGAAAAACCGGATCACACATATTGGAGCATCCATTTTGACGGATCCAGGCAATTGGAAGGCTCGGGGGCTGGAGTCGTATTAACTTCCCCACGAGGTGAGAAGTTTTGTTACATTCTCCATTTAATGTTCCCTTGTACTAACAATGCAGCTGAGTATGAAGCCTTGCTCCATGGTCTCCGGATGGCTAAGGAGATGAATCTAAGTCGAGTTAAGTGTTTCGATGACTCGGACCTCGTGGCTCAGCAAGTGTCCGGCACTTGGGACTCCAAGGACCCACTCATGGCAGCATATCGTCGTGAGGTGGATATTGTTGCAGGTCATTTTAAAGGCTATCAGGTGGACCACATGGACCGGCGGAAAAATGAAGCGGCGGACGCTTTAAGCCGGCTGGGCTCTCAGCGCAAACCGGTCCCCCCCAATGTTTTTCTGGATGTGCTGCACAACCCGTCAGTCAAGATCCCTGGTGAAGCGGATTTGGCTATTCCTGATTCGGAGGCTCAATTGGTGGCAGCTCTTCATGTTATTCCGGATTGGATGCTTCCTTACCTGGCGTACAAGAACCGGGGCGAGTTACCAGAGGATGAGACTCTGGCCCGACAGATAATCCGGCGATCCAAGCCCATGACTATTATCAATGGCGAGTTGCATCATTGCAGTGTGTCAGGAGCATTTCAACGCCGTGTGTCTCCTGAAGAAGGCCGTGAAATTTTGCGTGAGATCCACGAAGGAGATTGTGGTCACCAGGCCGGTTCAAAATCTCTGGTGGCTAAAGCGTTTCGCCATGGCTTCTATTGGTTAACTGCTCATGCTGATGCGGAGGATCTGGTCGGACGATGTGATGGTTGCCAAAAGTTTTCAAGACGTGCTCATGTACTGACTCAATAATTGAGAATGATTCCAATTACTTGGCCGTTTGCGACTTGGGGGCTGGATATGGTTGGGCCTTTCAAAAGGTCCAATGATAAGAAGACCCACCTCCTGGTGGCGGTTGACAAGTTTATAAAGTGGGTGGAGGCAGAACCTGTTAGCAAGTGTGATACGGCCATGGCGGTTCAGTTCATTAAAAAAGTGATTTTCTGGTTTGGCTTTCCACACAGTATCATCACAGATAATGGTACTAATTTGTCCAAAGGTGCCATGAAGGAGTTCTACGAACGGGAGCTCATCTGGCTCGACGTTTCATCAGTGGCACACCCACAATCCAATGGTCAAGCAGAAAGAGCTAATCAAGAGATCTTGAGAGGCATCAAGCCCCGGCTCATGGTTCCTTTGCAGAGAACGCCGGGTTGTTGGGTAGAAGAATTACCATCTGTGTTATGGAGCATCAATACAACACCCAACAGATCAACAGGATACACACCATTTTTCATGGTTTATGGAGCGGAGGCGGTTCTCCCCAGTGATATCCGTCATGATTCACCTCGTGTGATGGCTTATACTGAAGCGGACAACAAGACAGCACGGCAAGATGCTTTGGACCGGTCGGATGAAGAGCGTGACATAGCAGCCGCCCGATCGGTGATTTACCAACAGGATCTTCGTCGTTATCACAGTCGCCGAGTCAGAACCAGAACCTTTCAGGAAGGAGATTTGGTGCTTCGGCTCATCCAAGATCAGACTGATATGCATAAGCTATCCCCACCTTGGGAGGGGCCTTTCGTGATCAGCAAGAATCTGCACAACGGGTCATACTATCTGATCGATATTCGAGAACATAAGGACTCACGTACATCAGTGGAGGAGACCAACAAGCCGTGGAACATAGCTCATCTTCGGCCTTACTATACCTGAGCCATTGGCTCTACTTATGTACATATTACGATGATGTATATATTATGATTAAATATAATAAAGCGGAACCTCAGCTAAAGCGGGGTATCTGTTCTTTTACATCATGTGCGGTTACATGGAGTTGTTCTAAAGCGGCCTCCGGTTTACCCCTTGAGTTAGCTTTTTAAAAAAGTATCATGTTATATCACTTGGGGGTTTGGTCATGTCCGAACCGATACCATACCTCTTGATAGGCGAGAGCCACCAGATCACTTGGGGACTTGGTCACGTCTGAACCAGTCATGCCTCTTGATCGGCCTAAGGCCACAGAATCACTTGGGGGCTTGGTCGAACCCGAACCATTGCCATGCCACTTGATCGGCATAAATGCCACGGTTTCATTTGGGGACCTGGCTGACTAGAACCATAGTTACACCTAACGGGAGCTTGGTCGTGTTCGGCCATGGTAACGCCATCTGATCAGCTCAAATAAACCTTTTTTGCAAACGGTTTTGTCATTGCATTTGCTTCACACTTTTCTTTGCAAGATACTTCTTTCTTTTTATTGCGTTCTTTAAACCGACAAAGTTTTCAACCGGTTCGTACTGTCAATTGAAGGAACACGGTTCACTTCAATCCGGAGACTATTTGCCCGGTTTGATCTTTTTTGTTAACATCCTCTTATGAAGTAACATGGTGTTTATTATAACATGGGACGGTTTACATGGCAAATCGGCGTCATATATATATGGGAGCTGATATCTCCTCCAACAGTGTGGGTTTATAAAACTCCGCTTCAAGATTGGCCGAGCCAACTTCACGTTCAACGATGGCAGGTATTATGTATCTCAAAAATTTGGTCATATACTTAAAAAATTTCAGATGTTTTGATTTCATGTATGCAGACATCATATTCCGCCTGACGGTACAACCGCGGTGGCACTTGAAGATTTTTTATTGCAGAAAGTACTTTGGCAAGTTCATCACCCAAAGGAAGGACAAATTATGCACGAAGGCATATCAACATCAAAAGTATCAGCTAGCCTATTACAAGGCAACACAGTGCCCACAATAAGATCATTTTTTTGCAAAGGAGAAGCAGTTTTAAACCGGCTTCCGGTTCAAGCTTGGTCACCAGCCTGGCCTGATGGTTGTGGGTCATCCTGCGCCGCTTCAGCTTCAGTTTCGCTACCCAGCGGCTGGAAATCAACAGTTGTCCAATCGATTCCCTTTAATGCTTGAAAAACAGCTTCATCATGGATCAGCAATGACGGGTTAATATCGGGAGCGTAAGTATGCTTACGGATTGGAGGGATAAGATTTTCCGATTCATGAATTGGTGTAGCTATTCGCTTGTTCTGATTGTCATATTGGGCTTGATAATGAGACAAGTCTACTTCTTCAGCCAATTGACAAGCTAGCAGACGCACCTCCCGGTTTATTGCTCGCAGATCCGCTTCACCAAACTCTGACCCGTCTTCCTTCAAGCTGGGATAGCCCTAAGCCGCTTCAATAGGATCAAAATCCGGCACCCAGGCTTTGGCCCGAATTAAGGCATTGATCGCACCGGTTCGAGCAACAGATTTCTTCAGCTCTTCAACCTGGGCAGGAAGCACCGACAGTTTCATCAGAGTGTCTTGGATCAAAGTGGGTGCCGGTTTGTTGTGGGATGCGGTACAGATGATCCGCTGTGCACCAGTGTACAGTTGTTCGACCAACGTATAGGCGGCTTTCAATTTCTTCCGCACATCTGACCTCAAGTGACCAATGCGTGTCCCTGAAATATCGAGAAGGGTTAAACCGGCAGCTCTGTAAAAAGGCCGAGTCAATTTAGAAGTCAAACTGGCTTACCAAAGATATCAGTGGTCATGGCATGCACGTGCCGCTTTATGCTGGTCAGTTCATCCGCCACCGGTTTTAGTGCAGCCTCGGCATCCTCTGCTCGCTTGATTAAAGCGGACTTTTTAGTGGCCCAATCCGCCCGCTTCTTCTTGAAGCTCTCCTTAAGCTGTTCCATGGCGCTTAAAGCGCTGGCTAATTCCTCTTTTGCTTTGGAGGTTTCAACTTGTTGGGTTTTCAGGTTTTCTTGGAGATCGGCGACTTGGCTTTCTTTTGTCTTCAACTCAGCCTGCATGCAGACAGTTATATGCTTCAACAAAACGATACAAGGATTGAAGTACCAACCACATAATAAGTTATGCACTTGGCACTTGGGGGCCAATGCATATTCGATTCATCTTTCAGTTGCTTACAAAGTCCCAAGATCAATACAAGTATTCAACTTGGCACTTGGGGGCTAATGGCTATTTGCTCGTATATATTCTGATGCGGCAATATCAATTACTTAAAGTACCGGTTTAACTACGTTAAGTTGAACCGGCCCTTGGGGGCTACATCAGCAAATTTCAAAGCATTAAGATTTATATTAGTAAGTCCCGGTTTGAAAGAAGATTACAAACCGGCCCTGGGGTGTGTATTGAGGAGCATATTTGCCTAGGAGAGTCAGCAAGACACCAGATCTTGAAATGGCTATTCCTGAGGATATACCCAATGATCCACCGCAGCAAGACGACGATCTTATTGCTGAAGAGAGACCTACTGATGCCTCAGGTCCTGTCAATCATCCCACAAGCTCCATCCGGATTGAGAAATCCACCGGTCCAGCAAAGCCTACTGACAAGCCAACAGCCCCAGTGCAAACCGGCGATACCAAGGACGATGAGGTTGTCATTACTGGCACTAGCCATACCGAGCCAAGCAATCCTGTTGCTTTGTCCAAACATTCTGCCAAGGAAGAATTTGCTGCCTTTGGCAAAGGCAAGTGGAATGCTGATCTGGCGACTTACGCTGCTCTGAACGCCCAAGATACCCATTCCGGCTACCTGAACCGGCTGTATACCAGTCGTGACTATAAAGCCGGTTTTGTTAATATGATGAAAGATAAATATGAGGTAACTTCCATATGCTCTTTCCTGCTTGTATGCTTCAATTCTTGCTGACTCTCCTAGGCAAATATGCTCCTCAATACACACCCAAGGGCCGATTTGTAATCTTCTTTCAATACACACGTTAAGTTGAGGAGCATATTTGCTTCTCTCCTAGGCAGTCAATCTTTGCGGAAAAGGGTGTGTATTGCTGAGCCGCTCCAGACGAAAGCCAGGCAAGGGATTCTCACCGGCAGGGGAGGTGTCTTTGCAATAGAACCATGTCTGATTCCACTCTTTGGGGTGGCTGTGCAGTTTGGCGTGAGGGTATGTGACCTCTTTTCTTTTCTGGATCGCCACGCCACCCAACTCCGTATTGGAGCCGTCAGTAAACTCAGTACGACGGTTTAGATGGAAAAGGTCTCTGAACAATTCCACCGTGGGCTCCTCTTGAAAGAACGCCTCACAGAGCACTTGGAAGTGACACATATTTGTAATAGAGTTGGGGCCAGTGTCTTGTGGATGGAGTTGGAAATCGTCTAAAACATCCCGGTAAAATTTAGAACCGGGCGGCTTAAAGCCCCGGGCTAAGTGATCTACGAAAACAACGACCTCTCCTTCTTGAGGTGTGGGAGGACATTCTTTGCCAGGAGCCCTCCAATGGATGGTATCTTTACTGCCTAAAGCGCCGATTAGGACTAAATCGTCCAGCTGAGCCTCTATGACGCGAGAAGGAACCCAATTGCACTCATATACTTGCTTGGCCATGATGAAATCTACAAGAAGATCCCGGTTCAAAAATGCATTGATCAAGGTACATTGGTATGTGCAATGTTAAACCGGAGACAGATCTATCTGAACCGGAGTTTTATGAAGCAACAACATCTGGCGGTTCAACAAGGGGACTAATGGTATATACCGGTTTGGCAATTTTTTCTACAACGTTAAACCACCTGGTCTAAACATTGAAGCAGATGAGTAAGTTTATAGAAACAAATTTCATAAGATTTCTCTACAACGATGGATCTGAAGCAAGTTCAGAAAAGAGATAACTATTCAGAGGTCCAAAAGGAGCAGTACCGAATCAATGAGCAAAACGTACATACAGATCTATGGTTTTGAGATGCGTAAGTGAAGGCGAAGGTTAAATAACTACCATTGCACAGAATAAAGATTTGCGGATTCATCTAAAGATCTATCGTATGAGCAAGAGGCAGACGATGGCTTCACGACTAAGTCCTTTCTCTAGGACATCTGCCGTGACAAAACCACGACAGTCGTGCCTCTCGGAAACGAAAAAAACGCTTTTTCTGTTTTTTCCTTTCGCGTGAGTCATGGTCGTGCTTTCGTGAGAGGTACGGTCGTGCTTTCGCGAGAATCACGGCCGTGCCTTCTCAGAAAGAAAAAAAATGCGTTTTCTTTTTTTTGTTCTCTCGCGAGAGTCACGATTTGCTTCCACGAGAGGCACAGTTGTGATTTTGTGAGAGGCGCGGGCGTGCCTCTTTCGGAAAGGGAAAAAACCTGTGCTCCGGGTTCGGTTTTTTCGTCCGTTTTTTTTGTGAAAAAAAAGTTTATCAAAACCTATCAACATGAGATCTAGTTTTGAAGATCTGGGCGTGAGGAATCCAACAGTGAAAGTGATTTGAGATTTGGACGCACGGTTTGAGAGATAAAACGTTTTGAATAAATGGATCTACGAAAAAAAAACTTCTAGGTTGCGACAAGTGGCGCGCTGCATGTGCACCACTTGTCGCAACCAGGGGAGTTGGAGTGATCTTTACAATGAATACTCCTCAATTAGTGATTTCGTGTTTCCAGTCGGTTGATTCCCAACGTCTCCATTATTTCTCAGTCGACTGATGTCAGCCCGTTTTGTAGTAACACTATTTGTCACTCCACCCACCTGGTTTCCATCTCTGGGCTGGAGTCAGAGAGGGAGTAGTATACACACCATTTATATATTATTAGAATCGTGTGACAACTAATTCAAAGGATCACACGGAAAATATTGACAAGTAGTATAAAGAACATGAACAACCGGAGGACAAAAAAAATCAGTGGATGCTCAGGAATGGCATTTTTGGAATTCTACAAGTCAACCATAGCGGTGCGCGTGAGTGGTAGGATCTTATTTCTAAAGTTTGTCTGGCACTAGTTGTGTGTGTGTGTATTTTGCGAGTAGACTAGTTGTGTGTTGAGGCGCTTGCAAGCCCTGTCACATGTAATTGCACGCTGGACACCCACGTACAAGCAGTAGGATTTTTTATGAAATTTAAGAGAAAAATATAAAATTAAAAACAATCTCCGTCGGTTGTACTAGAAAACAACTTTCTAAACCCCTAGAAACCTAAACACAACCTAAAACCCACAGGTTAAGACTCTCGCACAAGCGTTTACAACCCCCTTTTAAAACCTGCAGTTGAAACCACATTTGGAACATATGCACTTGCTACTCGGCTTAAGATGTTTGCAGAATTATTTTTGACATGTATTAAAAAATGTTAATCTTGTATTTAAAAAATATTAATCATGCATTTGATAATTTTAGACAATTTGTACAAAAATGTTGACAACGTATTAATTTTTTAAACTAGTATTTTTAATATGTTGAACCCGTATTGGAAAAATATATTAGATTATATAAATTTTTTACAATGTGTATGAAAATATTAGACAAAAAGTATATTTTTAATTTTTTTAATCCTTTTTACCTTTTTAAACGTATATATAAAAAATGTTTCTAATGTTTACATTTTTTTGAATGTGTATTTAACACCGTGAAAAACTAAAAAAAGAAAAGGAAACAAAGAAACAAGAAAAAACAAAGAAAGCCGAGAAAGAAATAAAAATCAGAAAAAAGAAAGAAAAGAAAAAAAACCTATTAAAAACCGAGAGAAAAGGACGAAAACTGACAAAAACATAAAAAACCGAAGAAACCCAAGAAAGAAATGAAGAAAAATGATGAGAAAATAAAAGAAGAAATAAAAAGATTAAAAAACAAAGAAACCGATGAAAACAAATGAAAATAGAAAAAACAAAGAAAACTTGTGAAGAAACAAAGAAACCGAAAAAAAGAAAGAAACGTCCGTAGAAGAAAAAACAGCCAAGCCACAACGAAACGTACGAACGAAGCAGGGAAGTGTTTGTCTCAGGAAAAAAGTAGAAAGACGGGCCGGGCCAGTCTCACGCGTGGTAGTTATTCCCTTCAGCAGATAGTACCTTCCCTGTCGGTTAAAGCGAGATATAGCTCTCGCGAGGTTCTGGTAGGTTTCTTTTTCACAGTTTTCTTCATTTCTCTCTTTTTCTTTCATCTTTATTATTTTAATTTGTGAACTTTACTTAAGTTCGCGAACATTGTCTTGAAATAGTACCTTTTGAAATTAAAAAAGAAATCACTAAACCTTTTTGGAATTGACGATTTTTTTAATTCATGAACTCTTTCCAACTGCATGACTGTTTTCGAAATTCATAAATTATTTTGTAAGTTATACCATTTTTTCAATTTGGGAACATTTTTTAAATTGGTTTAACATTTTTTTATTTGCCGGCATGATTTTAAATTCATGATTTGTTTTTCAAATGCATGAACTTTTACCTCATGAACATTTTTGAATCCATAAACTATTATTTTGGAATTCATAAAGATTTTTTTAATATGCGAGCAATTTTTGAAGTCATGAATTTATTTTGTTTTTGTGAACATTTTTTTCTTATTTGTGAACGTTTATAAAAATAAAATAAATCTAATTGAGATATTTTTTGCGCAATAAAACCGACCGATAGAAAAATATCATGTGAAAAAATTGAAAAAAAATGAGAGCATGCGCTCTTGAGAGAGGCACATCTAATCGCGTGCTGGCTCGACCCATTTATAGCTTGTGGGTGATCGAGGGAGCAAACGGTCACTACAATATGCGTGTAGAACAAAAAGGTCTAAAAACATATAACCTAATGAGCAAGCCACTTGCGAGACAACCCCCCACCACCACCACCACAAAAAACGACCCGAATGAGTCTCCAGTCGCCTTTGCAGAATCACTGAGCGTTTGCATCTGATATGGTTGAGCATGTGAGTGAGACACAACTATTTCTCAGTTGGGTGACAAACAACAAAACCGTTTTTTTACTAAAAGAGACCCTCTATGTGTAAGTTTCCTGGATTTCTTTTGTGTAAATCACCTTTTCCACCATGTTAAATTAACTAGTATCATCGAGTCTATAGTTGCGCAGCACGTCTCCATGCATGGATGTGATTCATGCGGTTAGACATCTTAGACTAGGCTATCTTTCTTAGTGGACTAGGCTATGATTATTGATCGGACTGTTATCGATCAAATCCTATCTTTCCCTTTGCTACAATGTTCAATAAATCATAGTCACATCAATAAGTAATACAAATTGTAAATCCTACCAATTTAACACTTGGTAAACAGAAACAAAGATAGCACCTAATACACAACAAAAAACACAGAACACTGAAGTTTTCATAATGTACGATAACCTAAGGGTCCTACCTCTTGAGCACTGCGTTGGTTTTCACTTGAAGAAAAAAGGGTGATGCAGTAAAGCAACGTAAGTATTTTCCCCAGTTTTTGAGAACAAGGTATCAATACAGTAGGAGACCACGCCCGAGTCACCTCGTACCTACACAAACAAATAAGAACCTCGCAACCAACGCGATAAAGGGGTTGTCAATCCCTTCACGGCCACTTGCAAGAGTGAAATCCGATAGAGATAATAATAATAAGATAAGTATTCTTGGTATTTTTATGATATAAATTGAAAGTAAATAAAGTAAAATAAAAAGCGCCAAAAATAGCTTGTTGACGGGAGATTAATATGATGGAAAATAGACCCGGGGGCCATAGGTTTCACTAGTGGCTTCTCTCAAGATAGCATAAGTATTACGGTGGGTAAACAAATTACTGTCGAGCAATTGATAGAAAAGCGAATAATTATGAGAATATCTAGGCATGATCATGTATATAGGCATCACGTCCGCGACAAGTAGACCGAAATGATTCTGTAATTACTACTATTACTCCACACATCGACCGCTATCCAGCATGCATCTAGAGCATTAAGTTCATAAGAACATAGTAATGCCTTAAGCAAGATGACATGATGTAGATGGATAAACTCATGCAATATGATATAAACCCCATCTTTTTATCGTCGATGGCAACAATACAATACGTGTCGTTTCCCCTACTGTCACTGGGATCGAGCCCGCAAGATTGAACCCAAAGCTAAGCACTTCTCCCATTGCAAGAAAGATCAATCTAGTAGGCCAAACTAAACTGATAATTCGAAGAGACTTGCAAAGATAAACCAATCATACATAAAAGAATTTAGAGAAGAATCAAATATTGTTGATAGATAATCTGGATCATAAATCCACAATTCATCGGATCTCGACAAACACACTGCAAAAAAGATTAAATTGAATAGATCTCCAAGAGAATCGAGAAGAACTTTGTATTGAGATCCAAAGAGAGAGAAGAAGCCATCTAGCTACTAGCTATGGACCCGAATGTCTGAAGTAAACTACTCACGCATCACCGGAGAGCCCATGGAGTTGATGTAGAGGCCCTCTGTGATCAATGCCCCCTCCGGCGGAGCTCCAGAAAAGGCCCCAAGATGGGATCTCTCGGGTACAGAAGGTTGCGTCGGTGGAATTAGGTTTTCATGGTGCTCCTGGATGTTTGGGGGTGTACGTGGATATATATAGGAGGAAGAAGTACGTCGGTGGAGCAACGAGGGGCCCGCGAGGGTGGAGGGCGCGCCCAGGGGTGGCCTCCTCGATTGTTTTTTGACGCCCATTCCAAGTCTCCTGGATCACGTCCGTTGAGAAAATCACGTTCCTGAAGGTTTCATTCCGTTTGGACTCTGTTTGATATTCCTTTTCGGCGAAACTCTAAAATAGCGAAAAAAACAACAATTTGGGCTGGGCCTCCGGTTAGTAGGTTAGTCCCAAAAATGATATAAAATTATAAAATAAAGCCAATTAACATCCAAAATAGATAGTATAATAGCATGGAGCAATAAAAAATTATAGATACATTGGAGACGTATCAAGTGTTGGGATTCGTAGTAATTTCAAAAAATTTCCTACGCGCACACAGGATCATGTGATGCATAGCAACGAGAGGAGAGTGTTGTCTACGTACCCAACGCAGACCGACTGCGGAAGCAATGACACGACGTAGAGGAAGTAGTCGTACGTCTTCACGATCCAACCGATCAAGCACCGAAACTACGGCACCTCCGAGTTCGAGCACACGTTCAGCTCGATGACGATCCCCGGACTCCGATCCAGCAAAGTGTCGGGGAAGAGTTTCGTCAGCACGACGGCGTGGTGACGATCTTGATGAACTACAGCAGCAGGGCTTCGCCTAAACTCCGCTACAGTATTATCGAGGAATATGGTGGCAGGGGGCACCGCACACGGCTAAGGAATCGATCACGTGGATCAACTTGTGTCAACTTGTGTGTTTAGAGGTGCCCCTGCCTCCGTATATAAAGGAGGAGAGGAGGGGAGGCTGGCCGGCCAAAGAGCGCAGGAGAGTCCTACTCCCTCTGGGAGTAGGATTCCTCCCCCCAATCCTAGTCCAACTAGGATTCCTCGGAGGGGAAGGGAGAGAGGGGGGCCGGCCACCTTCTCCTAGTCCTAATAGGACTAGGGGAGGGGAAAGAGGCGCAGCCACCTTGGGCTGCCCCTTTCTCCTTTCCACTAAGGCCCATGATGGCCCATATGGCTCCCGGGGGGTTCCGGTAACCTCCCGGTAACCCGGTAAAATCCCGATTTCACCCGGAACACTTCCGATGTCCAAACATAGGCTTCCAATATATCAATCTTTACGTCTCGACCATTTCGAGACTCCTCGTCATGTCCGTGATCACATCCGGGACTCCGAACAACCTTCGGTACATCAAAATGCATAAACTCATAATATAACTGTCATCGTAACCTTAAGCGTGCGGACCCTACGGGTTCGAGAACAATGTAGACATGACCGAGACATGTCTCTGGTCAATAACCAATAGCGGGACCTGGATGCCCATATTGGCTCCTACATATTCTACGAAGATCTTTATCGTTCAGACCGCATAACAACATACGTTGTTCCCTTTGTCATCGGTATGTTACTTGCCCGAGATTCGATCGTCGGTATCCAATACCTAGTTCAATCTCGTTAACGGCAAGTCTCTTTACTCGTTCCGTAATACATCATCTCACAACTAACATATTAGTTGTAATGCTTGCAAGGCTTATGTGATGTGTATTACCGAGAGGGCCCAGAGATACCTCTCCGACAATCGGAGTGACAAATCCTAATCTCGAAATACGCCAACCCAACATCGACCATTGGAGACACCTGTAGTACTCCTTTATAATCACCCATTTACGTTGTGACGTTTGGTAGTACCCAAAGTGTTCCTCCGGTAAACGGGAGTTGCATAATCTCATAGTCGTAGGAACATGTATAAGTCATGAAGAAAGCAATAGCAACATACTAACCGATCAGGTGCTAAGCTAATGGAATGGGTCATGTCAATCAGATCATTCTACTAATGATGTGACCTCGTTAATCAAATAACAACTCATTGTTCATGGTTAGGAAACATAACCATCTTTGATTAACGAGCTAGTCAAGTAGAGGCATACTAGTGACACTCTGTTTGTCTATGTATTCACACATGTATTATGTTTCCGGAAAATACAATTCTAGCATGAATAATAAACATTTATCATGATTATAAGGAAATAAATAATAACTTTATTATTGCCTCTAGGGCATATTTCCTTCAGTCTCCCACTTGCACTAGAGTCAATAATCTAGTTCACATCGCCATGTGATTTAACAGCAATAGTTCACATCACCATGTGATTAACACCCATAGTTCACATCGCTATGTGACCAACACCCAAAGGGTTTACTAGATTCAGTAATCTAGTTCACATCGCTATGTGATTAACACCCAAGGAGTACTAAGGTGTGATCATGTTTTGCTTGTGAGAGAATCTTAGCCAACGGGTATGTCATATACAGATCCGTAAGTATTTTGCGAATTCTATGTCTACAATGCTCTGCACGGAGCTACTCTAGCTAATTGCTCCCACTTTCAATATGTATCTAGATCAAGACTTAGAGTCATCTAGATTAGTGTCAAACTTGCATCGGCGTAACCTTTTACGACGAACCTTTTTCCATAATCGAGAAACATATCCTTATTCCACTAAGGACAATTTTGACCGCTCTCCAGTGATCTACTCCTAGATCACTATTGTACTCCCTTGCCAAACTCAGTGGTATGGCATACAATAGATCTGGTATACAGCATGGCATACTTTATAGAACCTATGACTGAGGCATAGGGAATGACTTTCATTCTCTTTCTATTTTCTGCCGTGGTCGGGCTTTGAGTCTTACTCAACTTAACACCTTGCAACACAGGCAAGAACTCCTTCTTTGACTGTTCCATTTTGAACTATTTCAAAAATTTATCAAGGTATGTATTCATTGAAAAAATCTTATCAAGCGTCTTCATCTATCTATATAGATCTTGATGCTCAATGTGTAAGCAGCTTCACCAAGGTCTTTCTTTGAAAAACTTTTATTCAAGTATCCTTTCTGAAGGAAATATGCCCTAGAGGCAATAATAAAGTTATTATTTATTTCCTTATATCATGATAAATGTTTATTATTCATGCTAGAATTGTATTAACCGGAAACATAATACATGTGTGAATACATAGACAAACAGAGTGTCACTAGTATGCCTCTACTTGACTAGCTCGTTAATCAAAGATGGTTATGTTTCCTGACCATGAACAATGAGTTGTTATTTGATTAACGAGGTCACATCATTAGTAGAATGATCTGATTGACATGACCCATTCCATTAGCTTAGCACCTGATCGTTTAGTATGTTGCTATTGCTTTCTTCATGACTTATACATGTTCCTATGACTATGAGATTATGCAACTCCCGTTTGCCGGAGGAACACTTTGGGTGCTACCAAACGTCACAACGTAACTGGGTGATTATAAAGGAGCATTACAGGTGTCTCCAAAGGTAGATGTTGGGTTGGCGTATTTCGAGATTAGGATTTGTCACTCCGATTGTCGGAGAGGTATCTCTGGGCCCTCTCGATAATGCACATCACATAAGCCTTGCAAGCACTGCAACTAATATGTTAGTTGTGAGATGATGTATTACGGAACGAGTAAAGAGACTTGCCGGTAACGAGATTGAACTAGGTATTGGATACCGACGATCAAATCTCGGGCAAGTAACATACCGATGACAAAGGGAACAACGTATGTCGTTATGCGGTCTGACCGATAAAGATCTTCGTAGAATATGTAGGAGCCAATATGGGCATCCAGGTCCCGCTATTGGTTATTGACCGGAAACGTGTCTTGGTCATGTCTACATTGTTCTCGAACCCGTAGGGTCCGCACGCTTAAGGTTTCGATGACAGTTATATTATGAGTTTATGAGTTTTGATGTACCGAAGGAGTTCGGAGTCCCGGATGAGATCGGGGACATGACGAGGAGTCTCGAAATGGTCGAGACGTAAAGATCGATATATTGGACGACTATATTCGGAGTTCGGAAAGGTTCCGAGTGATTCGGGTATTTTCCGGAGTACCGGGGGGTTACGGGAATACGGGGAAGAGTATTGGGCCTTGATGGGCTTTAGTGGGAAGAGGAGAAAAAGGCTTCGCCCCCCCTCCCCTCTAGTCCGAATTGGACTAGGGAAAAGGGGGCCGGCCACCTCTCCTTCTCCTCCTATTCCTTCTCCCTTCCTCCCCTCTTGGTGGACTCCTACTAGGACTTGGAGTCCTAGTAGGACTCCCTATCCTGGCCGCACCTTTGCCTTGGCCGGCCTCCTCCTCCTCCATCCTTTATATACAGGGGCAGGGGCACCCCATAGACACACAAGTTGACACAAGTTGATCCACGTGATCTATTCCTTAGCCGTGTGCGGTGCCCCCTGCCACCATATACCTCGATAATACTGTAGCGGAGTTTTAGGCGAAGCCCTGCTGCTGTAGTTCATCAAGATCGTCACCACGCCGTCGTGCTGACGAAACTCTTCCCCGATACTTTGCTGGATCGGAGTCCGGGGATCGTCATCGGGCTGAACGTGTGCTCGAACTCGGAGGTGCCGTAGTTTCGGTGCTTGATCGGTTGGATCGTGAAGACGTACGACTACTTCCTCTACGTCGTGTCATTGCTTCCGCAGTCGGTCTGCGTTGGGTACGTAGACAACACTCTCTTCTCGTTGCTATGCATCACATGATCCTGTGTGCGCGTAGGAAAATTTTTGAAATTACTACGAAACCCAACAGAGCCTATCACACCCGATCATCACGTGGTGTCTCAGCACGAAGAACTTTTGCAACGGTGCATACTCAGGGAGAACACTTCTTGATAATTTAGTGAGAGATCATCTTATAATGCTACCGTCAATCAAAGCAAGATAAGATGCATAAAAAGATAAACATCACATGCAATCAATATAAGTGATATGATATGGCCATCATTATCTTGTGCTTGTGATCTCCATCTCCGAAGCACCGTCATGATCACCATCGTCACCGGCGCGACACCTTGATCTCCATCGTAGCATCGTTGTCGTCTCGCCAATCTTATGCTTCCACGACTATCACTACCGTTTAGTAATAAAGTAAAGCATTACATCGCGATTGCATTGCATACAATAAAGCGACAACCATATGGCTCCTGCCAGTTGCCGATAACTTGGTTACAAAACATGATCATCTCATACAATAAAATTCAGCATCGTGCCTTGACCATATCACATCACAACATGCCCTGCAAAAACAAGTTAGACGTCCTCTACTTTGTTGTTGCATGTTTTACGTGGCTGCTACGGGCTTAAGTAAGAACCAATCTCACCTACGCATCAAAACCACAACGATAGTTTGTCAAATAGACTCCGTTTTAACCTTCGCAAGGACCGGGCGTAGCCATACTTGGTTCAACTAAAGTTGGAGAGGCAGTCGCCCGCAAGCCATCTCTGTGCAAAGCACGTCGAGGGAACCGGTCTCGCGTAAGCGTACGCGTAAGGTTGGTCCGGGTCGTCTCGTCCAACAATACCGCTGAACCAAAATATGACATGCTGGTAGGCAGTATGACTTGTATCGTCCACAACTCACTTGTGTTCTACTCGTGCATATAACATCAACATCATTAACCTAGGCTCTGATACCACTGTTGGGTTTCGTAGTAATTTCAAAAATTTTCCTACGCGCACACAGGATTATGTGATGCATAGCAACGAGAGGAGAGTGTTGTCTACGTACCCAACGCAGACCGACTGCGGAAGCGATGACACGACGTAGAGGAAGTAGTCGTACGTCTTCACGATCCAACCGATCAAGCACCGAAACTACGGCACCTCCGAGTTCGAGCACACGTTCAGCTCGATGACGATCCCCGGACTCCGATCCAGCAAAGTGTCGGGGAAGAGTTTCGTCAGCACGACGGCGTGGTGACGATCTTGATGAATTACAGCAGCAGGGCTTCGCCTAAACTCCGCTACAGTATTATCGAGGAATATGGTGGCAGGGGGCACCGCACACGGCTAAGGAATCGATCACGTGGATCAACTTGTGTCAACTTGTGTGTTTAGAGGTGTCCCTGCCTCCGTATATAAAGGAGGAGAGGAGGGGAGGCTGGCCGGCCAAGGAGGGAGGCGCAGGAGAGTCCTACTCCCTCTGGGAGTAGGATTCCTCCTCCAATCCTAGTCCAACTAGGATTCCTCGGAGGGGAAGGGAGAGAGGGGGGCCGGCCACCTTCTCCTAGTCCTAATAGGACTAGGGGAGGGGGAAGAGGCGCAGCCACCTTGGGCTTCCCCTTTCTCCTTTCCACTAAGGCCCATGAAGGCCCATATGGCTCCCGGGGGGTTCCGGTAACCTCCCGGTAACCCGGTAAAATCCCGATTTCACCCGGAACACTTCCGATGTCCAAACATAGGCTTCCAATATATCAATCTTTACGTCTCGACCATTTCGAGACTCCTCGTCATGTCCGTGATCACATCCGGGACTCCGAACAACCTTCGGTACATCAAAATGCATAAACTCATAATATAACTGTCATCGTAACCTTAAGCGTGCGGACCCTACGGGTTCGAGAACAATGTAGACATGACCGAGACATGTCTCTGGTCAATAACCAATAGCGGGACCTGGATGCCCATATTGGCTCCTACATATTCTATGAAGATCTTTATCGGTCAGACCGCATAACAACATACGTTGTTCCCTTTGTCATTGGTATGTTACTTGCCCGAGATTCGATCGTCGGTATCCAATACCTAGTTCAATCTCGTTAACGGCAAGTCTCTTTACTCGTTCCGTAATACATCATCTCACAACTAACATATTAGTTGTAATGCTTGCAAGGCTTATGTGATGTGTATTACCGAGAGGGCCCAGAGATACCTCTCCGACAATCGGAGTGACAAATCCTAATCTCGAAATACGCCAACCCAACATCGACCATTGGAGACACCTGTAGTACTCCTTTATAATCACCCATTTACGTTGTGACGTTTGGTAGTACCCAAAGTGTTCCTCCGGTAAACGGGAGTTGCATAATCTCATAGTCGTAGGAACATGTATAAGTCATGAAGAAATCAATAGCAACATACTAAACGATCAGGTGCTAAGCTAATGGAATGGGTCATGTCAATCAGATCATTCTACTAATGATGTGACCTCGTTAATCAAATAACAACTCATTGTTTATGGTTAGGAAACATAACCATCTTTGATTAACGAGCTAGTCAAGTAGAGGCATACTAGTGACACTCTGTTTGTCTATGTATTCACACATGTATTATGTTTCCGGAAAATACAATTCTAGCATGAATAATAAACATTTATCATGATTATAAGGAAATAAATAATAACTTTATTATTGCCTCTAGGGCATATTTCCTTCAGTCTCCCACTTGCACTAGAGTCAATAATCTAGATTACACTGTAATGAATCTAACACCCATGGAGCTTTGGTGCTGATCATGTTTTGCTCGTGGAAGAGGCTTAGTCAACGGGTCTGCAACATTCAGATCCGTATGTATCTTGCAAATCTCTATGTCTCCCACCTGGACTAGATCCCGGATGGAGTTGAAGCGTCTCTTGATGTGTTTGGTCCTTTTGTGAAATCTGGATTCCTTTGCCAAGGCAATTGCACCAGTATTGTCACAAAAGATTTTCATTGGACCCGATGCACTAGGTATGACACCTAGATCGGATATGAACTCCTTCATCCAGACTCCTTCATTTGCTGCTTCCTCACTAACTGGTGTAGGTGTCACTGAAACAGTTTTCTGTGATGAACTATTTTCCAGTAAGGGAGCAGGTACAGTTACCTCGTCAAGTTCTACTTTCCTCCCACTCACTTCTTTCGAGAGAAACTCCTTCTCTAGAAATGATCCATTCTTAGCAACGAATGTTTTGCCTTCGGATCTGTGATAGAAGGTGTACCCAACAGTTTCCTTTGGGTATCCTATGAAGACACATTTCTCCGATTTGGGTTCGAGCTTATCAGGTTGAAGCTTTTTCACATAAGCATCGCAGCCCCAAACTTTAAGAAACGACAACTTTGGTTTCTTGCCAAACCACAGTTCATAAGGCGTCGTCTCAACGGATTTTGATGGTGCCCTATTTAACGTGAATGCGGCCGTCTCTAAAGCATATCCCCAAAATGATAGCGGTAAATCAGTAAGAGACATCATAGATCGCACCATATCTAGTAAAGTACGATTACGACGTTCGGACACACCATTACGCTGTGGTGTTCCGGGTGGCGTGAGTTGCGAAACTATTCCACAGTTTTTCAAATGTACACCAAACTCGTAACTCAAATATTCTCCTCCACGATCAGATCGTAGAAACTTTATTTTCTTGTTACGATGATTTTCAACTTCACTTTGAAATTCTTTGAACTTTTCAAATGTTTCAGACTTATGTTTCATTAAGTAGATATACCCATATCTGCTTAAATCATCTGTGAAGGTGAGAAAATAACGATATCCGCCACGAGCCTCAATATTCATCGGGCCACATACATCGGTATGTATGATTTCCAACAAATCTGTTGCTCTCTCCATAGTACCGGAGAACGGTGTTTTAGTCATCTTGCCCATGAGGCACGGTTCGCAAGTACCAAGTGATTCATAATCAAGTGGTTCCAAAAGTCCATCAGTATGGAGTTTCTTCATGCGCTTTATACCGATATGACCTAAACGACAGTGCCACAAATAAGTTGCACTTTCATTATCAACTCTGCATCTTTTGGCTTCAACATTATGAATATGTGTATTACTACTATCGAGATTCAATAAGAATAGACCACTCTTCAAGGGTGCATGACCATAAAAGATATTACTCATATAAATAGAACAACCATTATTCTCTGATTTAAATGAATAACCACCTCGCATTAAACAAGATCCAGATATAATGTTCATGCTCAACGCTGGCACCAAATAACAATTATTTAGGTCTAATATTAATCCCGAAGGTAGATGTAGAGGTAGCGTGCCGACCGCGATCACATCAACTTTGGAACCATTTCCCACGCGCATCGTCACCTCGTCCTTTGCCAGTGCCCGCTTATTCCGTAGTCCCTGTTTCGAGTTGCAAATATTAGCAACAGAACCAGTATCAAATACCCAGGTGCTACTGCGAGCTCTAGTAAGGTACACATCAATAACATGTATATCACATATACCTTTGTTCACCTTGCCATCCTTCTTATCCGCCAAATACTTGGGGCAGTTCCGCTTCCAGTGACCAGTCTGCTTGCAGTAGAAGCACTCAGTTTCAGGCTTAGGTCCAGACTTGGGTTTCTTCTGTTGAGCAGCAACTTGCTTGCCGTTCTTCTTGAAGTTCCCCTTTTTCTTCCCTTTGCCCTTTTTCTTGAAACTAGTGGTCTTGTTAACCATCAACACTTGATGCTCCTTCTTGATTTCTACCTCCGCAGCTTTCAGCATTGCGAAGAGCTCGGGAATAGTCTTGTTCATCCCTTGCATATTATAGTTCATCGCGAAGCTCTTGTAGCTTGGTGGCAGTGATTGGAGAATTCTGTCAATAACGCAATCATCTGGAAGATTAACTCCCAATTGAATCAAGTGATTATTATACCCAGACATTTTGAGTATATGCTCACTGACAGAACTGTTCTCCTCCATCTTGCAGCTATAGAACTTATTGGAGACTTCATATCTCTCAATTCGGGCATTTGCTTGAAATATTAACTTCAACTCCTGGAACATCTCATATGCTCCATGACATTCAAAACGTCGTTGAAGTCCCGATTCTAAGCCGTAAAGCATGGCACACTGAACTATCGAGTAGTCATCAGCTTTGCTCTGCCAGACGTTCATAACATCTGGTGTTGCTCCAGCAGCAGGCATGGCACCCAGCGGTGCTTCCAGGACGTAATTTTTCTGTGCAGCAATGAGGATAATCCTCAAGTTACGGACCCAGTCCGTGTAATTGCTACCATCATCTTTCAACTTTGCTTTCTCAAGGAACGCATTAAAATTAAAACGGAACAACAGCACGAGCCATCTATCTACAATCAACATAAACAAGCAAGATACTATCAGGTACTAAGTTCATGATAAATTTAAGTTCAATTAATCATATTATTTAAGAACTCCCACTTAGATAGACATCCCTCTAATCCTCTAAGTGATTACGTGATCCAAATCAACTAAACCATGACCGATCATCATGTGAGATGGAGTAGTTTTCAATGGTGAACATCGTTATGTTGATCATATCTACTATATGATTCACGCTCGACCTTTCGGTCTCCGTGTTCCAGGCCATATCTGCATATGCTAGGCTCGTCAAGTTTAACCTGAGTATTCTGCGTGTGCAAAACTGGCTTGCACCCGTTGTAGATGGACGTAGAGCTTATCACACCCGATCATCACGTGGTGTCTGGGCACGACGAACTTTGGCAACGGTGCATACTCAGGGAGAACACTTCTTGATAATTTAGTGAGAGATCATCTTATAATGCTACCGTCAATCAAAGCAAGATAAGATGCATAAAAAGATAAACATCACATGCAATCAATATAAGTGATATGATATGGTCATCATCATCTTGTGCTTGTGATCTCCATCTCCGAAGCACCGTCATGATCACCATCGTCACTGGCGCGACACCTTGATCTCCATCGTAGCATCGTTGTCGTCTCGCCAATCTTATGCTTCCACGACTATCACTACCGTTTAGTAATAAAGTAAAGCATTACATCGCGATTGCATTGCATACAATAAAGCGACAACCATATGGCTCCTGCCAGTTGCCGATAACTCGGTTACAAAACATGATCATCTCATACAATAAAATTCAGCATCATGCCTTGACCATATCACATCACAACATGCCCTGCAAAAACAAGTTAGACGTCCTCTACTTTGTTGTTGCATGTTTTACGTGGCTGCTACGGGCTTAAGTAAGAACCAATTTCACCTACGCATCAAAACCACAACGATAGTTTGTCAAATAGACTCCGTTTTAACCTTCGCAAGGACCGGGCGTAGCCATACTTGGTTCAACTAAAGTTGGAGAGGCAGTCGCCCGCAAGCCATCTCTGTGCAAAGCACGTCGAGGGAACCGGTCTCGCGTAAGCGTACGCGTAAGGTTGGTCCGGGTCGTCTCGTCCAACAATACCGCTGAACCAAAATATGACATGCTGGTAGGCAGTATGACTTGTATCGTCCACAACTCACTTGTGTTCTACTCGTGCATATAACATCAACATCATTAACCTAGGCTCTGATACCACTGTTGGGATTCGTAGTAATTTCAAAAATTTTCCTACGCGCACACAGGATCATGTGATGCATAGCAACGAGAGGAGAGTGTTGTCTACGTACCCAACGCAGACCGACTGCGGAAGCAATGACACGACGTAGAGGAAGTAGTCGTACGTCTTCACGATCCAACCGATCAAGCACCGAAACTACGGCACCTCCGAGTTCGAGCACACGTTCAGCTCGATGACGATCCCCGGACTCCGATCCAGCAAAGTGTCGGCGAAGAGTTTCGTCAGCACGACGGCGTGGTGACGATCTTGATGAACTACAGCAGCAGGGCTTCGCCTAAACTCCGCTACAGTATTATCGAGGAATATGGTGGCAGGGGGCACCGCACACGGCTAAGGAATCGATCACGTGGATCAACTTGTGTCAACTTGTGTGTTTAGAGGTGCCCCTGCCTCCGTATATAAAGGAGGAGAGGAGGGGAGGCTGGCCGGCCAAAGAGGGAGGCGCAGGAGAGTCCTACTCCCTCTGGGAGTAGGATTCCTCCCCCCAATCCTAGTCCAACTAGGATTCCTCGGAGGGGAAGGGAGAGAGGGGGGCCGGCCACCTTCTCCTAGTCCTAATAGGACTAGGGGAGGGGAAAGAGGCGCAGCCACCTTGGGCTGCCCCTTTCTCCTTTCCACTAAGGCCCATGATGGCCCATATGGCTCCCGGGGGGTTCCGGTAACCTCCCGGTAACCCGGTAAAATCCCGATTTCACCCGGAACACTTCCGATGTCCAAACATAGGCTTCCAATATATCAATCTTTACGGCTCGACCATTTCGAGACTCCTCGTCATGTCCGTGATCACATCCGGGACTCCGAACAACCTTCGGTACATCAAAATGCATAAACTCATAATATAACTGTCATCGTAACCTTAAGCGTGCGGACCCTACGGGTTCGAGAACAATGTAGACATGACCGAGACATGTCTCTGGTCAATAACCAATAGCGGGACCTGGATGCCCATATTGGCTCCTACATATTCTACGAAGATCTTTATCGGTCAGACCGCATAACAACATACGTTGTTCCCTTTGTCATCGGTATGTTACTTGCCCGAGATTCGATCGTCGGTATCCAATACCTAGTTCAATCTCGTTAACGGCAAGTCTCTTTACTCGTTCCGTAATACATCATCTCACAACTAACACATTAGTTGTAATGCTTGCAAGGCTTATGTGATGTGTATTACCGAGAGGGCCCAGAGATACCTCTCCGACAATCGGAGTGACAAATCCTAATCTCGAAATACGCCAACCCAACATCGACCATTGGAGACACCTGTAGTACTCCTTTATAATCACCCATTTACGTTGTGACGTTTGGTAGTACCCAAAGTGTTCCTCCGGTAAACGGGAGTTGCATAATCTCATAGTCGTAGGAACATGTATAAGTCATGAAGAAAGCAATAGCAACATACTAACCGATCAGGTGCTAAGCTAATGGAATGGGTCATGTCAATCAGATCATTCTACTAATGATGTGACCTCGTTAATCAAATAACAACTCATTGTTCATGGTTAGGAAACATAACCATCTTTGATTAACGAGCTAGTCAAGTAGAGGCATACTAGTGACACTCTGTTTGTCTATGTATTCACACATGTATTATGTTTCCGGAAAATACAATTCTAGCATGAATAATAAACATTTATCATGATTATAAGGAAATAAATAATAACTTTATTATTGCCTCTAGGGCATATTTCCTTCATCAAGCATCCCCAAGCTTAATTCCTGCTCGTCCTCGAGTAGGTAAATGATAAAAAGGAAATTTTGATGTGGAATGCTTTCTAACATATTTCTCAATGTAATTTTTCTTTATTGTGGCATGAATGTTTATATCCGAAAGATTCAAGATAAAAGTTTAATATTGACATAAAAATAATAATATTTCAAGTATACTAACTAAGCAATCATGTCTTCTCAAAATAACATAGCCAAAGAAAGTTATCCCTACAAAATCATATAGTCTGGCTATACCCTATCTTCACCACACAAAATATTTAAATCATGCACAACCCCGATGACAAGCCAAGCAATTATTTTATACTTTTGATGTTCTTAAACTTTTTCAATCTTCACGCAATACATGAGCGTGAGAAATGTATATAGCACTATATGTGGATTAGAATGGTGGTTGTGGAGAAGACAAAAAAGGAGAAGATAGTCTCACATCAACTAGGCGTATCAACGGGCTATGGAGATGCCCATCAATAGATATCAACGTGAGTGAGTAGGGATTGCCATGCAACGGATGCACTAGAGCTATAAGTGTATGAAAGCTCAACAAAAGAACTAAGTGGGTGTGCATCCAACTTGCTTGTTCATGAAGACCTAGGGCAATTTTGAGGAAGCCCATCATTGGAATATAGAAGCCAAGTTCTATAATGTAAAATTCCCACTAGTCTATAAAAGTGATAACATAGGAGACTCTCTATCATGAAGATCGTGGTGCTACTTTGAAGCACAAGTGTGGAAAAAGGATAGTAACATTGTCCTTCTCTCTTTTTCTCTCATTATATTTTTTTATTTGGGCCTTCTTTCTCTTTCTTTTTCTTTTGGCCTCTTTTCTTTTTTTTCTTTCTTTTTTTTCGTCTAGAGTCTCATCTCGACTTGTGAGGGAATCATAGTCTCCATCATCCTTTCCTCACTGGGACAATGCTCTAATAATGATGATCATCACACTTTAATTTACTTACAACTCAATACTTAGAACAAAATATGACTCTATGTGAATGCCTCCGGCGGTGTACCGGGATGTGCAATGATGCATGAGTGACATGTATGAAGAATTATGAACGGTGGCTTTTCCAAAAATACGATGTCAACTATATGATCATGCAAGCAATATGACAATGATGAAGCGTGCCATAATAACGGAACGGTGGAAAGTTGCATGACAATATATCTCGGAATGACTATGGAAAT